>NC_138309.1:42947500-43105000 GCF_965601325.2 Salmo salar | reverse complement strand
TCTGATGGGTCACAAGTTCATGTCCCCTCCAGGGGGAGGAGTCACTGTGTTCATGTGGGAGGATCTCTCTGAGATGTCATTATGAGAAGGCGGAGTTGAGTTGAGGGTTCTAATTCTTAATTCTATGGTTTCAGGCGAGCTAGTTCAGGGCTTCATTGGGCTTCTGAGTGGCACAGTGGTCTAAGGCACTGTATCTCAGTGCAAAAGACGTCACTGCAGTCTCTGGTTCGAATCCAAGGCTGTATCACATCCGAGCGTGGTTGGGAGTCCCATAGGGCGGCGCACAATTGGTCAGCCGGGGGTAGGCCGTCATTGTAAATAAGAATTTGTTCTTAACTGACTTCCCTAGTTAAATAAAGGTTCATTTTAATAAAAATTCTGCAAAATTGTAAGTCTAGGTCTATGGTCCCGAGGAGAGATAACCACTTACCTAGATCCTCACCATCTACTCCACAGCCTAACTGGGAAAAACACGCTTCTCCCTCTCATACACACAACAAAGCTGCTTCTAAATGGTACCAGATTGTAACCCTGGATTGTAACCATAGCAGAACCCCTTTTTGGTGCTATATAGAACCTTTTTTGAAGGATCTATAAAGAACCATCCTTACGAGGTTCTAAATTGAACCTGTATGGTGCTATAAAGAACAATTTCCTAAGGTTCTATAAAATAACCATTAAAAAAAGGTTCTATATAGCACCAAAAAAAGGGTTCCGCTATGGTTACAACCCTTTTGGGGCTATATAGAACACTTTTTATGGTTCTTTATAGAACCTTAACGGAGAATGCTTCTGTAAAGAACCTTTCTGAATCTGATATTATCTTTGTAGATCATTTTGAGAAACTATACAGTTTATTTTTTTTATTCTGGTCAGCCATATTGTCAAAATTTCATAGGTGTTATTAATAATTGACAAGTTGAATCTAGTGAATCTAGTAACCTCTGGAGCAGAATTGAGAACCACTGACTGATTTAGACCAAAATTCTCAATTGGCACAAGACACTGTGACTGGCCATAATCTTGTTTAAAACATAACACAACTATTTAGATACACAGGAGTGACACTCTCACTCACGGTTGCACAAAAGAAATGCTGTGAGCAAATCACACCCCAAAATATTTCTAATGAGCAGCCTCCCCTACATTTTACACTGAATAAAAATGTAAAACGCAACATGTAGTGTTGGTCTGATGTTTCATGAGCTGAAATAAAATAATAATAATAATTTTTCATATTTTTTTATTTTATTTTTTATTTCACCTTTATTTAACCAGGTAGGCTAGTTGAGAACAAGTTCTCATTTGCAACTGTGACCTGGCCAAGATAAAGCATAGCAATTTGACACATACAACAACACAGAGTTACACATGGAATGAGCAAAATATACAGTCAATAATACAGTAGAACAAAAGAAAACAAAAAGTCAATATACAGTGAGTGCAAATGAGGTAAGTTAAGGCAATAAATAGGCCATGGTGGCAAAGTAATTACAATATAGCAATTAAACACTGGAATGATAGATGTGCAGAAGATGAATGTGCAAGTAGAGATACTGGGGTGCAAAGGAGCAAGATAAATAAATAAATACAGTATGGGGATGAGGTAGGTAGATAGATGGGCTGTTTACAGATGGACTATGTACAGGTGCAGTGATCTGTGAGCTGCTCTGACAGCTGGTGCTTAAAGCTAGTGAGGGAGATATGAGTCTCCAGCTTCAGAAATGTTTGCAGTTCGTTACAGTCATTGGTAGCAGAGAACTGGAGGAAAGACGACCAAAGGAGGAATTGGCTTTGGGGGTGATCAGTGAGATATACCTGCTGGAGCGCATGCTACGAGTGGGTGCTGCTATGGTGACCAGTGAGCTGAGATAAGGCGGGGCTTTACCTAGCAGAGACTTGTAGATAACCTGTAGCCAGTGGGTTTGGAGATGAGTATGAAGCGAGGGCCAACCAACGAGAGCGTACAGGTTGCAATGGTGGGTAGTATATGCGGCTTTGGTGACAAAACGGATGGCACTGTGATAGACGGCTTCCAGTTTGTTGAGTAGAGTGTTGGAGGCTATTTTATAGATGACATCACCGAAGTCGAGGATCGGTAGGATGGTCAGTTTTACGAGGATATGTTTGGCAGCATGACTAAAGGATGCTTTGTTGCGATATAGAAAGCCGATTCCAGATTTAATTTTGGATTGGACATGCTTAATGTGAGTCTGGAAGGAGAGTTTACAGTCTAACCAGACACCCAGGTATTTGTAGTTGTCCACGTATTCTAAGTCAGAGCCGTCCAGAGTAGTGATGCTGGACGGGCGGGCAGGTGCGGGCAGTGATCGATTGAATAGCATGCATTTAGTTATACTTGTGTTTAAGAGCAGTTGGAGGCCACGGAAGGAGAGTTGTATGGCATTGAAGCTTGTCTGGAGGTTAGTTAACACAGTGTCCAAAGAGGGGCATTGATGTATACAGAGAAGAGAGTCGGCCTGAGAATTGAACCCTGCGGCACCCCCATAGAGACTGCCAGAGGTCCGGACAACAGGCCCTCCGATTTGACAAGCTGAACTCTATCAGAGAAGTAGTTGGTAAACCAGGCGAGGCAATCATTTGAGAAACCAAGACTGTCGAGTCTGCCAATAAGAATGTGGTGATTGACAAGTCGAAAGCCTTGGCCAGGTCAATTAATACGGCTGCACAGTAATGTCTCTTATCTTTGTCGTTTAGGACCTTGAGCGTGGCTGAGGTGCACCCATGACCAGCTCTGAAACCAGATTGCATAGCGTAGAAGGTACAGTGGGATTCAAAGTGGTCGGTAATCTGTTTGTTAACTTGGCTTTCGAAGACCTTAGAAAGACAGGGTTGGATAGATATAGGTCTGTAGCAGTTTGGGTCTAGAGTGTCACCCCCTTTGAAGAGCGTGAAAAAAGCTTTTCAAATTTTGTGCACAAATTTGTTTATATCCCTTTCAGTCAGCATTTGTCCTTTGTCACGATAATCCTTCCACCTGACAGGTGTGACATATCAAGAAGCTGACTAAACAGCATGATCATTACACAGGTGCACCTTGTGCTGGGGACAATAAAAGGCCACTCTAAAATGTGCAGTTGTGTCACACAACACAATGCCACAGATGTATCATGTTTTGAGGGAGCGTGCAATTGGCATGCTGACTGCAGCAATGTCCACTAGAGTTGTTGCCAGAGAATTTAATGTTAATTGCTCTACCATAAGCCTCCTCCAACGTCATTTTGGAGAATTTGGCCGTACGTCCAACCGCAGACCATGTGTAACCACTCCAGCCCAGGACCTCCACATTCGGCTTCTTCATATGCGGGATCATCTGAGACCAGCCACCCGAAGAACTGTCAGAAACCATCTCAGGGAAGCTCATCTGCATGCTCGTCGTCCTCACCAGGGTCTTAACCTGACTGCAGTTTGGTGTTGTAACCGCCTTCAGTGGACAAATGCTTACCTTCGATGTCCACTGGCACGCTGGAGAAGTGTGCTCTTCATGGATGAATCCCAGTTAGTTACAGGGCAGATGGCAGACATCGGGTATGACGTTGTGTGAGTGCCCAATGGTGGCGGTGGGGTTATAGTATAGACCACTTTCTGTGTTTGCAAACATTGCCGCAAGAGGCCGGTGGCGCAAGTTGGTGGCAGAACAAGGGAGTTCTTATAGAACACCAGCAAAAGAAACTCCATTTACATGTTGTTTATGAGTTCATTTCATACCACTTTTTCAATTATAACTGGATTTTAAGGCTCGTATAAATGTCCTGCTTAATATAATGTTTGTGTCATCATCACAAATCAACTGCATTACACTTTTTAAAAAACACTTCAATTTCAACCAGTAAAATGGCTCTTTGGCTAACTTTTGCTACAGCCTATATCAATGAGTGTTAGCATTCTATCTAACTGCTGCATCCAAAATAGTTATTTTGCAAAGATCATAACCGAATGTTCAAGCAAGAATCAAAATATAATTGTATGAGAACCCAAAAAGTTTTTTCGTTTAGAAGTTGTAACGCCCTGGCCAGAGAGGGGTTTTTTGTTCTTTATTTTGGTTAGGCCAGGGTGTTACATTGGGTGGGCGTTCTATGTTCCTTTTTCTATGTTTTTGTATTTCTTTGTTTTGGGCCGAATAGGGTTCCTAATCAGAGGCAGCTGTCTATCGTTGTCTCTGATTAGGAATCATACTTAGGCAGCCTGTTTTTCCGTTGGGGTTTTGCGGGTAATTGTTTCTGTTTCGTGTTTGCTTACGACAGGACTGTTTGGCTGTCGGTTTTCTTGTTTTGTTTTGTGTAGTGTTCTTCAGTAAATTAAACTTCAATGATGAACACTAACTCCGCTGCGTATTGGTCCACTTTCTCAGACGATGACTTCTCTGTTTCATCTGACGACGAAGACAGCCGTTACAGAAGTAATAAAAATGTAAATATGTAAGGATTTCACTGTTGTATTCGGTGCATGTGACAAATAAAATGTAATATCAATGCTATGTTGAACAGGCGCAGATGGTGATGGTTTTCTTACTGCAGCCAAGAGGGGCGTGCATCTGTGCTTGACGTCAGTATGTTGTGTACTGGAAAAGGGTCGACGGACAACGAACACAATTGCATTTTATCGATGGCAATTTGAATGCACAGCGATACCGTGGTGAGATCCTGAGGCCCATTGTCGTGCCATTCATCCACCACCATCACCTCATGTTTCAGCTTGACAATGTACAGCCCCGCTAGGGCGATCGTGAGTCATGACAGCAGTAAGATTCTACGTGACCGTTGAGTAATCTCCTCTTATGCACTCTGGACATGATTTGGTAGTATCCAACTTGCTACCGACCATCAGGTCCTAATGGCCTGGTGCTCAGGGCTCTATTGTCCCTCTAACCGCTCTGACATCAATGCAATCAAAAATCCCATCAAACACTTCTCATCAAAACAGTATTGTGCTTTTAAAGATCACCTCACTGTGATGATCAATTTGAAGACAGAAGTTCAACAGCAGGTAAAAACAGTGTATACCCTGATGAAGACATCTGAGCTCCTTGAGTGGGTCAGAGCTCCTAGAGTGTCCTTTTTTAAGTGTTCTCCTCCGCTAGCCAGCACCTAACAGGTTTCTTTTGGTCTCCATATTGAAACTGATTGGGAAACAATGTCGCTCTGGCTGTTTAAAAAAATTCATTAAAAAAAACACAAGGAAATGGACAACGCTTTCTAAGGTGATGATTAATTCTAAACACCCATATGCATATTAGAGCCCAAGCCCAGAATTCAAATTATGATTGGGCCTTATACAATACACAGCCTACCGTGTATTATCAAATCAAACTTTATTGGTCACATACAGACAGGTTAGCAGATTGTCAGCGGTGTATTGGAGGCGAAGTCAGGTGCAGGAGAGCAGAGTATAATGAACAGGCGCACTTTTATTACAGTTCCAAAAACGAGAGCACTACATAAATGAAACGCGCTCAAAAAACGGAACATAAAAGTAAAGCGCGTAAACTAACACCACATAACATGAAAAATTACACACAAAACATGATGGGAAACAGAGGGTTAAATACAAGTAGATTGATTGGGGAAATGAAAACCAGGTGTGTATGGAAACAAGACAAGACAAATGGATACAGTGAGGGAAAAAGTATTTGATCCCATGCTGATTTTGTACATTTGCCCACTGACAAAGAAATGATCAGTCTATAATTTTAATGGTAGGTTTATTTGAACAGTGAGAGACAGAATAACAACAAAAAAATCCAGAAAAACGCATGTCAAAAATGTTATAATTTGATTTGCATTTTAATGAGGGAAATAAGTATTTGACCCCCTCTCAATCAGAAAGATTTCTGGCTCCCAGGTGTTTTTTATACAGGTAACGAGCTGAGATTAGGAGCACGCTCTTAAAGGGAGTGCTCCTAATCTCAGTTTGTTACCTGTATAAAAGACACCTGTCCACAGAAGCAATCAATCAATCAGATTCCAAACTCTCCACCATGGCCAAGACCAAAGAGCTCTCCAAGGATGTCAGGGACAAGATTGTAGACCTACACAAGGCTGGAATGGGCTACAAAACCATCGCCAAGCAGCTTGGTGAGAAGGTGACAACAGTTGTTGCGATTATTCGCAAATGGAAGAAACACAAAAGAACTGTCAATCTCCCTCGGCCTGGGGCTCCATGCAAGATCTCACCTCGTGGAGTTGCAATGATCATGAGAACGGTGAGGAATCAGCCCAGAACTACATGGGAGGATCTTGTCAATGATCTCAAGGCAGCTGGGACCATAGTCAGCAAGAAATCAATTGGTAACACACTACGCCGTGAAGGACTGAAATCCTGCAGCGCCCGCAAGGTCCCCCTGCTCAAAAAGGACATACAGTGGGGCAAAAAAGTATTTAGTCAGCCACCAATTGTGCAAGTTCTCCCACTTAAAAAGATGAGAGAGGCCTGTAATTTTCATCATAGGTACACGTCAACTAAGACAGACAAAATGAGAAAAAAAATCCAGAAAATCACATTGTAGGATTTTTTATGAATTTATTTGCTAATTATGGTGGAAAATAAGTATTTGGTCACCTACAAACAATCAAGATTCCTGGCTCTCACAGACCTGTAACTTCTTCTTTAAGAGGCTCCTCTGTCCTCCACTCGTTACCTGTATTAACCTGTTGGGGCTAGGGGGCAGTATTTGCACGGCTGGATAAAAAAATGTACCCGATTTAATCTGGTTACTAATCCTACCCAGTAACTAGAATATGCATATACTTATTATATATGGATAGAAAACACCATACATTTTCTAAAACTGTTTGAATGGTGTCTGTGAGTATAACAGAACTCAAATGGCAGGTCAAAACCTGAGAGATTCCTTTACAGGCTGTCTGTCTGACCATTTCTTGAACTTCTTTTCCATCTCTATCATTTACTAAGGATCTCTGCTCTAACGTGACACTTCCCACGTCGTCCATAGGCGCTCAGAGCACGGGAAAAAACAGAATGTCGTCATTCCAGCCCCAGGCTGAAACACATTATCGCCTTTCTCAAGTGGCCGATCAAGGGACACTGGGCTTAGGCGCGTGACCCGACCGGCCCCGCCTTTGGGATTTTTTCCTCTGTTTGCCGAAAAGGAGATTCCCTGTCGGAATATTATCGCTTTTCTACGAGAAAAATGTCGTAAAAATTGATTTTAAACAGCGGTTGACATGCTTCGAAGTACGGTAATGGAATATTTAGAATTTTATTGTCACGAATTGCGCCATGCGCGCGACACTTCTTTACTATTTCGGATAGTGTCTGGAACGCACGAACAAAACGCCGCTATTCGGATATAACGATGGATTATTTTGGACCAAACCAACATTTGTTATTGAAGTAGCAGTCCTGGGTGTGCATTCTGACGAAGACAACAAAAGGTAATCAAAC
This sequence comes from Salmo salar, assembly GCF_965601325.2. Classification (NCBI taxonomy): domain Eukaryota; kingdom Metazoa; phylum Chordata; class Actinopteri; order Salmoniformes; family Salmonidae; genus Salmo; species Salmo salar. The sequence goes on along the minus strand of NC_138309.1, from coordinate 43,097,575 downwards.
TTTTATAATAGTAAATATGATTATGGTGAGTGCTAAACTTGCCGGGTGTCTAAATAGCGAGCCCGTGATGCCTGGGCTATGTACTTAGAATATTGCAAAATGTGCTTTCACCAAAAAGCTATTTTAAAATCGGACATATCGAGTGCATAGAGGAGGTCTGTATCTATAATTCTTAAAATAATTGTTATGCTTTTTGTGAACGTTTATCGTGAGTAATTTAGTAAAATGTTAGCGAATTCCCCGGAAGTTTGCGGGGGGTATGCTAGTTCTGAACGTCACATGCTAATGTAAAAAGCTGTTTTTTGATATAAATATGAACTTGATTGAACAAAACATGCATGTATTGTATAACATAATGTCCTAGTTGTGTCATCTGATGAAGATCATCAAAGGTTAGTGCTGCATTTAGCTGTCTTCTGGGTTTTTGTGACATTATATGCTAGCTTGAAAAATGGGTGTCTGATTATTTCTGGCTTGGTACTCTGCTGACATAATCTAATGTTTTGCTTTCGTTGTAAAGCCTTTTTGAAATCGGACAGTGTGGTTAGATTAACGAGAGTCTTGTCTTTAAATAGCTGTAAAATAGTCATATGTTTGAGAAATTGAAGTAATAGGATTTTTAAGGTATTTGAAAATCGCGCCACAGGCTTCAACTGGCTGTTACGTAGGTGGGACGAATTCGTCCCGCCTAGCCCATATTAATGATCAACAAACACTATACAAAAGAAACCAAAAAACTACTAGCAACAGTTCTGTTAGGAACACACTAAACAGAAAACAATTACCCACAAAACCCAAAGGAAAAACATGCTCCTTATGTGTGACTCCCAATCAGCAACAGCGAGCTCCAGCTGTGCCTGATTGGGAGCCACACACGGCCCAAAACAAAGAAATACAAAAACATAGAGAAGGGAACATAGAACGCCCATCCAATGTAACACCCTGGCCTAACCAAAATAATAACAAAAAACCACTCTCTATGGCCAGGGCGTTACACTGAGCTCAATTTCGAGTCTCATTGCAAAGGGTCTGAATACTCATGTTATGGTATTTCTGTTTTTCATTTTTAATACATTTGCAAAAATTTCGAAAAAACGGTTTTCACTGTCATTATGGGGTATTGTGTGTAGATTGATAAGGATTTTTTTTTTGCTTAATCCATTTTAGAATGAGGCTGTAACATAACACAATGTGAAAAAATTCAAGCACTGTATGTTCTTTAAAGTGTTGGCATTCTATCTATTAGTGTTGATATTTTCAACTATCTGTATTGATGCTTCCAACTATCTGTATTGATGTTTTCAACTATCTGTGTTGATTAATATTGATGCTTCCAACTATCTGTATTGATGTTTTCAACTATCTGTGTTGATTAGTATTGATGCTTCCAACTGTCTGTATTGATCTGTGTTGATGTTTCCAACAATCTGTATTGATCTGTATTGATGTTTTCAACAATCTGTGTTGATTAGTATTGATGCTTCCAACTGTCTGTATTGATCTGTGTTGATGTTTCCAACAATCTGTATTGATCTGTATTGATGTTTCCAACTGTCTGTATTGATCTGTATTGATGTGTTCAACTGTCTGTATTGATCTGTATTGATGTTTTCAACAACCTGTATTGATCAGTATTGATGCTTCCAACTGTCTGTATTGATGTTTCCAACTATCTGTATTGATCTGTATTGATGTTTTCAACTGTCTGCATTGATGTTTTCAACAATCTGTATTGATCAGTATTGATGTTTTCAACTGTGTGTATTGATGTTGTTGTTTTTAACTTCAGAACGTTTTCATTTCTCCTGTCATTTCTCCTGTCATTTCTCCTGTCATTTCTCCTTCTGTCATTTCTCTTTCTGTCATTTCTCCTTCTGTCATTTCTCCTTCTGTCATTTCTCCTTCTGTCATTTCTCCTTCTGTCATTTCTCCTTCTGTCATTTCTCCTTCTGTCAGTTCTTCTCCTGTCATTTCTCCTTCTGTCATTTCTCCTTCTGTCATTTCTCCTTCTGTCAGTTCTTCTCCTGTCATTTCTCCTTCTGTCAGTTCTTCTCCTGTCATTTCTCCTTCTGTCATTTCTCCTTCTGTCATTTCTCCTTCTGTCATTTCTCCTTCTGTCAGTTCTTCTCCTGTCAGTTCTTCTCCTGTCATTTCTCCTTCTGTCATTTCTCCTTCTGTCATTTCTCCTTCTGTCATTTCTCCTTCTGTCAGTTCTTCTCCTGTCATTTCTCCTTCTGTCATTTCTCCTTCTGTCATTTCTTCTTCTGTCATTTCTCCTTCTGTCATTTCTCCTTCTGTCAGTTCTTCTCCTGTCATTTCTCCTTCTGTCATTTCTCCTTCTGTCATTTCTTCTTCTGTCATTTCTCCTTCCTCTCAGTTCTTCTCCTGTCATTTCTCCTTCTGTCATTTCTCCTTCTGTCATTTCTTCTTCTGTCATTTCTCCTTCTGTCAGTTCTTCTCCTGTCATTTCTCCTGTCATTTCTCCTTCTGTCATTTCTCCTTCTGTCATTTCTTCTCCTGTCATTTCTCCTGTCATTTCTCCTTCTGTCATTTCTTCTTCTGTCATTTCTCCTTCTGTCAGTTCTTCTCCTGTCATTTCTCCTTCTGTCATTTCTCCTTCTGTCATTTCTCCTTCTGTCATTTCTCCTTCTGTCAGTTCTTCTCCTGTCATTTCTCCTGTCATTTCTCCTGTCATTTCTCCTTCTGTCATTTCTCCTGTCATTTCTCCTTCTGTCATTTCTCCTTCTGTCATTTCTCCTTCTGTCAGTTCTTCTTCTGTCATTTCTTCTTCTGTCATTTTTCTCATGCTTTTCTTCTTTATCTGTCTTTCCATCTCTCCAGTCTACTGCATCTCCTCCACACCACACTCTGTCGTTATTTTCCTCTACCCCTGGCAGGTCTCTAATCTGACAGGCAGGTGTGAGGGTGTGAACGGGCTGCCCTGGAGCAGGATAGACACTGACCCCAAACTGTGACAAACAAACACACACACACACACACACACACACACACACACTGGGGAACGGGCTGCCCCTAGGCAGGATAGAGACTGACCCCAAACTGTGAGACTCTGGGGCCTGTTCTTCTATAGGCCTGCGTGTGTGTTTGTGTGTTTGTGTCTGTGTCTGTGTCTGTGTGTGCACGCGCGCACAGTTTGGTCCACTGCTCAGCCGCTCCCATCCACAGACAGCTTCCACTCCGCCCCTGGCTGGCCCCGAATCAGAACCCATCAGCTCTGTTTGCAAGGCTTTCTTTAACCTTAATTAGGATGTTAAGTGAGGTGTGGAGGGAGGGGTGGTGCTGGTGTAGTGAATGGGGTGCTTTAGGCTGATTAGGTGAAGGGGGTGGGGATACTTGACGAAGGGTTTCCAGAGTTTGTCCAAAGTTATGTAAAAACAAAAAAAGGGGGGGTTTGTTAAAAAAGTTGTTCCATATAGTTCTGTAGTGTAAAGTTAGAATGACTACACAACGCGTCATGTGTCAACAGCCAGACTTCCTGACTGGTCTACTGCAACACGTTCCTTACTGGTATCCCCACCAAACTCACCAACAGACCCCCCCATATCCCTGTTATCTGTCCTGTTTTGCATGGTCCTTTGATTTTTAAATTGAACTACTGATTGAACTACTGATTGATTGATTTGATTTTATTCATCTTTGATCTGCACTTGATTTTAGGTAGCAACTATTTAAACTGCACTTGATTTTAGGTAGCAACTGTTAATGTAAGGTATGCTTGAGTTTCTTGAAAGGAGTCTGTTAAAATCTATTATTATTATTATTGTTATTATTATGTACTTACTTCCTGGTTTAGGGTTCAGTCTATTATAGTTTGAGTTACTTCCTGGTTTGGGGTTCAGTCTATTATAGCTTGGGTTACTTCCTGGTTTGGGGTTCAGTCTATTATAGCTTGGGTTACTTCCTGGGTTGGGGTTCAGTCTATTATAGCTTGGGTTACTTCCTGGGTTGGGGTTCAGTCTATTAAAGATTGTGTTGACTCTTACTCACAGCTTTGTCTCCTTGCTGCACAGCAGTCATCTAATAACTGTCCCAGAAAGTGAGATGTGTTGCAGTAACCAACATTCATTTAAGGTTGATCAGGGCAAGTCAAATGAGCAATTGATCTTGTGTAACCTGCGGTTGCCAGAGTGAGAAAGGACAAAATGTGTACTGAAAACAACTCCAAATGTGTGTGTTCTAACCTCCAGACACAGTATGCAGACGTGTTGACAGCCATCTAGTTCTGTAGTGTAACGTTACTACGCAGACACAGTATGCAGACGTGTTGACAGCCATCTAGTTCTGTAGTGTAACGTTACTACGCAGACACAGTATGCAGACGTGTTGACAGCCATCTAGTTCTGTAGTGTAATGTTACTACGCAGACACAGTATGCAGACGTGTTGACAGCCATCTAGTTCTGTAGTGTAACGTTACTACGCAGACACAGTATGCAGACGTGTTGACAGCCATCTAGTTCTGTAGTGTAACGTTACTACGCAGACACAGTATGCAGACATGTGTTGACAGCCATTTAGTTCTGTAGTGTAACGTTACTACGCAGACACAGTATGCAGACGTGTTGACAGCCATCTAGTTCTGTAGTGTAACGTTACTACGCAGACACAGTATGCAGACATGTGTTGACAGCCATCTAGTTCTGTAGTGTAACGTTACTACGCAGACACAGTATGCAGACGTGTTGACAGCCATCTAGTTCTGTAGTGTAACGTTACTACGCAGACACAGTATGCAGACATGTGTTGACAGCCATCTAGTTCTGAAGTGTAATGTTACTACGCAGACACAGTATGCAGACATGTGTTGACAGCCATCTAGTTCTGTAGTGTAATGTTACTATGCAGACACAGTATGCAGACATGTTGACAGCCATCTAGTTCTGTAGTGTAACGTTACTATGCAGACACAGTATGCAGACATGTGTTGACAGCCATCTAGTTCTGTAGTGTAACGTTACTACGCAGACACAGTATGCAGACATGTGTTGACAGCCATCTAGTTCTGTAGTGTAACGTTACTACGCAGACAGAGTATGCAGACGTGTTGACAGCCATCTAGTTCTGTAGTGTAACGTTACTACGCAGACACAGTATGCAGACGTGTTGACAGCCATCTAGTTCTGTAGTGTAACGTTACTACGCAGACACAGTATGCAGACGTGTTGACAGCCATCTAGTTCTGTAGTGTAACGTTACTACGCAGACACAGTATGCAGACATGTGTTGACAGCCATCTAGTTCTGTAGTGTAATGTTACTACGCAGACACAGTATGCAGACGTGTTGACAGCGATCTAGTTCTGTAGTGTAACGTTACTACGCAGACACAGTGGTTCATATGTCGACAGACATACACTGTATATACAAAAGTATGTGGACACCCCTTCAAAATAGTGGATTCGTCTATTTCAGCCACACCTGTTGCTGACATGTATATAAAATCGAGCACACAGCCATGCAATCTCCATAATCAAACATTGGCAGTAGAATGGCCTTACTGAAGAGCTCAGTGACTTTAAATGTGGCACTGTCCTATGAATCCAACTTTCCAACAAGTCAGTTCGTCAAATTTTTGCTCTGCAAGAGCTGCCCCGGTTAACTGTAAGTGTTGTTATTGTGAAGTGGAAATGTCTAGGAGCAACAACGGCTCAACCGCAAAGTGGTAGGCCACACAAGCTCACAGAACGGGACCGCCGAGTGCTGAAGCGCATAGCACGTAATCATCTGTCCTCGGTTGCATCACTCACTACCGAGTTCCAAACTGCCTATGGATGCAACGTCAGCACAATAACTGTTCGTCGGGAGCTGCATGAAATGGGTTTCCATGGCCGAGCAGCCGCACACAAGCCTAAGATCACCATGCGCAATGCCAAGCATCGGCTGGAATGGTGTAAAGCTTGTTGCCATTGGACTCTGGAGCAGTGGAAACGCATTGTCTGGAGTGATGAATCACGATTTACCATTTGGCATTCTGAAGGACTAATCTGAGTGAACGCTACCTGGTCTGGGGCTGTTTTTCATGATTCGGGCCCCTTAGTTCCAGTGAAGGTAAATCTAAATGCTACAGCATACAATGACATTCCAGACGATTCTGTGATTCCAACTTTGTGGCAACAGTTTGGGCAAGGCCCTTTCCTGTTTCAGCATAACAATGCCACCGTGCACAAAGCGAGGTCTAAACAGAAATTGTATGTCGAGATTCAGTGTGGAACAACTTGACTGGCCTGAACAGAGCCCTGACCTCAACCCCATTGAACATCTTTGGGATGAATTGGAACGCCGACAGCCAGGCCTAATCGCCCTGCTTCAGTGCCCGACCTCACTAATGCTCTTGTGGCTGAATGGAAGCAAGTCCCCGCAGCAATGTTCCAACATCTAGTGGAAATCCATCCCAAAAGAGTGGAGGCTGTTATAGCAGCAAAGGGGGGGACCAACTCTATATTAATGCCCATGATTTTGGAATGAGATGTTCGATGAGCAGGTGTCCACATACTTTTGGTAATTTAGTGTAGTTCTGTAGTGTAAATTAGTATTCAGACACAGTGCTTCATGTGTCTACAGCCATGTCCTCTCCATAGAGTCACAATCACCACACTTTCTGCCTTTTCTTTTTTTCATCCAAAGTTAGTCTTGCGCGCTATAGTCAAAAACTCCTAAATGTCATGAAATGTTATTGCCATGACATGCATCAAATGGTTGCTATAGGATGTGTTGTTGTTGTTGTTATGTACAGTAGTTCAAAAATATGTGCCTGTCCACTATCTAAGTAGCTGTCTATTGTGAATGAATGTCCAGGTTTTCATTAAGGGAGAGCTTATAATGGTTAAAAGTTTTCCTGTACTGCCCCCAACTGGCTATTGCATGTATTACAATTAGAAGAAGAAACCCACACACACACACACACACACACACACACACACACACACACACACTGTGACAGTCAGAGTTGAGGGGACACTATCAATTCAAATCAAATTGTATTGGTCACATACACATGGTTAGCAGATGTTAATGCGAGTGTAGCGAAATGCTTGTGCTTCTAGTTCCGACAGTGCAGTAATATCTAACAAGTAATCTAACAATTTCACAACAACTACCTTATACACACAAGTGTAAAGGAATGAATAAGAATATGTACATATAAATATATGGATGAGCGATGGCCGTGAGGTATAGGCAAGATGCAGTAGATGGTATAGAGTACAGTATATACCTATGAGATGAGAAATGTAGGGTATGTAAACATTATGTAAAGTGGCATTGTTTAAAGTGACTAGTGATGCATTTATTACATCCAATTTTTAATTATTAAAGTGGCTAGAGATTTGAGTCAGAATGTAGGCCGCAGCCTCTATGTTAGTGATTGCTGTATAGCAGTCTGATGGCTGTGTGATAGATGTTTTTCAGTCTCTCGGTCCCAGCTTTGATGCACCTGTACTGACCTCGCCTTCTGGATGATGACAGGGTGAACAGGCAGTGGCTCGGGTGGTTGTTGTCCTTGATGATCTTTTTGTCTTCCTGTGACATCGGGTGGTGTAGGTGTCCTGGAGGGCAGGTAGTTTGCCCCCGGTGATGCATTGGGCAGACTGCATCACCCTCTGGAGACCCTTACGGTTATGGGTGGAGCAGTTGCCATACCAGGCGGTGATACAGCCTGACAGGGCCAAATTTCTTCAGCCTCCTGAGGTTGAAAAGGCTCTATTGGGCCTTCTTCACCACGCTGTCTGTGTGGGTGGACCATTTCAGTTTGTCCGTGATGTGTACGCCGAGGAACTTAAAACATTCCACTTTCTCCACTACTGTCCTGTCGATGTGGATAGGGGGGTTCTCCCTCTGCTGTTTTCTGAAGTCCACGATCATCTCCTTTGTTTTGTTGACGTTGAGTGAGAGGTTATTTTCCTGACACCATACTCTGAGGGCCCTCACATCCTCCCTGTAGTCCGTCTCGTCGTTGTTGGTAATCAAGCCTACCGCTGTAGTGTCGTCTGCAAACTTGATGATTGAGTTGGAGGCGTGCATGGCCACGCAATCATGGGTGAACAGGGAGTACAGGAGAGGGCTGAGAACGCACCCTTGTGGGGCTCCAGTGTTGAGGATCAGCGGGGTGGAGATGTTGTTTCCTACCCTCACCACCTGGGGGCGGCCCGTCAGGAAGTCCAGGACCCAGTTGCTCAGGGCAGAGTCGAGACCCAGGGTCTCAAGCTTAATGACAAGTTTGGAGGGTACTATGGTGTTAAATGCTGAGCTGTAATCGATGAACAGCATTCTTACAAAGGTATTCCTCTTGTCTAGATGGGTTAGGGCAGTGTGCAGTGTGATTGCGATTGCATTGTCTGTGGACCTATTGGGGCGGTAAGCAAATTGGAGTGGGTCTAGGGTGTCAGGTAGGGTGGAGGAGATATGATCCTTGACTAGTCTCTCAAAGCACTTCATGATGACGGAAGTGAGCTCTACGGGGCGATAGTCGTTTAGCTCAGTTACCTTAGCTTTCTTTGGAACAGGAACAATGGGGGCCATCTTGAAGCATGTGGGAACAGCAGAGTGGGATAGGGATTGATTGAATATGTCCGTAAACACACCAGCCAGCTGGTCTGCGCATGCTCTGAGGACGCGGCTAGGGATGCCGTCTGGGCCGGCAGCCTTGCGAGGGTTAACACGTTTAAATGTTTTATTTACGTTGGCCGCGGTGAAGGAGAGCTCACAGGTTTTTGGTAGCGGGCCGTGTCAGTGGCACTATATTGTCCTCAATGCGAGCAAACAAGTTGTTTAGTTTGTCTGGGAGCAAGACATCAGTGTCTGCTACGGGGCTGGTTTTCTTTTTGTAATGTGATTGACTGTAAACCCTGCCACATATGTATTGCAGACAATGGTTTCAAAGTAAAAAAAAGTTTAAAAATACTTTTTTTTACACTTAAAACCTCTTACATCTAGATCTTCCGCTAGCGGAACGCCTCACCAATATCCAATGGTAGAGCGTGGCGCGAATTACAAATACCTCAAAAATCCAAACTTCAATTTTTCAAACATATGACTATTTTACACCATTTTAAAGACAAGACTCTCCTTTATCTAACCACATTGTCCGATTTCAAAAAGGCTTTACAGCAAAAGAAAAACATTAGATTATGTCAGGAGAGCACCCAGCCAGAAATAATCACACACCCATTTTTCAAGCTAGCATATAATGTCACAAAAACCAAACAGCTAAATGCAGCATTAACCTTTGATGATCTTCATCAGATGACACTCCTAGGACATTATGTTATACAATACATGCATGTTTTGTTCAATCAAGTTCATATTTATATCAAAAACCAGCTTTTTACATTAGCATGTTTTGTTCAGAACTAGCATACCCACCGAAAACTTCCAGTGAATTTACTAAATTACTCACGATAAACGTTCACAAAATACATAACAATTATTTTAAGAATTATAGATACAGAACTCCTTTATGCAATCGCGGTGTCCGATTTTAAAATAGCTTTTCGGTGAAAGCACATTTTGCAATATTCTGAGTAGATAGCCCGGCCATCATGGCTAGCTATTTTGACACCCACCAAGTTTGGCACTCACCAAACTCAGATTTACTATAAGAAAAATTTGATTACCTTTGCTGTTCTTCGTCAGAATGCACTCCCAGGACTTCTACTTCAACACCCAATGTTGTTTTGGTTCCAAATAATCCATAGTTATATCCAAATAGCTGCATTTTGTTCTTGCGTTCAAGACACTATCCGAAGGGTGACGCGCCGGCGCATATCGTGACAAAAATTTTCAAAATATCCCATTACCGTACTTCGAAGCATGTCAAACGCTGTTTAAAATCTATTTTTATGCGATTTTTCTCGTAAAATAGCGATAATATTCCAACCGGGAGACGTTGTATCCGTTCAAACACTGTAAGAAGTAAAATGTTGTCGTCACATGCACGCGCCCACCAGTGTCATTGTTCTCAGAATGACCACTTTCCAAAACCCCAACTGTTTTACGCCCAGGGACTGCAGAGTTATCATTCCACGTTCTGGCGCCTTCTGAGAGCCTATGGGAGCCTTAGAAAATATCACGTTACAGCAGAGATCCTGTATTTTCGATGAAGAGGCTATAGAAGGACAAGAAATGGTCAGACAGGGCACTTCCCATATAGAATCTTCTCAGGTTTTGGCCTGCCATATGAGTTCTGTTATACTCACAGACACCATTCAAACAGTTTTAGAAACTTTAGGGTGTTTTCTATCCAAATCAAATAATTATATGCATATTCTAGTTTCTGGGCAGGAGTAATAATAAAAAAATTGGTTAGATTAACGAGAGTCTTGTCTTTAAAATGCTGTAAAATAGTCATATGTTTGAAAAATGGAAGTTTTCGGATTTTAGAGGAATTTGTATTTCGCGCCACGCCCATCATTGGATATTGGAGCAGGTGTTCCGCTAGCGGACCGTCTAGATAAGGCAAGGGCTGATTTCAAGGTTTTACTGCTAACCTACAAAGCATTACATGGGCTTGCTCCTACCTATCTTTCCGATTTGGTCCTGCCGTACATACCTACACATACTCTACGGTCACATGACACAGGCCTCCTAATTGTCCCTAGAATTTCTAAGCAAACAGCTGAAGGCAGGGCTTTCTCCTTTAGAGCTCCATTTTTACGGAATGGTCTGCCTACCCATGTGAGAGACGTAGACTCGGTCTCAACCTTTAAGTCTTTATTGAAGACTCATCTCTTCAGTAGGTCCTATGATTGAGTATAGTCTGGCCCAGGAGTGTGAAGCAACGAACCGCCCTTGCTGTCTCTGCCTGGCCGGTTCCCCTCTCTCCACTGGGATTCTCTGCCTCTAACCCTATTACAGGGGCTGAGTCACTGGCTTACTGGTGCTCTTCCATGCCATCCCTAGGAGGGGTGTGTCACTTGAGTGGGTTGAATCACTGACGTGGTCTTCCTGTCTGGGTTGGCGCCTCCCCTTGGGTTGTGCCGTGGCGGAGATCTTTGTGGGCTATACTCGGCCTTGTCTCGGGATGGTAAGTTGGTGGTTGAAGATATCCCTCTAGTGGTGCTGTGCTTTGGCAAAGTGGGTGGGGTTATATCCTGCCTGTTTGGCCCTGTCTGGGGCTATCATCGGATGGGGCCACAGTGTCTCCTGACCCCTCCTGTCTCGGCCTCCAGTATTTATGCTGCAGTAGTTTATGTGTCAGGGGGCTAGGGTCAGTCTGTTATATCCGGAGTATTTCTCCTGTCTTATCCGGTGTCCTGTGTGAATTTAAGTATGCTCTGTCTAATTCTCTCCTTTCTTTAATTCTTTCTTTCTTTCTCTTTCTCGGGGGACCTGAGCCCTAGGACCATGCCTCAGGACTACCTGGCATGATGACTCCTTGCTGTCCCCAGTCCACCTGGCCATGCTGCTGCTCCAGTTTCAACTGTTGTGCCTGCGGCTATGGAACCCTGACCTGTTCACCGGACGTGCTACCTGTCCCAGACCTGCTGTTTTCAACTCTCTAGAGACAGCAGGAGCGGTAGAGATACTCTCAATGATCGGCTATGAAAAGCCAACAAACATTTACTCCTGAGGTGCTGACCTGTTGCACCCTCGACAACAACTGTGATTATTATTATTTGACCATGCTGGTCATTTATGAACATTTGAACATCTTGGCCATGTTCTGTTATAATCTCCGCCCGGCACAGCCAGAAGAGGACTGGCCACCCCTCATAGCCTGGTTCCTCTCTAGGTTTCTCCCTAGGTTTTGGCCTTTCTAGGGAGTTTTTCCTAGCCACCGTGCTTCTACACCTGTATTGCTTGCTGTTTGGGGTTTTAGGCTGGGTTTCTGTACAGCACTTTGAGATATCAGCTGATGTAAGAAGGGCTATATAAATACATTTGATTTGATTTGATTATAACTCTATGGCAGGACCCAAAGGTCTAAGCCCAAACCAGATGTGATGGCGTATCGCTGCAGAATGCTGTGGTAGCCATGCTGGTTAATAAATCCTCTTGAGGATACCCTAGGATAGGGGGCGCCACAGCGCATTTTGAAAAAAATTCGTTCCCATTTTCAACGGCCTACTAATCAAACTCAGAAGCTAGGACATGCATATACTTATTATATATGGATAGAAAACACCCTAAAGTTTCTAAAACTGTTTGAATGGTGTCTGTGAGTATAACAGAACTCATATGGCAGTCAAAACCCCGAGACCGATTGAAACAGGAAGTGGAATTCTGAATTGTGGACTCGACTTCTCATCTTTCCCTATTAATCACACCGTTAACAATGGTTCAGTGAGCACTTCCTATTGCTTCCACTAGATGTCGCCAGTCTTTTCACAGTGGTTTGAGCCTTATACAGTCGAAACTCAGTGAATGAGACGCATTGGAAATTGGTCACAGGGGATGGGCCATCACCATTATGACGCCGGCGGCCCTGTCTACCCCCACCTTTGGAAACGTTTTGAAACACAATGAAATCATCCCCCTCAAATCTTATTGGCTCTCTTGGTGTTACAGGCCCTGAAGATTAATGTTTTACAACGTTTGACATGTTTGAACGAACCTAAAGGCGGGAAAATCTCATTTTATCCGAAACTGCAGCCCTGCGCACGTCGGAGAATTTGGAGACAGCCCTAGGACGCGCTACCAACAGCAGGCTAATGGAACGTGAAGGATGGACTTTTTCGACCGAAAATACATCTGTTGTGGACCTGGGATTCCTGGAAGTGCTTTCTGATGAAGACAACTAAAGGTAGGCGATTATTGACAATATTATACAAGATGAGATGTGACATGCGATTGTTCCAAGATGGCGCCGAGCTCGGTATATTAGCTCATTTTCTGAGTATCGCATCTCCTTTTATCGCAAAGTGTGATTACCCAGTAAAGTTAATTTAAAATCTGGTATGACAGGTGTTCTCAAGAGATATTCATCTATAAATGTTAGATTGACAATATAAATTTAAAAAATCGTTTTTGAATAGTAATTTAGGGAATTGTAGCACTGTTTCCCGGGACGCATTTGAGGGGAAAATAGTTAGTCAACGTCAGACGCCAATGTAAAATGCTGTTTTTATATATAAATATGACCTTTATTGAACAAAAGAATGCATGCATTGTGTAACATGATGTCCTAGGTGTGTCATCTGATGAAGTTTGTAAAAGGTTAGTGCTGCATTTAGCTGTTTTTTGGTTATTTGTGATGCAAGTGGTTGGTCGAAAAATGGCTATGTTGCTGCTTTTTACGATGGACTCATCTAACATAATCTAATGATTTGCTTTTCCTGTAAAACCTTTTTGAAATCGGACGACGTGGGTCGATTCAGGAGAGGTGTATCTATAAAACAAACAAAAAAATATTAATAAAAAAAATAAAAAATTATTACTTTTTTTATGCTAATTGGCGATATGATTTTTCGCTGGATTTTGATCCCGCTGACGGGATGAGACGCTTTAACCTGTTAGGGCTAGGGGGCAGTATTGACACGGCTGGATAAAAAACATACCCGATTTAATCTGGTTACCACTCCTACCCAGTAACTAGAATATGCATATACTTATTACATATGGATAGAAAACACCCTAAATTTTCTAAAATTGTTTGAATGGTGTCTGTGAGTATAACAGAACTCAAATGGCAGGTCAAAACCTGAGAGATTCCTTTACAGGAAGTGGCCTGTCTGACCATTTCTTGAACTTCTTTTCCATCTCTATCATTTACTAAGGATCTCTGCTCTAACGTGACACTTCCCACGTCGTCCATAGGCGCTCAGAGCCCGGGAAAAAACAGAATGTCGTCATTCCAGCCCCAGGCTGAAACACATTATCGCCTTTCTCAAGTGGCCGATCAAGGGACACTGGGCTTATGCGCGTGACCCGACCGCCCCCGCCTTTGGGATTTTTTCCTCTGTTTGCCGAAAAGGAGATTCCCTGTCGGAATATTATCGCTTTTCTACGAGAAAAATGGCGTAAAAATTGATTTTAAACAGCGGTTGACATGCTTCGAAGTACGGTAATGGAATATTTAGAATTTTATTGTCACGAATTGCGCCATGCGCGCGACACTTCTTTACTATTTCGGATAGTGTCTGGAACGCACGAACAAAATGCCGCTATTCGGATATAACGATGGATTATTTTGGACCAAACCAACATTTGTTATTGAAGTAGCAGTCCTGGGTGTGCATTCTGACGAAGACAACAAAAGGTAATCAAACTTTTATAATAGTAAATATGATTATGGTGAGTGCTAAACTTGCCGGGTGTCTAAATAGCGAGCCCGTGATGCCTGGGCTATGTACTTAGAATATTGCAAAATGTGCTTTCACCAAAAATCTATTTTAAAATCGGACATATCGAGTGCATAGAGGAGGTCTGTATCTATAATTCTTAAAATAATTGTTATGCTTTTTGTGAACGTTTATCGTGAGTAATTTAGTAAAATGTTAGCGAATTCCCCGGAAGTATGCTAGTTCTGAACGTCACATGCTAATGTAAAAAGCTGGTTTTTGATATAAATATGAACTTGATTGAACAAAACATGCATGTATTGTATAACATAATGTCCTAGGGTTGTCATCTGATGAAGATCATCAAAGGTGAGTGCTGCATTTAGCTGTCTTCTGGGTTTTGGTGACATTATATGCTGGCTTGAAAAATGGGTGTCTGATTATTTCTGGCTTGGTACTCTGCTGACATAATCTAATGTTTTGCTTTCGTTGTAAAGCCTTTTTGAAATCGGACAGTGTGGTTAGATTAACGAGAGTCTTGTCTTTAAATGGCTGTAAAATAGTCATATGTTTGAGAAATTGAAGTAATAGGATTTTTAAGGTTTTGAAAATCGCGCCACAGGCTGCCAGTGGCTGTTACGTAGGTGGGACGCAAGCGTTATAAAAGAGTATGCATTCGTCCACCTTGAATATTATTCATGTTCTGGTTAAAAAAGGCCCTAATGATTTATGCTATACAACGTTTGACATTTTTGAACGAACGTAAATATATTTTTTCCCCTCGTTCATGACGAGAAGTCCGGATGGCTTAGATCATGTGCTAACAAGACGGAGATTTTTGGACATAAATGATGAGCTTTTTTGAACAAAACTACATTCGTTATGGACCTGTGATACCTGGAAGTGACATCTGATGAAGAGAATCAAAGGTAATGGATTATTTACATAGTATTTTCGATTTTAGATCTCCCCAACATGACGTCTAGTCTGTATCGCAACGCGTATTTTTCTGGGCGCAGTGCTCAGATTATTGCAAAGTGTGATTTCCCAGTAAGGTTATTTTTAAATCTGGCAAGTTGATTGCGTTCAAGAGATGTAAATCTATAATTCTTTAAATGACAATATAATATTTTACCAATGTTTTCTAATTTTAATTATTTAATTTGTGACGCTGACTTGACTGCCGGTTATTGGAGGGAAACGATTTCCTCAACATCAATGCCATAGTAAAACGCTGTTTTTGGATATAAATATGAACTTGATAGAACTAAAAATGCATGCATTGTCTAACATAATGTCCTAGGAGTGTCATCTGATGGAGATTGTAAAAGGTTAGTGCATCATTTTAGCTGGTTTTATGGTTTTGGTGACCCTGTCTTTGAATCGACAAAACATTACACACAACTCTTGTAAATGTACTGTCCTAACATACTCTAAATTTATGCTTTCGCCGTAAAACCTTTTTGAAATCGTAAAACGTGGTTAGATTAAGGAGATGTTTATCTTTCAAAGGGTGTAAAATAGTTGTATGTTTGAAAAATTTGAATTTTGACATTTATTTGGATTCAAATTTGCCGCTCTTGAAATGCACCTGCTGTTGATGGAGTGCACCACGGGTGGCACGCTAGCGTCCCACCTAGCCCATAGAGGTTAAGTGTGCCTTGAATTCTAAATAAACACAGACAGTGTCACCAGCAAAGCACCCCACACACCATAACACCTCCTCATCCATGCTTCACGGTGGGAACTACACATGCGGAGATCATCCGTTCATCCATACCGCGTCTCACAAAGACACGGCGGTTGGAACCAAAAGTCTCCGATTTGGACTCCAGATCAAAGCACAAATATCGACCGGTGTGGTGGCTAATTTCTGCATTACCAAATGAGGAGAGTTACAAACACACCAGTCTGAGTTAAACTACATATTTAATAATTAAGATACTTTTGCAAAAGCACTTGACCTTCAATAATGCACTCTCTCGAATGAACCATTGAAAAAGGAAGGTCCCAACACAATGGCTACTGAGATATTTTATAGCAAATATCCACCCCCCTTTGACATGACAAACCACAGACATTTAGGAACGGTTCACAAAGAAAGTCTGTTTACTTTAGAGAGGAGTACCTACAGCCAGATAGCATTCGCTATAAATTATCGTTCAGTTTGATCCCTAATGACGAGGTTCTAATCTCGTCCCTGGTACTTCATAGAACAAAACCACCATTTCATCCAATGGCATATATCAATTGCCAACTCTAGATACTCCCATCTCAAGCAAACCCACTCTTGACCCCACTCCTGGACAAGCTCACTGAGGGGAGTGACCTGCGCACAGACATTGTGGAGACAAATAATTGGTTCCCCATTAATCACGCCATCCCTTCACACGGTTTAAGAATAAGTAAAGACACATTCACATACAGTGGGGCAAAAAAAGTATTTAGTCAGCCACCAATTGTGCAAGTTCTCCCACTTAAAAAGATGAGAGAGGCCTGTAATTTTCATCATAGGTACACGTCAACTATGACAGACAAAATCAGGAAAATAAATCCAGAAAATCACATTGTAGGATATTTAATTTATTTATTTGCAAATTATGGTGGAAAATAAGTATTTGGTCACCTACAAACAAGCAAGATTTCTGGCTCTCACAGACCTGTAACTTCTTCTTTAAGTGGCTCCTCTGTCCTCCACTCGTTACCTGTATTAATGGCACCTGTTTGAACTTGTTATCAGTATAAAAGACACCTGTCCACAACCTCAAACAGTCACACTCCAAACTCCACTATGGCCAAGACCAAAGAGCTGTCAAAGGACACCAGAAACAAAATTGTATACCTGCACCAGGCTGGGAAGACTGCATCTGCAATAGGTAAGCAGCTTGGTTTGAAGAAATCAACTGTGGGAGCAATTATTAGGAAATGGAAGACATACAAGACCACTGATAATCTCCCTCGATCTGGGGCTCCACGCAAGATCTCACCCCGTGGGCTCAAAATGATCACAAGAACGGTGAGCAAAAATCCCAGAAGCACACGGGGGGACCTAGTGAATGACCTGCAGAGAGCTGGGACCAAAGTAACAAAGCCTACCATCAGTAACACACTACGCCGCCAGGGACTCAAATCCTGCAGTGCCAGACGTGTCCCCCTGCTTAAGCCAGTACATGTCCAGGCCCATCTGAAGTTTGCTAGAGAGCATTTGGATGATCCAGAAGAGGATTGGGAGAATGTCATATGGTCAGATGAAACCAAAATATAACTTTTTGGTAAAAACTCAACTCGTCGTGTTTGGAGGTCAAAGAATGCTGAGTTGCATCCAAAGAACACCATACCTACTGTGAAGCATGGGGGTGGAAACATCATGCTTTGGGGCTGTTTTTCTGCAAAGGGACCAGGACGACTGATCCGTGTAAAGGAAAGAATGAATGGGGCCATGTATCGTGAGATTTTGAGTGAAAACCTCCTTCCATCAGCAAGGGCATTGAAGATGAAACGTGGCTGGGTCTTTCAGCATGACAATGATCCCAAACACACCGCCCGGGCAACGAAGGAGTGGCTTCGTAAGAAGCATTTCAAGGTCCTGGAGTGGCCTAGCCAGTCTCCAGATATCAACCCCATAAAAATCTTTGGAGGGAGTTGAAAGTCCGTGTTGCCCAGCGACAGCCCCAAAACATCACTGCTCTAGAGGAGATCTGCATGGAGGAATGGGCCAAAATACCAGCAACAGTGTGTGAAAACCTTGTGAAGACTTACAGAAAACGTTTGACCTGTGTCATTGCCAACAAAGGGTATTTAACCTCTCTAGGCTAGTCGGGACGAATTCGTCCCACCTACGTAACAGCCACTGCTATCCTGTGGTGCGATTTTCAAAACCTTAAAAATCCTATTACTTCAATTTCTCAAACATATGACTATTTTACAGCCATTTAAAGACAAGACTCTCGTTAATCTAACCACACTGTCCGATTTCAAAAAGGCTTTACAACGAAAGCAAAACATTAGATTATGTCAGCAGAGTACCAAGCCAGAAATAATCAGACACCCATTTTTCAAGCCAGCATATAATGTCACCAAAACCCAGAAGACAGCTAAATGCAGCACTCACCTTTGATGATCTTCATCAGATGACAACCCTAGGACATTATGTTATACAATACATGCATGTTTTGTTCAATCAAGTTCATATTTATATCAAAAACCAGCTTTTTACATTAGCATGTGACGTTCAAAACTAGCATACCCCCCGCAAACTTCCGGGGAATTCGCTAACATTTTACTAAATTACTCACGATAAACGTTCACAAAAAGCATAACAATTATTTTAAGAATTATAGATACAGACCTCCTCTATGCACTTGATATGTCCGATTTTAAAATAGCTTTTTGGTGAAAGCACATTTTGCAATATTCTAAGTACATAGCCCAGGCATCACGGGCAATCTATTTAGACACCCGGCAAGTTTAGCACTCACCATAATCATATTTACTATTATAAAAGTTTGATTACCTTTTGTTGTCTTCGTCAGAATACACACCCAGGACTGCTACTTCAATAACAAATGTTGGTTTGGTCCAAAATAATCCATCGTTATATCCGAATAGCGGCGTTTTGTTCGTGCGTTCCAGACACTATCCGAAATAGTAAAGAAGTGTCGCGCGCATGGCGCAATTCGTGACAATAAAATTCTAAGTATTCCATTACCGTACTTCGAAGCATGTCAACCGCTGTTTAAAATCAATTTTTACGACATTTTTCTCGTAGAAAAGCGATAATATTCCGACAGGGAATCTCCTTTTAGGCAAACAGAGGAAAAAATCCCAAAGGCGGGGGCGGTCGGGGTCACGCGCATAAGCCAGTGTCCCTTGATCGGCCACTTGAGAAAGGCGATAATGTGTTTCAGCCTGGGGCTGGAATGACGACATTCTGTTTTTTCCCGGGCTCTGAGAGCCTATGGAAGACGTGGGAAGTGTCACGTTAGAGCAGAGATCCTTAGTAAATGATAGAGATGGAAAACAAGTTCAAGAAATGGTCAGACAGGCCACTTCCTGTAAAGGAATCTCTCAGGTTTTGACCTGCCATTTGAGTTCTGTTATACTCACAGACACCATTCAAACAGTTTTAGAAAATTTAGGGTGTTTTCTATCCATATGTAATAAGTATATGCATATTCTAGTTACTGGGTAGGAGTGGTAACCAGATTAAATCGGGTATGTTTTTTATCCAGCCGTGTCAATACTGCCCCCTAGCCCTAACAGGATAACAAAGTATTGAGATAAACTTTTGTTATTGACCAAATACTTATTTTCCACCGTAATTTGCAAATAAATTCATTAAAATTCCTACAATGTGATTTTCTGGATTTTTTTTTCAGATTTTTGTCTGTCATAGTTGAAGTGTACCTATGATGAAAATTACAGGCCTCTCTTATCTTTTTAAGTGGGAGAACTTGCACAATTGGTGGCTGACTAAATACTTTTTTGCCCCACTGTATAAAAGACAAGTCTGACCTCTCCCCTCTCTGGGCCCCAAGTGACTGAGCCCCAGCTAAGGGAAACGTGCTACTGAAACATACCAGAGTCCAAAGGATACTTTCTAATGACAAGTATCTCACATAAGCATATTATACTAATAAAACATCTTAATTATCTATGTTACCCAACTAATTCTGATTCATCCACCACACCGGTCTAATGTCCATTGCTTGTGTTTCTTGTCCCAAGCAAGTCTCTTCTTCTTATTGGTGTCCTTTAGTAGTGGTTTCTTTGCAGCAATTCAACCATGAAGGCTTGATTTACGCAGTCTCCTCTGAAGAGTTGATGTTGAGATTTTTCTGTTACTTGACCTCTGTGAAGCATTTATTTGGGATGCAATTTATGAGGCTGGTAACTGTAATGAACTTATCCTCTGCAGCAGAGGTAACTCTTATATTTGAAGAATCTCAAATATTAAATATATTTGATTTGTTGAACACTTTTTTGGCTACTACATGATTCCATATGTGTTATTTCATAGTTTTGATGTTGTCACTATTATTCTACAATGTAGAAAATAGTAAAAAAGAAAGAAAGAAAAACCCTTGAATGAGTAGGTGTTCTAAAACTTTTGACCGGTAGTGTACATATATATATTTATTTTATTTTTTTGCAAAAACTTTGGGCTCTGCCCCACCTGCCCTGAATGATGGGTCGCCACTGCCTCTGCTGAGTCCCCAACAACCGGATGTTCTAGTTTACAAGGGAAATGGAAAGAGAGCCTGTGGATGTTCCTGTTGTCAGGGGAAATGGAAAGAGAGCCTGTGGATGTTCCTGTTGTCAGGGGAAATGGAAAGAGAGCCTGTGGATGTTCCTGTTGTCAGGGGAAATGGAAAGAGAGCCTGTGGATGTTCCTGTTGTCAGGGGAAATGGAAAGAGAGCCTGTGGATGTTCCTGTTGTCAGGGGAAATGGAAAGAGAGACTGTGGATGTTCCTGTTGTCAGGGGAAATGGAAAGAGAGCCTGTGGATGTTCCTGTTGTCAGGGGAAATGGAAAGAGAGCCTGTGGATGTTCCTGTTGTCAGGGGAAATGGAATGAGAGCCTGTGGATGTTCCTGTTGTCAGGGGAAATGGAAAGAGAGCCTGTGGATGTTCTGGTTGTCAGGGGAAATGGAAAGAGAGCCTGTGGATGTTCTGGTTGTCAGGGGAAATGGAAAGAGAGCCTGTGGATGATCTGGTTGTCAGGGGAAATGGAAAGAGAGACTGTGGATGTTCCTGTTGTCAGGGGAAATGGAAAGAGAGCCTGTGGATGTTCCTGTTGTCAGGGGAAATGGAAAGAGAGCCTGTGGATGTTCCTGTTTTCAGGGGAAATGGAAAGAGAGCCTGTGGATGTTCTGGTTGTAAGGGGAAATGGAAAGAGAGCCTGTGGATGTTCTGGTTGTCAGGGGAAATGGAAAGAGAGACTGTGGATGTTCCTGTTGTCAGGGGAAATGGAAAGAGAGCCTGTGGATGTTCTGGTTGTCAGGGGAAATGGAAAGAGAGCCTGTGACACAACTTCTGCTTTTGGACAATAACAAAGCAACCCAATCTTAACTCCTCCTCTACATGTACTGGATTGGTTGAACAGTGCAGAAGAGAACCTCCCCCAACAGGTAGTTCTGTAGGGGATATAGTTTCAGGTGTTTATTTTACACCTGCTACATTAGGTTATGGATAACATGACAAACCTCACTTGACTTGATAGAAACTTCTTCCCAAATGTGATTATATAAGAATGTGTGATATACTATAGTGGCTTGAATCAAAATAAATAATACGATGGTTTGTAAGTCATTTATAAATGTTTAATTAATAATGAGTTTATATATGTATTATAGGATTCTGTAATAACTCTGTAATAAATACGCCATACATGTAAATATGTAATAAAGCACATAGGTTAAAACTGTGTTTTTTTATGTTTACCATTCTAATACATCTCAATGGCTAATCCACACTAAGGCTCTAGTTTCTTAAAAAGATAACTATATATTCTTCATATATTAATATATTACTGACAACAAAGACCCACACAATGGAAATACAGGAAAAAAAAACTATTTTATTGAATTTATTTACAGTTGACTACAGAGGAGAAAAAAGTTGAACAATGCTTTCTTTAGTTTACATCATCTCTATTGGTTCTTTCACGGAGGAGTTGAACACACAGAATGCATAGAGTTACAAATTACAGTAGGAGTAGATTGTTCCTAGTTCTTCCAACGGTTGTCCTTTTGTTGTCTGTTTCAGCTAAGACCATAAGAGCAATGTTGAGTTTCTTTTTGAAGAAGCTCTTTGCTCTAAAGATGCAAGATTGTAGCCTGGTCTCTGATCTGTTTAAGAAGTCATTCTATTTTAGTTGAAATTTTACCCAAATGTCAATGGTTACAATGCTGGTTGATTACTTTTTGTGAATCCAAATGTGTTGTCCACGTTGATTCCACATCAAAATAGGTTGACAAATGACGTTGAACCAATGTTTATTAAACCCGTGCGTGCCCAGTGGGGTAGGTGTAGAGTTCCTTCCCTTTCCTTATCTCTCCTTCCCTCACCTTTTCTCCCCTTCCCTCACCTTATCTCCCCTTCTCTCCTTCCCTCACCTTATCTCTCCTTCCATCACTTTATCTCTCCTTCCCTCACCTTCTCTCTCCTTCCCTCACCTTATCTCTCCTTCCCTCACCTTATCTCTCCTTATCTCTCCTTCCCTCACCTTTTCTCCCCTTCCCTTCCCTCACCTTATCTCCCCTTCTCTCCTTCCCTCACCTTCTCTCTCCTTCCCTCACCTTATCTCTCCTTCCCTCACCTTATCTCTCCTTATCTCTCCTTCCCTCACCTTCTCTCTCCTTCCCTCACCTTATCTCTCCTTCCCTCACCTTATCTCTCCTTATCTCTCCTTCCCTCACCTTCTCTCTCCTTCCCTCACCTTATCTCTCCTTCCCTCACCTTATCTCTCCTTATCTCTCCTTCCCTCATCTCATCTCTCCTTTCTTCACCTTGTCTCGCAAATGTTATTTTTCTATTTTCTTTCTATACTGAACAAAAATATAAACGCAACATGTAAAGTGTCCCAGAAATGTTACATACGTACAAAAAACGTATTTTGTGCACAAATGTGTTTACATCCCTGTTAGTGAGCATTTCTCCTTTGCCGAGATAATCTATCCACCTGACAGGTGTGGCATATCAAGAAAGTAATTAAACAGCATGATCATTACACAGGTGTACCTTGTGCTGGGGACAATAAAAGGCCACTTTAAAACATGTAGCTGTCACGGATCCCTCCGGAACTGTCATTACGCACACATGGTCCCTATTCCCATTTGATTAGTAATTGTATACGTGTGCCCTTTGTTCCCCATTGTCCTGTCGATTATTGTTACAATGTCCGTTGGTTGTGTGAGTACCTGTGCCTTGTTGTTTTGCCATTGTGGATGATTACGGGTCTCGAGAATTTGGAAGTATGTCCAACCGGATTCATAACCGCAGACCACATGTAACCACACCAACCCAAGACCTCGACTTCCGGCTTCTTCACCTGCGGGATCATCTGAGACCAGCCAACCGGGCAGCTGATGAAACTGTCGAGTATTTCTGTCTGTAATAAAGCCCTTTTTGGGAGGGAAAAACTAATTCTTATTGGCTGGGCCTGGTTCCCAAGTGGGTAGGCCTAAATCCAAGTGGGTGGGCCCTAATCCATAGATTAGGGCCTAAATAATTTATTTCAATTGACTGATTACCTCAACTCATCTAAAATCCTTGAAACTTGCATTTATATTTTATAGTTTATATTTAGTTCTGCACACTTCTCCCTCCCTCCCTCCCTCCCTCCCTCCCTTCCCCACTTGAAGCACACTAACAGTGGCTAACTGTAAAAAAAACATAATGCAAAGGCAGCAGCTGCAAATCCGTGGTGCCCAGCAAAACCTCAGCGCCTCCATTTTAAAACTGCTTCAGCTAGTCTAGTAGCCTGAAACTAGATATGTTTGAGTTGCCTTACTAGTCTTTCTAGAAAGACAGGTTGCCTCCCACAAAGTACCAATGCTCCCAGCTTACACTTCTGTACATATACAATGTCAGCTTGGCATAGAAGAAAGGACAGAGTTGGATATCCAGCTTTCTTATGTCACTGACTTATCCGCTTGTTGCCCTAGCGTAAACAGCACAATTCCCACCCACAACTCCGCCAACCCAAACTCTTGATTTGTTGGGAGAGATGTCTCTCTGAATAGGACTCTCTGGAACAACCAATAGAATCTGCCCTAGGTCTGGGATTTCCAAAACGAATGTCTTGCCAACTTGTGACAATGGCCATGGGATTTGGCAAGACAGCACAAACAGATCTTGGACCAGGTTAAGTTCCTTCAATCCCATACTTCCAAAATACATTCAGACCTGATAAATAGTGAAATGGACTGTGATTGGCTAGAACACCTGAACGTCCAGCCAATCATCTTAGAAGTACCCGATTAGAACCAGTCCAGATCTTTAGATTACATAGTTGGCCATACTTAGATTGGGAGTGGCGGGTACAGTAGGTATGGGTAGTTAGTTGGCATGACTGGGTTTAGGTTAGGTTGGTTTGGTTTGGGTTTGTTCTGGGTTGGGTTGGTTTGGGTTTGTTGTAGGTTAGGTTGGTTTGGGTTGTGTTTGTTCTGGGTTGGGTTGGTTTGGGTTTGTTGTAGGTTAGGTTGGTTTGGGTTGTGTTTGTTCTGGGTTGGGTTTGTTCTGGGTTGTGTTTGTTCTGGGTCAGGGTTGTTCTGGGATGGGTTTGTTCTGGGTTGGGTTTGTTCTGGGTTTGTTCTGGGTTGGGTTTGTTCTCGGTTAGGGTTTGTTCAGGGTTGGGTTTGTTCTGGGTTGGGTTTGTTCTGGGTTGTGTTTGTTCTGGGTCAGGGTTGTTCTGGGATGGGTTTGTTCTGGGTTGGGTTTGTTCTGGGTTTGTTCTGGGTTGGGTTTGTTCTCGGTTAGGGTTTGTTCAGGGTTGGGTTTGTTCTGGGTTGGGTTTGTTCTGGGTTGGGTTTGTTCTGGGTTGGATATATAGTGATATCAAAGGTTATTTTAGTGTGTGTTACTTTAGATACTTTAGATAGAGTTAGATGGCGTAGTCGGCCATAGCAAGACATTTACATTTTTTTACATTTAAGTCATTTAGCAGACGCTCTTATCCAGAGCGACTTACGAATTGGTGGATTCACCTTATGATATCCAGTGGAACAACCACTTTACAATAGTGGGGATGGTAGCTGAGGCTTGGAGAGTTGGGGTTAAAGTCGGGTAGAGTAGGGTAAGGAAGGAAGGTAGGTGGTGTAGTTGGCATTGCTGTTGGTTTGTGTTGGGTTATGGTTACATGTTTAGTTTTAGATCCAGTGGAGGAGCAGGGGAAGGAGGAGCAACAGGTAGCTGAGACTTCCTTCCAGCTTGGATACATTTCCTGTCACGTTGCAGTCATCAGAGAAACAGCAGTGAACTCTGACCCCTGGTGACCGGTAACCCTGACTGTTGGCCTGGCTACAGAAAGACTTGTAGGAGCAGGACTTCATCACTCCGCCTGAGAGAGAGAGAATGAGACAGAGTGAAAGAGAGATAGAGACAGAAAGAGAGAGAGAGAGAAAAAGAGAGAGAGAAAAAGAAAGAGAGAGAGAGAGAATGAGAAAGAGATACAGAGAGAGAAACAAAGAGAGAAAGAAAGAGATAGAGAGAAACAAAGAAAGAGAGAGAAACAGAAAGAGATAGAGACAGAAAGAGAAAGAGATACACAGAGAAAGAGAAGGAGAAATATTTACAGTGAAAAAAGAGAGAGAGAGAAAGTATGAATGGAGAGGGAGCAGGGGCGAGAGAATGCAGAGGGAGAAGAGAGAGAAACATTGAAATGCCTTTGTTAATACACAAGGTAACATTTAACATAATGCCTGTAGGTATTTGTATTTGTATTTATTAGGGATCCCCATTAGCTGCTGCCCAGAAGTGATTTTTTATTTTTTTTTAAATCGGAAAAGTGGTTGCTATGAAGCCTCTAAATAAGATCTGGTGCAACCAATTACCTTCAGAAGTCACATAATTAGTTAAAAAAACGTCCACCTGTGTGCAATCTAAGTGTCACATGATCTGTCACATGATCTCAGTATATATACACACCTGTTCTGAAAGGCC
Source organism: Salmo salar (assembly GCF_965601325.2). NCBI lineage: Eukaryota > Metazoa > Chordata > Actinopteri > Salmoniformes > Salmonidae > Salmo > Salmo salar. Next base: position 43,071,677 of record NC_138309.1, on the reverse strand, counting down.
CCAGAGTCTGCAACACAACTAAGCAAGGGGCACCACCAAGCAAGCGGCACCATGAAGACCAAGGAGCTCTCCAAACAGGTCAGGGACAAAGTTGTGGAGAAGTACAGATCAGGGTTGGGTTATAAAAAAATATCATAAACTTTGAACATCCCACGGAGCACCATTAAATCCATCATTAAAACATGGAAAGAATATGGCACCACAGCTAACCTGCCAGGAGAGGGCCGCCCACCAAAACTCACAGACCAGGCAAGGAGGGCATTAATCAGAGAGGCAACAAAGAGACCAAAGATAACCCTGATGGAGCTGCAAAGCTCCACAGTGGAGATTGGAGTATCTGTCCATAGGACCACTTTAAGCCGTACACTCCACAGAGCTGGGCTTTACAGAAGAGTGGCCAGAGAAAAGCCATTGCTTAAAGAAAAAAATTAGCAATAGTTATGCGCGCTCAAGTTCAGTTTTTTGTCTTATTTCTTGTTTGTTTCACAGTAAAAAAGATGTTGCATCTTCAAAGTGGTAGGCATGTTGTGTAAATCAAATGATACAACCCCCCCCAAAAAATCTGTTAATTCCAGGTTGTAAGGTAACAAAATAGGAAAAATGCCAAGGGGGGTGAATACTTTCTCAAGCAACTGTATGGACAGATCTGGGACCAGACCAGAGACACACAGATCTGGGACCAGACCAGAGACACACAGATCTGGGACCAGACCAGAGACACACATATCTGGGACCAGACCAGAGAGACACACAGATCTGGGACCAGACCAGAGACATATATATCTGGGACCTGACCAGAGACACACAGATCTGGGACCAGACCAGAGACACACAGATCTGTGACCAGAGCAGACACAAACTGATCTGAGACCAGACCAGAGACAAACAGATCTGGACCAAGTTTGATTTCATCATTTCTGAACTAGGTTTGCAAAATTCATAAAACTTTCCCCAAATTCCCAAGTTTTCCAGAGATCCAGTTTCTCGTACAGGATTTCCTGCTCATTCTTTCCTGATTCCAGGAATCCTTCAACCTGGATTTCTGAGGAAACTGGTAATTTCGGGACAGATACCAAAATGTTGCAACGACATCAACAAACATATAATCATCCTAATTAAGACCCTGAATGTAAGTCTCTGTTATCTCCTCATGTCCCCGCTGGGACTCCCCCCAACTCCCTGCTGGGTCTGGGCTGGGGGTCCAGACAGAACAGTCTGTCATGTCCTCAGACACACTCAAGACACAAGCATGTGCACAACCACACACACACACAACCACACACAACCACACACAACCACACACACACACACACACACACACACACGCACACGCACACGCACACGCACACACACACGCACACACACACACGCAGGATATGAACCCATTACATTTGACCCATGTAAACTACAAAACGGGTCAAGGTTTGCAGGGTACCAGAGTTGTAGATTACACACTCACTGTTTAACTCACTTCCATGTCCTCGTACTACAGCGCATGCGTCAGAGTAGCTTGGACAGGTTTTTGAGCCTTGGCGATTGCAGTCTTCATCACTAGAACCCATGCAGGTATAGCATTGTAGGGCTTCACCTGGAGAAAGAGACGAAGACAGAGAACATTAGAAGATGAAGAGAGAAGAAGAGAATGAAAGCATTAGGAAGAGGCAGGGAGAGAGAGATGAGAGATAAGAGAGAGAGACGCGAGAGAGAGATATATGAGAGAGAGAGAGAAAGAGAGAGAGCGAGAGAGAGATGATAGAGAGAGACAGAGAGAATGAGAGAGAGAATAAGAGAGAGAGAGAGAATAAGAGAGAGAGAGAGAATAAGAGAGAGAGAGAATAAGAGAGAGAGAGATAGATAGAGAGGGAGATGAGAGAGACATGAGAGAGAGAGATGAGAGTGAGAGCGAGAGAGAGAGAATAAGAGAGAGAGAGGGAGATGGGAGAGACATGAGAAAGAGAGATGAGAGAGAGAGAGAGAGAGAGAGAGAGGGAGATGAGAGAGACATGAGAGAGAGATGAGAGTGAGAGAGAGAGAGAGAGAGCACTACACGATTAACAGTGGATTCAACACTGATCTGAGGAGACACGTTTACAGTACTGTTGTTAAAAACACTGACATAAAACTAAATGCTCACAGTATTAAAAACACTCTTGACCCAAACTGCTACAGACCTATATCTATCCTACCCTGCCTTTCTAAGGTCTTCAAAAGCCAAGTCAACAAACAGATTACCAACCATTTCGAATACCACCGCACCTTCTCCGCTATGCAATCTGGTTTCAGAGCTGGTCATGGGTGCACCTCAGCCACGCTCAAGGTCCTAAACGATATCGTAACCGTCATCGATAAGAAACAATACTGTGCAGCCATATTCATTGACCTGGCCAAGACTTTCGACTCTGTCAATCACCACATCCTCATCGGCAGACTCAATAACCTTGGTTTCTCAAATGATTGCCTCGCCTGGTTCACCAACTACTTCTCTGATAGAGTTCAATGTGTCAAATCGGAGGGCCTGTTGTCCGGACCTCTGGCAGTCTCTATGGGGGTGCCACAGAGTTCAATTCTTAGGCCAACTCTTTTCTCTGTATATATGAATGATGTCGCTCTTGCTGCTGGTGAGTCTCTGATCCACCTCTACGCAGACGACACCATTCTGTATACTTCTGGCCCTTCTTTGGACACTGTGTTAACTACCCTCCAGACAAGCTTCAATGCTATACAACTCTCCTTCCGTGGCCTCCAACTGCTCTTAAATACAAGTAAAACTAAATGCATGTTCTTCAACTGATCGAAGCCTGCGCCTGCCCGCCCGTCCAGCATCACTACTCTGGACGGTTCTGACTTAGAATATGTGGACAACTACAAATACCTAGGTGTCTGGTTAGATTGTAAACTCTCCTTCCAGACTCACATCAAACATCTCCAATCCAAAGTTAAATCTAGAATTGGCTTCCTATTTCGCAACAAAGCATCCTTCACTCATGCTGCCAAACATACCCTCGTAAAACTGATCATCCTACCGATCCTCGACTTCGGCGATGTCATTTACAAAATAGCCTCCAACACTCTACTCAATAAACTGGATGCAGTCTATCACAGTGCCATCCGTTTTGTCACCAAAGCTCCATATACTACCCACCACTGCGACCTGTACGCTCTCGTTGGCTGGCCCTCGATTCATACTCGTCGCCAAACCCACTGGCTCCAGGTCATCTACAAGACCCTGCTAGGTAAAGTTCCCCCTTATCTCAGCTCGCTGGTCACCATAGCAGCACCCACCTGTAGCACGCTCTCCAGCAGGTATATCTCTCTGGTCACCCCCAAAGCCAATTCCTCCTTTGGCCGTCTCTCCTTCCAGTTCTCTGCTGCCAATGACTGGAGCGAACTACAAAAATCTCTGAAACTGGAAACACTTACCCCCCTCACTAGCTTTAAGCACCAGCTGTCAGAGCAGCTCACAGATCACTGCACCTGTACATAGCCCATCTATAATTTTGCCCGAACAACTCCCTCTTCCCCTACTGTATTTATTTATTTATTTATTTTGCTCCTTTGCACCCCATTATTTCTATTTCTACTTTGCACTTTCTTCCACTGCAAATCTACCATTCCAGTGATTTACTTGCTATATTGTATTTACTTTGCCACCATGGCCTTTTTTGCCTTTACCTCCCTTATCTCACCTCATTTGCTCACATTATATATAGACTTATTTTTCTACTGTATTATTGACTGTATGTTTGTTTTATTCCATCCTGTGTTGTTGTATATGTCGAACTGCTTTGCTTTATCTTGGCCAGGTCTCAATTGAAAATGAGAACTTGTTCTCAACTTGTCTACCTGGTTAAATAAAGGTGAAATAAAATAAATAAAATACAAATGATATACAGTACATTCACTTCTCATAATCATCTACAATGAGTTATAATACATGCACCAAGCATAGAGAACACAAAGACAACATAGGCGCCAGCATAGACAACCCAATACAGAAGGCTTTACATGCAGCCATACACTCCGTTCTAATAAGGCCATCACATCCATCCCACCAAATAAAATGTATTTACAAAACATCGGTTTACAAAGCAGCATTCAACCTGACCATGACATCACCAAGTCATCACAAATATGTTATAATGACATCACTGCAACTCGTTTTGACTGCTGGGACGTTATCTAAGCAGCGTGCAGGTACAGTCAACAGCCAGGGATGACTAAACCAGGTCAGAGTGAGGCATCTAACAGTTATCTGAAGACAACAACACAAATATGTTGTTCACTGGACCACCCCTGTTACAGACAGTACAGTAGAGACTGGACCACCCCTGTTACAGACAGTACAGTAGAGACTGGACCACCCCTGTTACAGACAGTACCGTAGAGACTGGACCACCCCTGTTACAGACAGTACAGTACAGACTGGACCACCTCTGTTACAGACAGTACAGTACAGACTGGACCATTCCTGTTACAGACAGTACAGTAGAGACTGGACCACCCCTGTTACAGACAGTACAGTACAGACTGGACCACCTCTGTTACAGACAGTACAGTACAGACTGGACCATTCCTGTTACAGACAGTACAGAACAGACTGGACCACCCCTGTTACAGACAGTACAGTAGAGACTGGACCACCTCTGTTACAGACAGTACAGTACAGACTGGACCACCTCTGTTACAGACAGTAAAGTACAGACTGGATCACTCCCTGTTACAGACAGTACAGTAGAGACTGGACCACCCCTGTTGCAGACAGTACAGTAGAGACTAGACCACCCCTGTTACAGACAGTACAGTAGAGACTGGACCACCTCTGTTACAGACAGTAAAGTACAGACTGGATCACTCCCTGTTTCAGACAGTACAGTAGAGACTGGACCACCCCTGTTACAGACAGTACAGTAGAGACTGGACCACCCCTGTTACAGACAGTACAGTAGAGGCTGGACCACCCCTGTTACAGACAGTACAGTAGAGACTGGACCACCCCTGTTACAGACAGTACAGTAGAGACTGGACCACCCCTGTTTCAGACAGTACAGTAGAGACTGGACCACCTCTGTTACAGACAGTACAGTAGAGACTGGACCACCTCTGTTACAGACAGTAAAGTACAGACTGGATCACTCCCTGTTACAGACAGTACAGTAGAGACTGGATCACTCCCTGTTACAGACAGTACAGTAGAGACTGGACCACCCCTGTTACAGACAGTACAGACTGGATCACCCCTGTTATAGACAGTACAGACTAGACCCCCCCTGTTACAGACAGTAGAGACTGGATCACTCCTGTACAGTAGAGACTGGTCCATTCCTGTTACAGACAGTAGAGTAGAGGATGGACCATTCCTGTCACAGACAGTAAAAACTGGACCATTCCTGTTACAGACAGTAAAAACTGGACCATTCCTGTTACAGACAGTAAAGACTGGACCGCCCCTGTTACAGACAGTGCAGACTGTACCACCCCTGTTTCAGACAGTACAGACTGGATCACCCCTGTTACAGACAGTAAAGACTGGATCATTCCTGTTACAGACAGTACAGACTGTACCATCCCTGTTACAGACAGCACAGACTGGATCACCCCTGTTACAGACTGTAAAGACTGGACCATTCCTGTTACAGACAGTACAGACTGGACCACCCCTGTTACAGACAGTACAGTAGAGACTGGACCATTCCTGTTACAGACAGAACAGTACAGACTGGATCACCCCTGTTGCAGATAGTACAGACTGTAACACCCCTGTTACAGACAGTACCGTAAAGACTGGACCACCCCTGTTAGACAGTACAAACATGATCACACCTATTACAGACAGTACAGTAGAGACTGGATCACCCCTGTTACAGACAGTACAGTAAAGACTGGACCACCCCTGTTAGACAGTACAAACATGATCACACCTATTACAGACAGTACAGTAGAGACTGGATCACCCCTGTTACAGACAGTAAAGACTGGACCACCCCTGTTACAGACAGTACAGTACAGACTAGATCATCCCTGTTACAGACAGTACAGATTGGACCACCCCTGTTACAGACAGTACAGTAAAGACTGGACCACCCCTCTTACAGACAGTAAAGACTGAACCACTCCTGTTACAGAGAGTACAGTAAAGACTGGATCATTCGTGTTACAGCCTGTACAGTAGAGACTGGACCACCTCTGTTACAGACAGTAGAGACTGGACCACCCTTGTTACAGACAGTACAGTACTGACTGGATCACTCCTGCTACAGACAGTACAGTAGAGACTGGACCATCCCTGTTACAGACAGTAAAGACTGTACCACCCCTGTTACAGACAGTACAGTACAGACTGGACCACCCCTGTTACAGACAGTAAAGACTGTACCACCCCTGTTACAGACAGTAAAGACTGGAACACCCCTGTTATAGACAGTACAGATTGGACCACCCCTGTTACAGACAGAACAGACTGGACCACCCCTGTTACAGACAGTACAATACAGACTGGACCACCCCTGTTACAGACAGTAAAGACTGAACCACCTCTGTTACAGACTGTACAGACTGGACCACCCCTGTTACAGACTACAGTAAAGACATAACACCATGTCAGCTGTCCAACCAGCAGAGGAGTAAACACCCTGTTTAAATTGATGATACATGTTGTGACGTGTTCATTCTGACAGTCTGGCGTAACATGTTACTGTCAGAAAGGTGATATCATTGTTGTATTTCTGTTGTTTCAGAGATTTTCTTCAAAGTAAACTTCAATCTTAACTCTGTTTCCTTTCGTTCTTTTAAACAAAACAACACCAGATGTCAAGAATGTAACTAGCTAGCCAATGTAGCTTACCAGGTCAGTGAGGCCTTACGTATCACACACCACCCAGGCACGTGTGGCCTCAGTGCCTTGTTTCTCGGAGTAGACTACAGGAGTTCCACCTATAGTTACTGAACCCCAGACCAGTAGTCAGCCTGGCAGCGTCACGTCTGCTCCCGCTCCTCTGGACCCCAACAAATCAGCCAGGCCAGACAATCTGGACCCTCTCTTTCTAAAATGATCTGCCGAAATTGTTGCAACCCCTATTACTAGCCTGTTCAACCTCTCTTTCGTGTCGTCTGAGATTCCCAAAGATTGGAAAGCAGCTGCGGTCATCCCCCTCTTCAAAGGGGGGGACACTCTTGACCCAAACTGCTACAGACCTATATCTATCCTACCCTGCCTCTCGAAAGTCTTCGATAGCCAAGTCAACAAACAGATTACCGACCATTTCGAATCCCACCGCACCTTCTCCACTATGCAATCTGGTTTCAGAGCTGGTCACGGGTGCACCTCAGCCACGCTCAAGGTCCTAAACGATATCTTAACCACCATCGATAAGAAACAATACTGTGCAGCCGTATTCATTGACCTGGCCAAGGCTTTCAACTCTGTCAACCACCACATCCTCATCGGCAGACTCAACAGCCTTGGTTTCTCAAATGATTGCCTCGCCTGGTTCACCAACTACTTCTTTGATAGAGTTCAGTGTGTCAAATCGGAGGGCCTGTTGTCCGGGCCTCTGGCAGTCTCTATGGGGGTGCCACAGGGTTCAATTCTTGGGCCGACTTTTTCTCTGTATACATCAATGATGTCACTCTTACTGCTGGTGAGTCTCTGATCCACCTCTATGCAGACTACACCATTCTGTATACTTCTGGCCCTTCTTTGGACACTGTGTTAACTACCCTCCAGACGAGCTTCAATGCCATACAACTCTCCTTCCGTGGCCTCCAACTGCTCTTAAATACAAGTAAAACTAAATGCATGCTCTTCAACCGATCGCTGCCTGCACCTGCCCGCCCATCCAGCATCACTACTCTGGACGGTTCTGACTTAGAATATGTGGACAACTACAAATACCTAGGTGTCTGGTTAGACTGTAAACTCTCCTTCCAGACTCACATCAAACATCTCCAATCCAAAGTTAAATCTAGAATTGGCTTCCTATTTCGCAACAAAGCATCTTTCACTCATGCTGCCAAACATACCCTCGTAAAACTGACCATCCTACTGATCCTCGACAATGTCATTTACAAAATAGCCTCCAACACTCTACTCAACAAATTGGATGCAGTCTATCACAGTGCCATCCGTTTTGTCACCAAAGCCCCATATACTACCCACCACTGCGATCTGTACGCTCTCGTTGGCTGGCCCCGATTCATACTCGTCGCCAATCCCACTGGCTCCAGGTCATCTACAAGACCCTGCTAGGTACAATTCCCCCTTATCTCCACTCGCTGGTCACCATAGCAGCACCCACCTGTAGCACGCTCTCCAGCAGTTATATCTCTCTGGTCACCCCCAAAGCCAATTCCTCCTTTGGCTGCCTCTCCTTCCAGTTCTCTGCTGCCAATGACTGGAACGAACAACCAAAATCTCTAAAACCGGAAACACTTATCTCCCTCACTAGCTTTAAGCACCAGCTGTCAGAGCAGCTCACAGATTACTGCACCTGTACATAGCCCATCTATAATTTAGCTCGAACAACTCCCTCTTCCCTTACTGTATTGATTTATTTATATTTGCTCCTTTCCACCCCATTATTTCTATTTCTACTTTGCACTTTCTTCCACTGCAAATCTACCATTCCAGTGTTTTACTTGTATTTACTTCGCCACCATGGCCTTTTTTGCCTTTACCTCCCTTATCTCACCTCATTTGCTCACATTGTATATAGACTTATTTTTCTACTATATTATTGACTGTATGTTTGTTTAACTCCATGTGTAACTCTGTGTTGTTGTATGTGTCAAACTGCTTGCCTTATCTTGTCCAGGTCGCAAATGTAAATGAGAACTTGTTCTCAACTTGCCTACCTGGTTAAATAAAGGTGAAAGAAAATAAATTTCATAAATAAATAAAGTTGGCTTGATGTCCTTTGGGTGGTGGACCATTCGTGATAAACACGGGAAACTGTTGAGCATGAAAAACCCAGCAGCGTTGCAGTTCTTATCTCACTCAAACTGATGTGACTGGCACCTACCACCATACTCCGTTCAAAGGCACTTAAATCTTTTGCCTTATCCATTCACCCTCTGAATGACAAACATACACAATCCATGTCTCAATTGTCTCAAGGCTTAAAAATCCTTCTTTAACCTGTCTCCTTCCCATCATCTACACTGATTGAAGTGGATTTAACAGGTGACATCAATAGGGGATCATAGCTTTCAACTGGATTCACCTGGTCAGTCTATGTCATGGAAAGAGCAGGTGTTCCTAATGTTTTGTACACTCAGTCTCTGTTTCTTACCTTGTATACATAACAGCCATTGAACAGAACAAAGATTCAACCTAAAACAATGGTACAGTGTTTGTCATGGTCATGGAAAACTGCATGCTTTCAGAGGATTAAAGAAACTAAAACCTACACATACACATTCGAATCCCAATTAATCCATTACCTCAATCCCAATTAATCCATTAACGAGGTGCTAGAAGAGTATGAAGATGAATTAAAAGAGTTTGATTGAAAAGGACAACAGTGGTGGAATAGATCAAGCTGGAAAGTAATAAAAGGCAAGAGAACAAGTCAGAAGCAAGAGTTTCTGGAAGTTGGAAGAGGTTATGCAAGAGAGAGGGCCAGGAGCGAGAGGGGGAGATACAGTCTGGAAGAAGAAGAAGAAGAAGAGGGAGAAGAAAGAAGAAGAAACAGAAGACAGAAGAGAAAGCAAGGGAACAATACAATTCAGAAAAGAGGAAGAGGAAGCAAGGGAACAATAAGGTTGAGAAAGGAGATAGAGGAAGCAAGGGAACAATAAGATTGAGACAGGAGGAAGAGGAAGCAAGGGAACAATACAATTCAGAAAAGAGGAAAAGGAAGCAAGGGTACAATAAGATTCAGAAAAGAGGAAGAGGAAGCAAGGGAACAATAAGGTTGAGAAAGGAGATAGAGGAAGCAAGGGAACAATACAATTCAGAAAAGAGGAAGAGGAAGCAAGGGAACAATAAGGTTGAGAAAGGAGATAGAGGAAGCAAGGGAACAATAAGATTGAGACAGGAGGAAGAGGAAGCAAGGGAACAATAAGATTGAGAAAGGAGATAGAGGAAGCAAGGGTACAATAAGATTGAGACAGGAGGAAGAGGAAGCAAGGGAACAATAAGATTGAGAAAGGAGATAGAGGAAGCAAGGGAACAATAAGATTCAGAAAAGAGGAAGAGGAAGCAAGGGAACAATAAGGTTGAGAAAGGAGATAGAGGAAGCAAGGGAACAATAAGATTGAGAAAGGAGATAGAGGAAGCAAGGGAACAATAAGGTTGAGAAAGGAGATAGAGGAAGCAAGGGAACAATAAGATTGAGAAAGGAGATAGAGGAAGCAAGGGAACAATAAGATTGAGAAAGGAGATAGAGGAAGCAAGGGAACAATAAGATTGAGAAAGGAGATAGAGGAAGCAAGGGAACAATAAGATTGAGACAGGAGGAAGAGGAAGCAAGGGAACAATAAGGTTGAGAAAGGAGATAGAGGAAGCAAGGGAACAATAAGATTGAGAAAGGAGATAGAGGAAGCAAGGGAACAATAAGATTGAGACAGGAGGAAGAGGAAGCAAGGGAACAATAAGGTTGAGAAAGGAGATAGAGGAAGCAAGGGAACAATAAGATTGAGAAAGGAGGAAGAGGAATAAAGAAACAATATGGTTGAGAAAGAGGAAGAGTGAAATGTCATGAATAATAAGGATGGATTAAGAATGAAAAAGAAAAGCTGGATGGATAGAAGATAAAAAAGCAAAAGAAGAGGGGAAAGTGGAGACAAGAGAGGTATAGAGATCAAGATTGAATACATTATCCCAAAATGTCCAGTATTGAAGCCAGAACCAGAGAACCAAGATAGTCCTTACCGTAGTTAATGAGAAAGAGTAGGGAGACGAGGAGTAGAATACCGCTCTGGAAAACTCTCATGTTGTTGGTGATGATGGTGGTCCTTCCTTCGTGGTCTCCTTCCCTGGAGCGATGTGATCACACAATGAATATACGTAGTTTTTTTAACTTGCTGGTTGTTCCCTGGAGTGATGTGATCACACAATGAAAAGCAGGTTGTTTGCTTCGTGGTCCTTCCCTGGAGCGATGAGATCACACAATGAAAAGCAGGTTGTTTGCTGCTAAACCCCTCTGATCTTAATCCTGTCTTCTTCTGCTAGCAAGGAGCTAATACCTCATCCTGCCTGCACGGACCAGGAGATTAACGATTACTGGTTAGAGGTTAGCTTCTCCACTGGAGGCCTATGGCTCTGGTAGCAGCTAGGTTAGCTTCTCCACTGGAGGCCTATGGCTCTGGTAGCAGCTAGGTTAGCTTCTCTACTGGAGGCCTAGGCTCTGGTAGCGTCTAGGTTAGCTTCTCCACTAGAGGCCTATGGCTCTGGTAGCGACTAGGTTGACTTCTCCACTGGAGGCCTATGGCTCAGGTAACGAGCCATAGAATCTGCCTCCATGTCCCACACTCTTACAAAAAAGGGTTCCAAAGGGGTTATTTGGCTGTCCCCATGGGAGAACCCTTTTTGGTTCCAAGTAACACCCTTTTGGGTTCCATGTAGAACCCTTTTGGGTTCCATGTAGAAGCCTCTTGTGGAAAGGGTTCTACATGGAACCCAAAATGGTTCTACTTGGAACCAAAAGGGTTCTACCTGGAACCTAAAAGTGTTCTCTTATGGGGACAGCCAAAGAATCCTTTTTAGGTTCTAGATAACACCTTTTTTTCTAAGAGTGAATTTCTCAGAATTATCTACTGCAGGTAGATTTTTCTGGATTGTTTTCAATATCTGTATTTTTGCATGTACATTGATTGATTAATTAATCTTATGCTATATAAAGATAAATAACATACATTTTTCTAAACCAATCAAATCATTTAGTTTCCGTTACTGGTTGCTCCAGTTTAAATGGTTTAGGTAGTCTCCTTTATCAATTTCCATTATCCTGACAGTCATTCAGAATGGATTCCTATGGGATTCCAGTAGAAATTACACATCACTTTGCAAGCCAGGATAACGTGACTTGCAGGCCTGATTTGTCCTGTAAACCAGGAGTTTCCTAACTGAGTTAGTATCAAACTAGGCCATCAAAGTAAGGCCTTATGATATACGTAATGTATATTTTTCAAAGAGTTTAATTTTATTAAATAACATTCGCCTAGGAACTTCCAACCTGAGTTAAATGGAACGTAATTTCCTTTTTATGTACTTTACTCTCTATACGTATTCTGAACTTGAACTTAATCATGAGAATAACATGCTATTCACCAGCTATTCATTCGGGGTAGAGATCAAAGAGGTGAAGGTGTGGCGGGTGGTTGTCCGCAGATACGCTTTATTCTGACCTTGACTTAATTCCCTCATAATTCTAACGCCTTTTATGCGCCAAACCAATAATAATGTCGAGCGAACCTGCCGTTTCCAAGAGGAAAAAGCCTGTACTTTCTTTTTTTCAGATAGAAATAACATAATTCTCCATGCACTGCCATTTCTACATGGATAAGAGTTATTGATAAGAGCTATTGATAAGAGCTAGGTAAATGAGAAATCTGTTTGGATAAGGGGATTGTAAATAGACATGGCAATTGTTTTAGAAGTTTTTTTCTTCTTATAATCCCTGGAGACAAATGTGAAACCAGCCATATGGATGCAAACTAAAAATCATATCAACATGACAGAATTTCTATTGTGTACCCTAATAATTGGTGTGGAGGAAAGCTACAGGCTTCTGTAGGACTGAGCCTGCCTAGTTGATGTATGTGATTTAAAATACCCGCGCTTTTCTCCATTTTTATTTTAAAATGTGTATCTTGTTAAAAACCTCTTGGGGCTAGGTGGGACGCTAGCGTGCCACCCGTGGTGCACTCCATCAACAGCAGGTGCATTTCAAGAGCGGCAAATTTGAATCCAAATAAATGTCAAAATTCAAATTTTTCAAAAATACAACTATGTTACACCATTTGAAAGATAAACATCTCCTTAATCTAACCACGTTTTACGATTTCAAAAAGGTTTTACGGCGAAAGCATAAATTTAGAGTATGTTAGGACAGTACATTTACAAGAGTTGTGTGTAATGTTTTGTCAAGTCAAAGACAGGGTCACCAAAACCATAAAACCAGCTAAAATGATGCACTAACCTTTTACAATCTCCATCAGATGACACTCCTAGGACATTATGTTAGACAATGCATGCATTTTTAGTTCTATCAAGTTGATATTTATATACAAAAACAGCGTTTTACTATGGCATTGATGTTGAGGAAATCGTTTCCCTCCAATAACCGGCAGTCAAGTCAGCGTCACAAATTAAATAATTAAAATTAGAAAACATTGGTAAAATATTATATTGTCATTTAAAGAATTATAGATTTACATCTTTTGAACGCAATCAACTTGCCAGATTTAAAAATAACCTTACTGGGAAATCACACTTTGCAATAATCTGAGCACTGTGCCCAGAAAAATACGCGTTGCGATACAGACTAGACGTCATGTTGGGGAGATCTAAAATCGAAAATACTATGTAAATAATCCATTACCTTTGATTCTCTTCATCAGATGTCACTTCCAGGTATCACAGGTCCATAACGAATGTAGTTTTGTTCAAAAAAGCTCATCATTTATGTCCAAAAATCTCCGTCTCGTTAGCACATGATGTAAGCCAGCCGGACTTCTCGTCATGAACGAGGGGAAAAAATTTCCGTTCGTTCAAACATGTCAAACGTTGTATAGCATAAATCATTAGGGCCTTTTTTAACCAGAACATGAATAATATTCAAGGTGGACGAATGCATAGTCTTTTATAACGTATTGGAACGAGGGTACCCAACATGAAGTAGCGCGCCAGGTGTCTAATGGGACATCACCGTTCCATGGCTCTTGTTCGGTCAGATCTCCCTCCAGAAGACTCAAAACACTTTGTAAAGGCTGGTGACATCTAGTGGAAGCAATAGGAAGTGCCAAAATATTCCTAAACCCCTGTGTTTTTCAATGGGATAGGTTTAAAGTCAATACAACACATCAGGTATCCACTTCCTGTCAGAAAATGTCTCAGGGTTTTGCCTGCCAAATGAGTTCTGTTATACTCACAGACACCATTCAAACAGTTTTGGAAACTTTAGAGTGTTTTCTATCCATATATAATAAGTATATGCATATTCTAGTTACTGGGTAGGATTAGTAACCAGATTAAATCGGGTACATTTTTTTTATCCAGACGTGCAAATGCTGCCCCCTAGACCCAACAGGTTAAATACTAGCCACTATGGAGAGCCACTGTCAGAAATACCCACATACATTTATAACTGTCAGTTTGTTAGTTTCCTTCAGTTTGTAGCCTACATTTATAACTGTTACTGTAGTTTCCTTCAGTTTGTATCCTACATTTATAACTGTAGTGTTATTTTCCTTCAGTTTGTAACCTACATTTATAACTGTTACTGTAGTTTCCTTCAGTTTGTAACCAACATTTATAACTGTTACTGTAGTTTCCTTCAGTTTGTAACCTACATTTATAACTGTAGTGTTATTTTCCTTCAGTTTGTAACCTACATTTATAACTGTTACTGTAGTTTCCTTCAGTTTGTATTCTACATTTATAACTGTTACTGTAGAGTTAGTTTCCTTCAGTTTGTAACCTACATTTATAACTGTTACTGTAGTTTCCTTCAGTTTGTAGCCTACATTTATAACTGTTACTGTAGAGTTAGTTTCCTTCAGTTTGTAACCTACATTTATAACTGTTACTGTAGTTTCCTTCAGTTTGTATCCTACATTTATAACTGTTACTGTAGTTTCCTTCAGTTTGTAACCTACATTTATAACTGTTACTGTAGTTTCCTTCAGTTTGTATCCTACATTTATAACTGTAGTGTTAGTTTCCTTCAGTTTGTAACCTACATTTATAACTGTTACTGTAGTTTCCTTCAGTTTGTATCCTACATTTATAACTGTAGTGTTAGTTTCCTTCAGTTTGTAACCTACATTTATAACTGTTACTGTAGTTTCCTTCAGTTTGTAGCCTACATTTATAACTGTTACTGTAGAGTTAGTTTCCTTCAGTTTGTAACCTACATTTATAACTGTTACTGTAGTTTCCTTCAGTTTGTATCCTACATTTATAACTGTAGTGTTAGTTTCATTCAGTTTGTAGCCTATATTTATAACTGTAGTGTTAGTTTCCTTCCGTTTGTATCCTACATTTATAACTGTAGTGTTAGTTTCCTTCAGTTTGTAGCCTACATTTATAACTGTTACTGTAGTTTCCTTCAGTTTGTAGCCTACATTTATAACTGTTACTGTAGAGTTAGTTTCCTTCAGTTTGTATCCTACATTTATAACTGTAGTGTTAGTTTCCTTCAGTTTGTATCCTACATTTATAACTGTAGTGTTATTTTCCTTCAGTTTGTAACCTACATTTATAACTGTTACTGTAGTTTCCTTCAGTTTGTAACCTACATTTATAACTGTTACTGTAGTTTCCTTCAGTTTGTATCCTACATTTATAACTGTAGTGTTATTTTCCTTCAGTTTGTAACCTACATTTATAACTGTTACTGTAGTTTCCTTCAGTTTGTAACCTACATTTATAACTGTTACTGTAGTTTCCTTCAGTTTGTAACCTACATTTATAACTGTTACTGTAGTTTCCTTCAGTTTGTAACCTACATTTATAACTGTAGTGTTATTTTCCTTCAGTTTGTAACCTACATTTATAACTGTTACTGTAGTTTCCTTCAGTTTGTATCCTACATTTATAACTGTTACTGTAGAGTTAGTTTCCTTCAGTTTGTAACCTACATTTATAACTGTTACTGTAGTTTCCTTCAGTTTGTATCCTACATTTATAACTGTTACTGTAGTTTCCTTCAGTTTGTAACCTACATTTATAACTGTTACTGTAGTTTCCTTCAGTTTGTATCCTACATTTATAACTGTTACTGTAGTTTCCTTCAGTTTGTATCCTACATTTATAACTGTTACTGTAGTTTCCTTCAGTTTGTATCCTACATTTATAACTGTTACTGTAGTTTCCTTCAGTTTGTATCCTACATTTATAACTGTTACTGTAGAGTTAGTTTCCTTCAGTTTGTAACCTACATTTATAACTGTAACTGTAGTTTCCTTCAGTTTGTATCCTACATTTATAACTGTTACTGTAGTTTCCTTCAGTTTGTATCCTACATTTATAACTGTAGTGTTAGTTTCCTTCAGTTTGTAACCTACATTTATAACTGTTACTGTAGTTTCCTTCAGTTTGTATCCTACATTTATAACTGTTACTGTAGAGTTAGTTTCCTTCAGTTTGTAACCTACATTTATAACTGTTACTGTAGTTTCCTTCAGTTTGTATCCTACATTTATAACTGTTACTGTAGTTTCCTTCAGTTTGTAACCTACATTTATAACTGTTGCTGTAGTTTCCTTCAGTTTGTATCCTACATTTATAACTGTTACTGTAGTTTCCTTCAGTTTGTAACCTACATTTATAACTGTTACTGTAGTTTCCTTCAGTTTGTATCTTACATTTATAACTGTTACTGTAGTTTCCTTCAGTTTGTATCCTACATTTATAACTGTTACTGTAGAGTTAGTTTCCTTCAGTTTGTAACCTACATTTATAACTGTAACTGTAGTTTCCTTCAGTTTGTATCCTACATTTATAACTGTTACTGTAGTTTCCTTCAGTTTGTATCCTACATTTATAACTGTAGTGTTAGTTTCCTTCAGTTTGTAACCTACATTTATAACTGTTACTGTAGTTTCCTTCAGTTTGTATCCTACATTTATAACTGTAGTGTTAGTTTCCTTCAGTTTGTAACCTACATTTATAACTGTTACTGTAGTTTCCTTCAGTTTGTATCCTACATTTATAACTGTAGTGTTAGTTTCCTTCAGTTTGTAACCTACATTTATAACTGTTACTGTAGTTTCCTTCAGTTTGTATCCTACATTTATAACTGTAGTGTTAGTTTCCTTCAGTTTGTAACCTACATTTATAACTGTTACTGTAGTTTCCTTCAGTTTGTAGCCTACATTTATAACTGTTACTGTAGAGTTAGTTTCCTTCAGTTTGTAACCTACATTTATAACTGTTACTGTAGTTTCCTTCAGTTTGTATCCTACATTTATAACTGTAGTGTTAGTTTCATTCAGTTTGTAGCCTACATTTATAACTGTTACTGTAGTTTCCTTCAGTTTGTAGCCTACATTTATAACTGTTACTGTAGTTTCCTTCAGTTTGTATCCTACATTTATAACTGTAGTGTTAGTTTCCTTCAGTTTGTAACCTACATTTATAACTGTTACTGTAGTTTCCTTCAGTTTGTAGCCTACATTTATAACTGTTACTGTAGAGTTAGTTTCCTTCAGTTTGTAACCTACATTTATAACTGTTACTGTATTTTCCTTCAGTTTGTATCCTACATTTATAACTGTAGTGTTAGTTTCATTCAGTTTGTAGCCTATATTTATAACTGTAGTGTTAGTTTCCTTCCGTTTGTATCCTACATTTATAACTGTAGTGTTAGTTTCCTTCAGTTTGTAGCCTACATTTATAACTGTTACTGTAGTTTCCTTCAGTTTGTAGCCTACATTTATAACTGTTACTGTAGTTTCCTTCAGTTTGTAGCCTACATTTATAACTGTTACTGTAGAGTTAGTTTCCTTCAGTTTGTAACCTACATTTATAACTGTTACTGTAGTTTCCTTCAGTTTGTATCCTACATTTATAACTGTAGTGTTAGTTTCATTCAGTTTGTAGCCTATATTTATAACTGTAGTGTTAGTTTCCTTCCGTTTGTATCCTACATTTATAACTGTAGTGTTAGTTTCCTTCAGTTTGTAGCCTACATTTATAACTGTTACTGTAGTGTTAGTTTCCTTCAGTTTGTAACCTACATTTTGCATCATTCCATTCCTCTTACATTTTTGTCCTCTGTCATGATATTTTAAATCTACCAGTTGGTAAATGGCATTCTTTCATTGATCACTATTTTCAGAATCCGTTCTCTTGATGTATTCTAGTCTGTCATTAAAATTCTATTTAAAGGTAAACCGTATTTAAAGGGATGGCTTATGTTAAATGTACTGAAAAGTGGGAGGGTTTTCAGCGGTTGAATTACACTTATTCAGCGTGCACAAGGGAACCACACCTGCAAAGTCCGTTACGCACCTTCATAAGGTAAGTCTGAATACCAACTACTAAGAAGTGTTTAGGAAAGGCGTCATTTTGGAAAGGCGTCCGCATGCTTCACAGCCGAAGACTTTGTGCATATATTACGATTACTTTTTGTGACTTTTTTTGTTTGCTTTGGACTTCGGTGAGGGTTTTTTCGGCTTTTCAGGCACCACACAAAAATTCTGGAGACAAGCTGAAGTTTGGAGCCGAAGTCTACGCCCTTTCATAGTTGAATAGTCAACAGTAGGGATTCTTTAATAAGGCTTTGTTGTCATTCAACGAGAGATAACCCATTTTCATGCACATTTTTTAATTGAAAGGTACTGCAACAAACATCTTAGATGTAAAATTCTGCGACTAAGATTACTTCAGCAAAAACGTTATCTTAGATTAATTCTAAGATAGTGTATTCTGGCTACAGCGTCTCAAAATGGACAAACGGTACTATTTAATCAAGCAAAGGTCTTTTAAGGGAGTATGCGAGTACACTCCTTTGTTTCGGCTAGGCGCCAGGGCCCTTGGTGAAAGCCACAGGCCTTTTGATGGAACTAATTCAACAACCATGTCTCCATCACTAACTAATACAGTCATAGGTGGTTTCTCTACAAATACAGTAATGGGTGGTATCTCTACAAATACAGTAATGGGTGGTATCTCTACAAATACAGTCATGGGTGGTATCTCTACAAATACAGTCATGGGTGGTATCTCTACAAATACAGTCATGGGTGGTATCTCTACAAATACAGTCATGGGTGGTATCTCTACAAATACAGTCATGGGTGGTATCTCTACAAATACAGTCATGGGTGGTATCTCTACAAATACAGTAATGGGTGGTATCTCTACAAATACAGTAATGGGTGATATCTCTACAAATACAGTCATGGGTGGTATCTCTACAAATACAGTCATGGGTGGTATCTCTACAAATACAGTCATGGGTGGTATCTCTACAAATACAGTCATGGGTGGTATCTCTACAAATACAGTCATGGGTGGTATCTCTACTATTCACTCAAAAAGAAAAGACACCCGGGGAAATATATCACACCGTTTAATTACATTTTACTCCACTGTAGAGTGAGTGCATTTTATATTTCACTTCAGAGTAGAGTGAATTACTAATTAGTTCACTCCAGCGTATTGTGAATTTCACACAGCCAGTGTTGATTTTCTACTCTGTATAGGGTTACAGAAACACTTTTTAAATGTTAACATTTCAACACTTTTGTAAGTGTTAAATTCACTCTGTTGAGTGTGAAGGCATATGCACACCACAAAAGTTAAAAAATGAACAGAGGTGTCCTGAAATAAACATGACACACTGTACACACAGGGACCGTTTCTGTCATTCCCACAGCACTGAGAATCCTAGGTGTGTGTGTGTGTGTGTGTGTGTGTGTGTGTGTGTGTGTGTGTGTGTGTGTGTGTGTGTGTGTGTGTGTGTGTGTGTGTGTGTGTGTGTGTGTGTGTGTGTGTGTGTGTGTGTGTGTGTGTGTGTGTGTGTGTGGTGTGTGTGCAATTTTCATTTTTCTCCTGGGACTCCATTTTCAAATCAGGCGACCCCCACATGGTGTTGCGACCCCTAGGTTGGGAAACGCTGGCCTAATCACTTGAAGGTGTTTGTTGTTTGTTTGTTTTTTCAAAGAAGCCACATCCCATGTTTCTATTGTCATCCTTTATTTCACGTTTCAGATGCTGTACACTATAGCTGTGCAGACCTGGGTTCAAATACTATTAGAAATCAATTCAATTACTTTATCTGTGCTTGATTGATCTCGCCAGGTTTTAACAGATTAATAAAATAGTCCCAAAACTGCAAACTCCACCCATTTGGCACTCTAGGCCAGAACAAACACTCAACATTTGAACCCAGACGAGTAGCAGTGCAGAGCTCTTTTTTCAATTGCTTCCACCTTGTGAACACATCAATTATAACAGGCCTGTGACATAGAGATCCAAAATGTAATTACTTACCTACCCTCAGTACCAACACCTGATTGTTACAGGAACAATTACTGTTCATCGTCATTAATATTAAAATAAAATAAAAAAAATAAAATCCCATCACACGTTTTTTTTTTCTTCAAGAAAAAATATGACATAAATTACGCCTCACAAAGTATCTGCACGATAACACGATCAAGGGAAGCCATTTAAACACAATATTGTATCAAAATGCAGATATATCTCTATTATAATCATCAGCACAACTTCCTACTTACAAAAAAAAGGACGTTTATATTTTGCTACTTCCACATGCAGTTCTCTGTGATCAAGTATATTTCTTATTAACTGAACGATTCATTGATTTATTCTATATATATATATATATATATATATATATGGTTTTCTTTTCATCTGTGTTTCACTCTCTAGTGTTGAGGATTGAAGACACAGCAGGAGTTGGAAGAGAGAACAGTATTTCCCCATCGTTTGCTGTCATGGCAACCACATCGCATATCAGTCTATCTTCAATCAATCAATGCACTCACCTTTCTCTCTATCACGCACACGCTTTCACACTCGCACCACACACACCACAAACACACCACAACATGTATACAAACTGTAAATGTGTACATATGAACTCCAACACAGTCTCATGATTTACATGTAAGCTCATGAGACTGAGTTGTACACTTGTACACACCACACACCCACCCACACCCACCACACACCACACACCACACACACACACACACACACACATACCCCACACTCTCTCTCATTTATGATATAGAGCACATTTCTAAACACTCGTTCACCGGATCCCTGATACAGGACATGTGGTACACATCGGCACATCAAAATGTACTGGGTGAAACCCATTGACCCTCCAATACTCTGGGGGTGCTGTTGCCAGTAGATACATGTACATAGTCAGTCAGTAGTGTATTACATCCAGAGACCACTTTGGCTTCAACTGTCCATCTGTTCAGCTGCCCATCAGTCCAAGTCAAGGTTTGGACGTAAAAGAGAAAACCACGTCTTCTCTCTTTATCTTTCTTCTATTCTTCTACCACTCCTTCCCCTCAGGCCCTGGAGACATGGGCTGGACGTGTTCAGCGTTGCTAGCTCTTTCCCATCTTGGCGATCAGCTCGTCACAGATCTTGGTCAGTTCTTCGATCTCTTTGTTCTTTAAGGAAGAGAGACAAAACCAGGTTAAAGTAATTCTGTGTTAAATTCGTCAACAAAAATAGTGACAAAAATGTTCGTCAAGCAACAATTTTTCAGTGGTAAGTGATTTTATTTATTTATTTATTTCACCTTTATTTAACCAGGTAGGCAAGTTGAGAACAAGTTCTCATTTACAATTGCGACCTGGCCAAGATAAAGCAAAGCAGTTCGACAACATACAAAAACACAGAGTTACACATGGAGTAAAACAACATACAATCAATGATGCAGTAGAAAAAATAAAAAAAAAATAAAATAAAAAATAAAAAATAAAATAAGATTATATACAATGTGAGCAAATGATGTGAGATAAGGGAGGTAAAGGCAAAAAAATGCCATGGTGGCAAAGTAAATACAATATAGCAAGAAAAACACTGGAATGGTAGATTTGTAGTTTGAAGAAAGTTCAGAGATAAAATATAAATAATATGGTGCAAAGGAGCAAAATAAATAAAATAAATAAATACAGTAGGGGAAGAGGTAGTAGTTTGGGCAAAATTATAGATGGGCTATGTACAGGTGCAGTGATCTGTGAGCTGCTCTGACAGCTGGTGCTTAAAGCTAGTGAGGGAGATAAGTGTTTCCAGTTTTAGAGATTTTTGTAGTTCGTTCCAGTCATTGGCAGCAGAGAACTGGAAGGAGAGACGACCAAAGGAGGAGTTGGCTTTAGGGGTGACCAGAGAGATATACCTGCTGGAGCGCGTGCTACAGGTGGGTGCTGCTATGGTGACCACTGAGCGGAGATAAGGGGGGACTTTACCTAGCAGGGTCTTGTAGATGACCTGGAGCCAATGTGTTTGGCGACGATTATGAAGCGAAGGCCAGCCAACGAGAGCGTACAGGTCGCAGTGGTGGGTAGTATATGGGGCTTTGGTGACAAAACGGATGGCACTGTGATAGACTGCATCCAGCTTGTTGAGTAGGGTATTGGAAGCTATTTTGTAAATGACATCGCCGAAGTCGAGGATTGGTAGGATGGTCAGTTTTACGAGGGTATGTTTGGCAGCATGAGTGAAGGATGCTTTGTTGCGAAATAGGAAGCCAATTCGAGATTTCACTTTGGATTGGAGATGATTGATGTGAGTCTGGAAGGAGAGTTTACAGTCTAGCCAGACACCTAGGTATTTGTAGTTGTCCACGTATTCTAAGTCAGAACCGTCCAGAGTAGTGATGCTGGGCGGGCAGGCGGGTGCGGGCAGTGAACGGTTGAAGAGCATGCATTTGGTTTGGCTAGCGTTTAAGAGGGCGGCAGCGTAGCCTAGTGGTTAGAGTGTTGGACTACTAACCGAAAGGTTGCAAGATTGAATCCCCGAGCTGACAAGGAACACATCTGTCGTTCTGCCCCTGAACAAGGCAGTTAACTCACTGTTCCTATGCCGTCATTGAAAATAAGAATTTGTTCTTAACTGACTTGCCTAGTTAAATAAAGGTAAATTAAAAAAATAAGAGCAGTTGGAGGCCACGGAAGGAGTGTTGTATGGCATTGAAGCTCATTTTGAGGTTAGTTAAAGTTAACACAGTGTCCAAAGAAGGGCCAGATGTATACAGAATGGTGTCGTCTGCGTCGAGGTGGATCAGGGAATCACCTGCAGCAAGAGCGACATCGTTGATATATACAGAGAAAAGAGTCGGCCTGAGAATTGAACCCTGTGGTACCCCCATAGAGACTGCCAGAGGTCCGGACAACAGGCCCTCTCATTTTACACACTGAACTCTATCTGCGAAGTAGTTGGTGAACCAGGCGAGGCAGTCATTTGAGAAACCAAGGCTATTGAGTCTGCCAATAAGAATATGGTGATTAACAGAGTCGAAAGCCTTGGCCAGGTCGATGAAGACGGCTGCACAGTACTGTCTTTTATCGATGGCGGTTATGATATCGTTTAGTACCTTGAGCGTGGCTGAGGTGCACCCGTGACCAGCTCGGAAACTGGATTGCACAGCGGAAAAGGTACGGTGGGATTCGAAATGGTCAGTGCTCTGTTTATTAACTTGGCTTTCAAAGACTTTAGAAAGGCAGGGCAGGATGGATATAGGTCTGTAACAGTTTGGGTCTAGAGTGTCACCCCCTTTGAAGAGGGGGATGACCGCGGAAGCTTTCCAATCTTTGTGAATCTCAGACGAAATGAAAGAGAATTTGAACAGACTGGTAATAGGGGTTGCAATAATGGCGGCTGGTAATTTTAGAAAGAGAGGGTCCAGATTGTCTAGCCCGGCTGATTTGACGGGTCCAGGTTTTGCAGCTCTTTCAGAACATCTGCTATCTGGATTTGGGTGAAGGAGAAGCTGGGGAGGCTCGTGCAGTAGCTGCGAGGGGTGCGGAGCTGTTGGCCGGGGTTGGGGTAGCCAGGAGGAAAGCATGGCCAGCCTTAGAGAAATGCTTAAACTGTAACTACCAATTGGATACCACGAAAAAGGGGTAAAACATTTTTTTTAAACGAACACACGCTGCTACAGGAAATTAAAAACAATTTTAATAGTAAAACAACAGTCTAGATGTTTTTCTCTCCCTGGAGTATAGAAGAGTAGGCTGTCTTTGAATTTGTAGTATCGATCCTCCCACTTTCCCCACAGCATTTCATAGCCAGGTTCTGTTGCCTAAGTAGCCAAGTATCCTTTTTTTCCTCAGAGGAAAACGGCGCGATTCCCTTACCGTTTAAAAGATACAACCCATATTACCACCGCTATGTGTTTTTCTTTCCAAATCGTGCATTGTGTCGGGTCGCATTTTAAATTCATAAAGCATATAACGCGCCGTTCTAAAACAAGCCTACTTACGGACCCGGACAGTTAACCATTCATTTAGGTTGTGGACCCAGTGACTCAGACTTAAATCATTATTCAAATGACAAAATAGTGACTTAACACTTAATGATATTTTAGGCAAAATGAATAAGTTAAGACAAAAAAGAGTGGCACAACTGGTTTCCATTACAGTCTGTCATGTTTAGTAGGTCTGCAGACTTCCATCTTGCCTAGGTTTTTGCTCAAAGGGCTAACACAGTCTATTGGCATGCATGACACCTGGCTTCTAATCCATTCTGTCACATACAGATGTAGGATCTTAATATGAGCCAGTTTGCTACAACTGGAAATTATTCCTGCAACAACAGGAAACGTGAATTATTATGTGGATTATAATGTTTTTGTAGGGCTTGATACCTTTTTCGCAAGGGAAAATTAAGTGTGAAATCTCAAAGTGGAAATTACTCAGAAGCCTTTTTAAACCTCAAATACACATCACGTTTTCCATTTCCTAAACTGCAGTAACGTTCTCCTGCAACAGGGTGATCAAATGAAGATATGTCATCTGTATAATGCAACATCCTGAAGACGTGTGGGCTAACAAGAGACCTCAGTTTGAATTCTGTGTCCGTCACATATAATGCGTGCATCCTGGGGTTTATATTGACAAAGCATGCTTATCTAGGGCTTCATGGTCCCCCCCGTCCATGAAATCTTATCCATTGTGATATAAAAGGCCAAACTGATCCAAGATCAGTACCTTCTGCTCAAGAGTTCTCTCCAGTGAGTCCACTTTCATGGTCTCCTTCCTGAGAGAGGCCTGGTACGCTGCTGTCTCCTGACGGGACTTCATCCTCACCTGGGCGATGTCAGAGTTCGCCCTGAGATACACAAACAGGATATTAGTGTCATGGTGGTCAGAACATAGAGGATGTTAGTGTCATGGTGGTCAGAACATACAGGATGTTAGTGTCATGGTGGTCAGAACATACAGGATGTTAGTGTCATGGTGGTCAGAACATACAGGATGTTAGTGTCATGGTGGTCAGAACATACAGGATGTTAGTGTCATGGTGGTCAGAACATACAGGATGTTAGTGTCATGGTGGTCAGAACATACAGGATGTTAGTGTCATGGTGGTCAGAACATACAGGATGTTAGTGTCATGGTGGTCAGAACATACAGGTGCTCATCTGATCACCTCTATCAACAACAAGGAACTGGATCGCAGTTATATAATTATATTGTTATAATATCTGTGTACAGTAGGCTGGTTGAGATTCTATAATATCTGTGTACAGTAGGCTGGTTGAGATTCTATAATATCTGTGTACAGTAGGCTGGTTGAGATTCTATATTAACTGTGTGCAGTAGTCTGGTTGAGATTCTATAATATCTGTGTACAGTAGGCTGGTTGAGATTCTATATGAACTGTGTACAGTAGGCTGGTTGAGATTCTATAATATCTGTGTACAGTAGGCTGGTTGAGATTCTATATTAACTGTGTGCAGTAGGCTGGTTGAGATTCTATATGAACTGTGCACAGTAGGCTGGTTGAGATTCTATATTAACTGTGTACAGTTGGCTGGTTGAGATTCTATAATATCTGTGTACAGTAGGCTTGTTGACATTCTATAATATCTGTGTACAGTAGGCTGGTTGAGATTCTATAATATCTGTGTACAGTAGGCTGGTTGACATTCTATAATATCTGTGTACAGTTGGCTGGTTGAGATTCTATAATATCTGTGTACAGTAGGCTGGTTGAGATTCTATAATATCTGTGTACAGTAGGCTGGTTGAGATTCTATATTAACTGTGTGCAGTAGGCTGGTTGAGATTCTATAATATCTGTGTACATTTGGCTGGTTGAGATTCTATATGAACTGTGTACAGTTGGCTGGTTGAGATTCTATAATATCTGTGTACAGTTGGCTGGTTGAGATTCTATAATATCTGTGTACAGTAGACTGGTTGAGATTCTATATTAACTGTGTGCAGTAGGCTGGTTGAGATTCTACAATATCTGTGTACAGTAGGCTGGTTGAGATTCTATATGAACTGTGTACAGTAGGCTGGTTGAGATTCTATAATATCTGTGTACAGTAGACTGGTTGAGATTCTATAATATCTGTGTACAGTAGGCTGGTTGAGATTCTATATTAACTGTGTGCAGTAGGCTGGTTGAGATTCTATAATATTTGTGTACAGTTGGCTGGTTGAGATTCTATAATATCTGTGTACAGTAGGCTGGTTGAGATTCTATATTAACTGTATGCAGTAGGCTGGTTGAGATTCTATAATATCTGTGTACAGTAGGCTGGTTGAGATTCTATATTAACTGTATGCAGTAGGCTGGTTGAGATTCTATAATATCTGTGTACAGTAGGCTGGTTGAGATTCTATAATATCTGTGTACAGTAGGCTGGTTGAGATTCTATAATATCTGTGTACAGTAGGCTGGTTGAGATTCTATAATATCTGTGTACAGTTGGCTGGTTGAGATTCTATAATATCTGTGTACAGTAGGCTGGTTGAGATTCTATATTAACTGTAAGCAGTAGGCTGGTTGAGATTCTATAATATCTGTGTACAGTAGGCTGGTTGAGATTCTATAATATCTGTGTACAGTAGGCTGGTTGAGATTCTACATTAACTGTGTACAGTAGGCTAGTTGAGATTCTATAATATCTGTGTACAGTAGGCTGGTTGAGATTCTATAATATCTGTGTACAGTAGGCTGGTTGAGATTCTATATTAACTGTATGCAGTAGGCTGGTTGAGATTCTATAATATCTGTGTACAGTTGGCTGGTTGAGATTCTATAATATCTGTGTACAGTAGGCTGGTTGAGATTCTATATTAACTGTGTGCAGTAGGCTGGTTGAGATTCTATAATATCTGTGTAATGTAGGCTGGTTGAGATTCTATAATATCTGTGTACAGTAGGCTGGTTGACATTCTATAATATCTGTGTACAGTTGGCTGGTTGAGATTCTATAATATCTGTGTACAGTAGGCTGGTTGAGATTCTATAATATCTGTGTACAGTTGGCTGGTTGAGATTCTATAATATCTGTGTACAGTAGGCTGGTTGACATTCTATAATATCTGTGTACAGTAGGCTGGTTGAGATTCTATAATATCTGTGTACAGTAGGCTGGTTGAGATTCTATAATATCTGTGTACAGTAGGCTGGTTGAGATTCTATAATATCTGTGTACATTAGGCTGGTTGAGATTCTATAATATCTGTGTACAGTAGGCTGGTTGAGATTCTATATGAACTGTGTACAGTAGGCTGGTTGAGATTCTATAATATCTGTGTACAGTAGACTGGTTGAGATTCTATAATATCTGTGTACAGTAGGCTGGTTGACATTCTATAATATCTGTGTACAGTTGGCTGGTTGAGATTCTATAATATCTGTGTACAGTTGGCTGGTTGAGATTCTATAATATCTGTGTACAGTTGGCTGGTTGAGATTCTATAATATCTGTGTTCAGTTGGCTGGTTGAGATTCTATAATATCTGTGTACATTAGGCTGGTTGAGATTCTATAATATCTGTGTACAGTAGACTGGTTGAGATTCTATAATATCTGTGTACATTAGGCTGGTTGAGATTCTATAATATCTGTGTACAGTTGGCTGGTTGAGATTCTATAATATCTGTGTACAGTTGGCTGGTTGAGATTCTATAATATCTGTGTACATTAGGCTGGTTGAGATTCTATAATATCTGTGTACAGTTGGCTGGTTGACATTCTATAATATCTGTGTACAGTAGGCTGGTTGAGATTCTATAATATCTGTGTACAGTTGGCTGGTTGAGATTCTATAATATCTGTGTACAGTAGGCTGGTTGACATTCTATAATATCTGTGTACATTTGGCTGGTTGAGATTCTATAATATCTGTGTACAGTTGGCTGGTTGAGATTCTATATGAACTGTGTACAGTAGGCTGGTTGAGATTCTATAATATCTGTGTACATTAGGCTGGTTGAGATTCTATATGAACTGTGTACAGTAGGCTGGTTGAGATTCTTTATTAACTGTGTACAGTTGGCTGGTTGAGATTCTATAATATCTGTGTACATTAGGCTGGTTGAGATTCTATATGAACTGTGTACAGTAGGCTGGTTGAGATTCTTTATTAACTGTGTACAGTTGGCTGGTTGAGATTCTATAATATCTGTGTACAGTAGGCTGGTTGAGATTCTATAATATCTGTGTACAGTTGGCTGGTTGAGATTCTATAATATCTGTGTACAGTAGGCTGGTTGAGATTCTATAATATCTGTGTACAGTAGGCTGGTTGAGATTCTATAATATCTGTGTACAGTTGGCTGGTTGAGATTCTATATTAACTGTGTGCAGTAGGCTGGTTGAGATTCTATAATATCTGTGTACAGTAGGCTGGTTGAGATTCTATAATATCAGTGTACAGTAGGCTGGTTGAGATTCTATAATATCTGTGTACAGTAGGCTGGTTGACATTCTATAATATCTGTGTACAGTAGGCTGGTTGAGATACTCTATTAACTGTGTGCAGTAGGCTGGTTGAGATTCTATAATATCAGTGTACAGTAGGCTGGTTGAGATTCTATAATATCAGTGTACAGTAGGCTGGTTGAGATTCTATAATATCTGTGTACAGTAGGCTGGTTGACATTCTATAATATCTGTGTACAGTAGGCTGGTTGAGATTCTATAATATCTGTGTACAGTAGGCTGGTTGAGATTCTATAATATCTGTGTACAGTAGGCTGGTTGAGATTCAATAATATCTGTGTTCAGTTGGCTGGTTGAGATTCTATAATATCTGTGTACAGTAGGCTGGTTGAGATTCAATAATATCTGTGTACAGTTGGCTGGTTGAGATTCTATATTAACTGTGTGCAGTAGGCTGGTTGAGATTCTATAATATTTGTGTACAGTTGGCTGGTTGAGATTCTATAATATCTGTGTACAGTAGGCTGGTTGAGATTCTATATTAACTGTATGCAGTAGGCTGGTTGAGATTCTATAATATCTGTGTACAGTTGGCTGGTTGAGATTCTATAATATCTGTGTACAGTAGGCTGGTTGAGATTCTATATTAACTGTAAGCAGTAGGCTGGTTGAGATTCTATAATATCTGTGTACAGTAGGCTGGTTGAGATTCTATATTAACTGTAAGCAGTAGGCTGGTTGAGATTCTATAATATCTGTGTACAGTAGGCTGGTTGAGATTCTACATTAACTGTGTACAGTAGGCTAGTTGAGATTCTATAATATCTGTGTACAGTAGGCTGGTTGAGATTCTATAATATCTGTGTACAGTAGGCTGGTTGAGATTCTATAATATCTGTGTAATGTAGGCTGGTTGAGATTCTATAATATCTGTGTACAGTAGGCTGGTTGACATTCTATAATATCTGTGTACAGTAGGCTGGTTGAGATTCTATAATATCTGTGTACAGTAGGCTGGTTGACATTCTATAATATCTGTGTACAGTAGGCTGGTTGAGATTCTATAATATCTGTTTACAGTAGGCTGGTTGAGATTCTATATGAACTGTGTACAGTAGACTGGTTGACATTCTATAATATCTGTGTACAGTAGGCTGGTTGAGATTCTATAATATCTGTGTACAGTAGACTGGTTGAGATTCTATAATATCTGTGTACAGTAGGCTGGTTGAGATTCTATATGAACTGTGTACAGTAGGCTGGTTGACATTCTATATGAACTGTGTACAGTTGGCTGGTTGAGATTCTATAATATCTGTGTACAGTTGGCTGGTTGAGATTCTATAATATCTGTGTACAGTTGGCTGGTTGAGATTCTATAATATCTGTGTACAGTAGGCTGGTTGAGATTCTATAATATCTGTGTACAGTAGGCTGGTTGACATTCTATAATATCTGTGTACAGTTGGCTGGTTGAGATTCTATAATATCTGTGTACAGTTGGCTGGTTGAGATTCTATAATATCTGTGTACAGTTGGCTGGTTGAGATTCTATAATATCTGTGTACAGTAGGCTGGTTGACATTCTATAATATCTGTGTACATTTGGCTGGTTGAGATTCTATAATATCTGTGTACAGTTGGCTGGTTGAGATTCTATATGAACTGTGTACAGTAGGCTGGTTGAGATTCTATAATATCTGTGTACATTAGGCTGGTTGAGATTCTATATGAACTGTGTACAGTAGGCTGGTTGAGATTCTTTATTAACTGTGTACAGTTGGCTGGTTGAGATTCTATAATATCTGTGTACATTAGGCTGGTTGAGATTCTATATGAACTGTGTACAGTAGGCTGGTTGAGATTCTTTATTAACTGTGTACAGTTGGCTGGTTGAGATTCTATAATATCTGTGTACAGTTGGCTGGTTGAGATTCTATAATATCTGTGTACAGTAGGCTGGTTGAGATTCTATAATATCTGTGTACAGTAGGCTGGTTGAGATTCTATATTAACTGTATGTAGTAGGCTGGTTGAGATTCTATAATATCTGTGTACAGTAGGCTGGTTGAGATACTCTATTAACTGTGTGCAGTAGGCTGGTTGAGATTCTATAATATCAGTGTACAGTAGGCTGGTTGAGATTCTATTATATCTGTGTACAGTAGGCTGGTTGAGATTCTATAATATCTGTGTACAGTTGGCTGGTTGACATTCTATAATATCTGTGTACAGTAGGCTGGTTGAGATTCTATAATATCTGTGTACAGTAGGCTGGTTGAGATTCAATAATATCTGTGTTCAGTTGGCTGGTTGAGATTCTATAATATCTGTGTACAGTAGGCTGGTTGAGATTCAATAATATCTGTGTACAGTTGGCTGGTTAAGATTCTATAATATCTGTGGTTGTCTATATCTTTCTGTTTTGATTTAATTTAGTGTATTGAGACCATATGATAATCCACTATAAATGAAGACTTGACTTGGTTGAATATGTATGAGTTCTAACATGCTTTGAATGTCACAATGAGCACAACCAGAGAGTGTGAGGTGCACTCACTTGTCTAGTTTCTCCTCGGCATGGATCTTCAGGGCCTGGTAACGTTGTTCCTCCTTACGGACCCTGGACAGGTACTCCTGAGCACACTTCTTCAACACCTCCTCATTCTGTTGGAGAGACAGGTAGGGAGAGAAAAAAAGTTTTCACTTGCAAAGATCCTGTTTTGTGATTGGTCTAATTCTGTTGAATGCACATATTGGAAGTAATTCTAGATAAAAGCATCTACTAAATCACTAGAAGGTATACAGTAAGCAGACAACGTTATCATCGACATTGATTTACAGCCATTAGCAGTGTGTGCGGTAGTAAGGTTGGTTGGTGTTTGTGTGTGTCTGTCCATGTGTCTGTGTGTAGGTGTGTGTTCGTCTTTGTGTGTTCATGTGTGTACCCACCTTACGGTAGCCCTCGAGGACATCCTTCAGCTTCTCGTATCGTCTGAACAGTTCAGCCAGACTCTTCTCTACTGAGTTGAGGTCTGAAAGAGCCTGGTCCTTCTCTACGACCAGCTGCTGGATGGTGTGGTGAGACAGAGACTTATCCTTCTGCTCATCGTCTGGAAGGAGGGGGGGAGGAGAGAGAGGAGAGAGGACAGAGAGGAGAGAGAGAGAGGAGAGAGGACAGAGAGGAGAGAGAGAGAGGAGAGAGGACAGAGAGAAGATAGAGATGAGTTGGAAGGAGGGAGGATATAGAGAGGAGAGAGAGACAGAGAGAGGGGAGAGAGAGAGAGAGAGAGAGAGAGAGAGAGAGAGAGAGAGAGAGAGAGAGAGAGAAAGGAGAGAGGAGAGAGAGAAAGCGAGAGAGGAGAGAGAGAGAGAGAGAGAGAGAGAGTGAGAGGAGGGGAAGGAGGGAGGATAGAGAGGAGAGAGAGAGTGAGAGAAATCAGAGAGAGAGAGAAAGCAGAGAGAGAAAGGAGAGAGAGATAGAGAGAAAGCAGAGAGAAAGCAGAGAGAGAGAGCGAAAGAGAGAGAAAGGAGAGAGGAGAGAGAGAAAGCGAAAGGAGAGAGAGAGAAAGAGAGAGAGAGAGAGAGAGAGAGAGGAGAGAGAGAAAGCGAAAGGAGAGAGAAAGAGAGAGAGAGAGAGAGTGAGAGGAGGGGAAGGGGGGAGGATAGAGAGGAGAGAGAGAGAAATCAGAGAGAGAGAAATCAGAGAGAGAGAAAGCAGAGAGAGAGAAAGGAGAGAGAGAGAGAAAGCAGAGAGAAAGCAGAGAGAGAGCGAGAGAGAAAGAAAGAGAGAGTAGGGGGAGGAGGGAGGATATAGATTAGATTGTATTCCTGGTACTTCACACACAGACACTAACACATTTGCTCATACACATTCTCATACGGAAAAAAGCCAAGCCATACACACACACACGCACACGCAGACACGGACGGACAGACACACAATCACACACACTTGCTCATACGCATATCAACATACACAACCCACATGCTTACTTACACACACACACACACACACACACACACACAGATTTGAAATCAATAAAAACACAGTAGGTTCCTACAGTAGATAATGACACCTGCATTAGGGACATTTTAGCATGAATGCAATATTGACAAAGCTTGTATTTCTGGTGTGAAGCGTGCAGACAGAACAAACACTGAACGATGAGTGAAATGAACGAGATCCAGACTTCGGGAAAGAGCAACACACTGACATTGTAACGTTCCAACCCTATTCGAGCAGTGGTTAGCGAGTTAGCGAGTTTACAGGCTGGGAGACCAGGGTGATGGTAGAAAATTAACATTCTATTTTCTGGCGAACAGAATCATTTTAGAGTGGCTTTTTTATCTAACAGTGCTGTCTAATTTGAGTATGTTTTCTGTCCTCAGATACGGAAAGCTATGAAAGCCTGTTTGCAGATGAAGAGAGAGGTCCCAATGAATGGCACAAGAGACTAAGGGTATGTCGTATATGCCTTGGGTTATATGTCTAGGCTTACCTACAGTATGTTAGCAAATGTTGTTTGCAAAAACACAGTTAAACACAATGTATGAACCTATTACTGGAGTCATTCAACCCTGTTAGAGGTCTGCTGGATGAAGAGGGTTATGTTCCGGCCCAGCAATAACACACCTGATTCAACTTATCAAATCTAGTTAAGTTGATATTCAAGTGTGCTTATTGCTGGGCTGGAATATAAATCTGCTCAGCCAGTAGATCAGGGATCAGTGGAACAACGTTGGCCACCGTTGGTATGTAGTTTTATTTTGTTCATCTGAAATGATGCTTTACTGATAACAAACTACTTGTTACTACTCAATTATCTATTGTTGTTTACACTAACATGTCTAATCTTTACATACCAGTTATCTATTGTTGTTTACACTAACATGTCTAATCTTTACATACCAGTTATCTATTGTTGTTTACACAAACATGTCTAATCTTTACATGCCAGTTATCTATTGTTGTTTACACAAACATGTCTAATCTTTACATACCAGTTATCTATTGTTGTTTACACTAACATGTCTAATCTTTACATGCCAGTTATCTATTGTTGTTTACACAAACATGTCTAATCTTTACATACCAGTTATCTATTGTTGTTTACACTAACATGTCTAATCTTTACATACCAGTTATCTATTGTTGTTTACACAAACATGTCTAATCTTTACATACCAGTTATCTACTGTTGTTTACACTAACATGTCTAATCTTTACATACCAGTTAACTATTGTTGTTTACACTAACATGTCTAATCTTTACATACCAGTTATCTATTGTTGTTTACACTAACATGTCTAATCTTTACATACCAGTTATCTATTGTTGTTTACACTAACATGTCTAATCTTTACATACCAGTTATCTATTGTTGTTTACACAAACATGTATAATCTTTACATACCAGTTATCTATTGTTGTTTACACTAATGTCTAATCTTTACATACCAGTTTCCTATTGTTGTTTACACTAACATGTCTAATCTTTACATGCCAGTTATCTATTGTTGTTTACACAAACATGTCTAATCTTTACATACCAGTTATATATTGTTGTTTACACTAACATGTCTAATCTTTACATGCCAGTTATGTTATTTGTAAATGTTGATGAAAGTGATGAAGTGTCAGTTCTTTGAAGTGAAGTGTTTAAACTTGTTTTAATTGTTAAAACTATTATTCAAAATGAACTAGTGTCAATGTTGATTAATCACATATCACAATCCTGCAATAAAGAGGGGCACGGGGATCT
This sequence comes from Salmo salar, assembly GCF_965601325.2. Classification (NCBI taxonomy): domain Eukaryota; kingdom Metazoa; phylum Chordata; class Actinopteri; order Salmoniformes; family Salmonidae; genus Salmo; species Salmo salar. The sequence goes on along the minus strand of NC_138309.1, from coordinate 43,037,347 downwards.
GTCTCTAATGTGTCTGTGTTTCTGTGTTGTATTCTAAAATGAACATTTGTAAGATCTCCAATCTGTTTTATTTGATTGTCACTCTCTCTCTCTCAGTATATCAGCTATGTGAATCCATTGTGCAGCTTATCATATGACATGCATCGCCAATGCAGCCATAGGCCTACAGTACGATGGCATTACTGGCTTTATGGTCATCTGAAGCAGAGAATAGCTCAACTCACATATTGGTTACATGTTGAGCTCTATGTTGTCAATTTAAAATTATAACATTAGACAATGTATATGAGGCAGACCATATACCAGATTGTGTACATGCCTTTTAAGTGCTGGCATATACAATTGTTTAGTGCAAATCCAACCCTTGTAATATAGGTACAGTATGACAATAAGGAGATGACAGTCAGGCTACAGGAGATGAGCATTACAGCTAACCTTTAGGCTACAGGAAATGAGCATTACAGCTAACCTTTAGGCTACAGGAAATTAGCATTACAGCTAACATTTAAACTACAGGCGATTAGCATTACAGCTAACAGTTAAACTACAGTTGATTAGCATTACAGCTAACATTTTATGAGGCTCGTTTTAATTGATTGAATTCATTTTAGCAATGTTGCTTGCAAAATGATTGCAGTTGTTCCCATAGATAGACAGTACATGGTTGCTCTATATATCACTGACCCTGAATAAGCTAGCGACTGGGCTAACACAGCTAACCTTTTAGGTCAATAATATGCTATTTTTATTAACATTTTGCTAGAAATGTTAATAAAAAACAAACCTTATTGTGGCTAGCTGCTTCTTGTCCCTCATGCTAGCTTTTACAGGCAATTATCACTTCAGAAACGTCCTCCACAAAAATATTAATATAGCCAGCATTGAAGACCATTTCTCCCTTCTTGCTGCAGCTTTAACTCATCTCGAAACAACAGAGAAGCGAGCTGCAAACATTCTAAAATGGTTTGAAAACCAGAGCACTGCAAACGTTCTAAAATGGTGCTGCGAACCTTCTAAAATGGTTAGAAAACCAACGTGCTGCAAACTTGCTAAAATGTTTTGTCCCCATTGGTTGTTTTGTTGTTATGTTTAGTCCTTCCTACGGCACTCGGAGGAACAAGGCATTTGATTGGTTTGACATGTTTCGAGGGTTCACTGATTTACATCCGGTCCCGACCCCTCTTTAGCTGATTTATGAACTTCCGACGAAGCTAAGGTTTAACTAACTAATACTGCCAAGCTCCCATATGATCTTCAAGGACCTATACACACAGAACATGGACATTGTGTGCGTGTGTGTGTGTGTGTGTGTGTGTGTGTGTGTGTGTGAGGGAGGGAGGGAGGGAGGGAGGGAGGGAGGGAGGGAGGGAGGGAGGGAGGGAGGGAGGGAGGGAGGGAGGGAGGGAGGGAGGGAGGGAGGGAGGGAGGGAGGGCGAGAGAGTTAAGGTTCCTGCTATGTACTTCAGGGGAAGAACAGAACAGAAGGGCCACGCTTTACATAGTGTCCTACGTGAAAGTCTTGCTTATGGAAATCTGGTGTTGTGTATAAACTAACGAAGGTACACTTTCACCAGTTAGCTCACAAAGAAGTCTGGAAAAATAAAAGACAACAGAAATGGGAAGATGAATGTCACTTCTATCGCTCTTTGACAGACGGATGTGATCTGAAGACACAAACAACTAAAGGTAGAGTCCTCGATACTCACCTGGCAGCCCTGTTAGAGAGGGTTTACACAAAAGGAGCAGCAGAACACAAAAGAAGGGGTTGTGTTATAAGTCAAGCATGGGAGGGCAGCAGGACACATGGGTTGGGGTCAATCCATTTGAAATTAAATTCAAATTCAACATTTTAAAACGTGTCTCATAACCCAGGTTTCCATCCAATTGGCGACAGATTTTCATACGAATATTCTAAAATCTATATCAATAAAATATGCATATTTTCCCACCAGAGATGAGTTTCCATCAAGTTGACTTGTTACGGATAAAAGTCCGTACACATGTACCGAATAAAAAATATAAGTTAAATGGGTTTCCATATAATTCTACTGAGCTACATCCAGTTAGATGTCATTATAGGTGAAAATTTAAAAACAGGGTCCGATCCTTAAGAGGTTTTAAATGGGTTTCCATATAATTTTCAAATGTTTTCCATCATATAGTGAATGTGCCTACTCTGGTATTGGCAGGTGTGCTCTAGCCAACAGTTTGCAGATACGGTGTGGGTTGGCCAGTCTACATAATGAGATTATTATGGACAAAAGAGCGAGATTATTTTAATTTGTCAAACGGCAGCCAAACATCAATCATCATGTCACCAGAATAAGACCCTCTGTATTTATTAGAAAGCAGCATCAAGCTCGTCACCGTGCTCTTTCACCACCCTGTGAAGTTCATCATCATTTATTTAATCTATAGTTTAATAAACTGCATGGCTTCCTGAGTCGTAGTGGGAGGACCACAAAACACGTCATCGCGTGACTCCAAGTTTACTTCCATATGATGGTTATTATATCAATATTTGCGCATAAAAGCATTTCCATTTCATGCATAATTTATTTTACAGACACAAAAAGATCCCGCCTTGTCTAGAGTATTTTGTTTTGTTGACATTTGGAAAGTTTACCGACAAATGTGTTGCTTCCATCAGGCCTGTCATGACATTTTTTATCCGACCAACTTTACTCACATAAAAAGGTTGGATGGAAACTTGCTAATAGAGACAAATGTAGGAAAATTGTAATTTACAGTTACTTCCTGGTTTGACAGAACTGAATTAAAATTGACCCCAACCCTGTCAGGACATGTGAGAGAGCCGTAGCTGTGTTAAAACAAAAATGTCGGCTCACTCCTTTAGTGAGTGTTTAGTGTTGTACAGGGTTGAGGCCAGTCCCATCTTCAATTTGGTCCATTCGTGAAGTAACCTGAAATTCCAATTCTAACTCCATTGTTTTCTCATAGAGAAGCATTTTGGACAATTGGAATTGGAATTTCTGTTAACTTCCTGAATTGATTGAAGTTGACCCCAGCCCTGACGCAATATGAACAACGGGAATGAAATCCTCTTCAGAAATCAGAGCAGAGCTTCAGAAATGTTCAGAGGTGGAAAGGGAGAAATGAAATGAGAGTAGTGAGATAAACAGGACAAAGAGTGAATCTTTGTGGGTTTGATGTGGAAGATAATAGTGAGGCTGGAAAGCGTAGAGATATAATTATTGTATGTCATACAATAGAGAAAAAGTGAAAGGTTTTGATGCATAAAGGTGGAAACCCACTGTAGCCTGCATCACGTGGTTTAAACTTTAAAAATGATGAATTGGGAACATAAGATTTTTTTGCTAATTATTAACATACTGAAAAGGTTATGAGGAAGAACAAACCACATATTGGTATAGCAAGCATGTACTGTATAGAACCCATGCTGGGGTTGGTTTACCGTTCGGTAGATGTATGTTTGGAGAAACTACACAGAGACACACTCACCAATCATCTGTGCAATGGTCTTCTCATACTCTGCCACGATTCTCCTGTGAGCCAAAAACGGATGAATTATAAACAGACAAATATTCCAGTGTTTGTTCTTTATAATGTATAACGTTTCTTAAAGGCACACATGAGATCTCAAACAGGAAGTAATGTGTCAAAACACCAATCATGTGCTTTCTTCACAGAGGCAATGATGCACAGTGTTGTCACCCACAAGCGTGAGGTGGACGAGGCTTTCTGTAAACCTCCATAGGTATGTGTCTAAATCTGCCTTGGCTTTGTTTTCAATGCCACTAACTCCCTATCTCTCTCTCTTTCTATCTTTCTTTCTCTCTCTCTCTGTGGCAATGCATTCAGTGTACTATATTGACATGGAAAGTAAACACTTCCATTGTCAAGGTAAACATAACAACGATGGTCCAACAGAAATATACTAGACTGTAAGTCTTGTGTCCCCGTTAGAATTCCTTAAAAGTATATCCTTCCTCAATTTCTCAAATGAATCACTAATTACAGGCATGATTGGACAGGTGAACACACAGTGTACACAATGCTAGTCATTTCTAATCAATCAATTACTTCAAGGAAGTAATGATAATAGCATTAATTTATTCATTTGTATTTTAAGGAGTTCGAATGAGGCCACAGCCTGTGTGCTAGTGTCCCTCTCTCTCACTCTCTCTCTCTCTCTCTCTCTCTCTCTCTCCGTCTCTCTCTCTCTCTCTCTCTCTCTCTCTCTGTCTCTCTCTGTCCCTGTCTCTCTGTCTCTCTCTTTCCCTCTCTCTCTGTCTGTCTGTCTGTCTGTCTGTCTGTCTGTCTGTCTGTCTGTCTGTCTGTCTGTCTGTCTGTCTGTCTGTCTGTCTGTCTGTCTGTCTGTCTGTCTGTCTGTCTGTCTGTCTGTCTGTCTCTCTGTCTCTTTGTCTCTCTGTCTCTCTGTCTCTCTCTGTCTGTCTCTGTCTGTCTGTCTCTCTCTGTCTCTCTTTCTCTGTCTCTCTCTCTCTCCCCCTCTCTCTGTCTCTCTGTCTCTCTCTCTCTGTCTCTCTTTGTCTCTCTCTCCCTCTCCCTCTCACTCTCTTTCCCTCTCTCTCTTTCCCTCCCTCTCTATCTCTGTCTCTCTGTCTCTCTGTCTCTCTCTGTCTGTCTCTGTCTGTCTGTCTGTCTCTCTCTGTCTCTCTTTCTCTGTCTCTCTCTCTCTCCCCCTCTCTCTGTCTCTCTGTCTCTCTCTCTCTGTCTCTCTTTCTCTCTCTCTCCCTCTCACTCTCTTTCCCTCTCTCTCTTTCCCTCCCTCTCTATCTCTGTCTCTCCCTCTCTCTCTCTCCCTCTCTCTCTCTCTCTCTCTGCCTATGACAATGCTGCTTGTTTGGGGTTGCCAGAGAGTGGGTGGATCAGCCCTCTTAGCTACTTAACCCTCCTTATCCCAATCAGCCTAATGATATAAACCTATAGGCTCTCCTAGCCAGCTGGATCACCACCCTATCCCAACCCCACCCCACCACTCCAGAACCACACCACCACCCCACCCCACCACTCCAGAACCCCACCACCACCCCACCCCACCACTCCAGAACCCCACCACCACCCCACCCCACCACTCCAGAACCCCACCACCACCCCACCCCACCACTCCAGAACCCCACCACCACCCCACCCCACCACTCCAGAACCCCACCACCACCACTCCAGAACCCCACCACCACCACTACAGAACCCCACCACCACCCCAACCCACCACTCCAGAACCCCACCACCACCCCAACCCCAGTTGATCAACTCACCTCATCTCCAGCACTTCCTGTCGACTGTCCTCGTACTTCCTTTGCCACTCCAGTACCTCCTTCTCCTTGGACACGATCTAAGAGGGAGGATAAATATAACTTTCTTAGGTACACATCATGTACACATGACATGAAGAACTGTGAAGACATCAGGCCGTAGTGTTTATATTTACATCAGTATACAAAAAATGCATGTGTTTTTATCTATATAATCTGCATTTGTATTGACTATACTGTTGAATGTCAACCTGTTCCTCCAATACAGTCATACAGTAACATTTCTACAATGGATATGAACTTGACAGTAGTGAGTGGTTTGCGAGTAGGTTAGAGGGGTACCTCTTCTCGTGCGATGCCCAGGGAGTGCTCCATGTCTTTGGGTGGGTAGGGGCTCTCTCTCTCCTCCTCTCCGTAGCCCGCTGTCCGGGTGTAGAGAGAACTCTTGGTATCCGTGCTGTCCCTGTCCAGTGTTGATGACATCACTTCTCTGTCTCTCTGCTGCTCGCCAAAGCCAGGTCAGGGGAGAGGAAGAGGATGAGGAAGAGGAGGGGGAGAGACACAGGAACAGACAGTTAGTTAGGTATCTGGTTGATCTAATGGTGACAGAAAACTAGGGTTGTGTTCTGGAAGCTTTCCCAAAAACCCCAGTTGGAAGATTCCCAGAATCAGAAGGGAATAAGCAGAACATGTGGAATCCTCCATCCAGGATTTCTGGAAAACCTGGGAAAGTTACCTGCACTTTAAAACCCTACAGACAATACACACTGTTTGTAGGATCCTGAACCAAACCAAGCCACAAGGCTGCATCATATCGGATCAGAAAGATGCCCCAAACCAAGATGCCCCACACCAAGATGCCCCACACCACGGCCAAACTCAATATGCAAAATGATGCAGCCTCTGTAATGATGCTCTTGGAGACTTAGGCAGCTGGTAGCAACATGTTTGGATGGAACAGTCCTCAATGCCAGTGATTGGCTGATGCTGCAGCAGCTTGGCTGTAATTGGGTCTAGGCAGGGGAAAGAGGCAGGATATATCTACTGATAGATGAATGCTGCATGATATGGAAATCGACAGGGATAGGGGGTATTGGGGGAGGGACAGAGATAGGGGGTATTGGGGGAGGGACAGGGATGGGGGTATTGGGGGAGGGACAGGGATAGGGGGTATTGGGAAAGGGACAGGGATAGGGGGTATTGGGGGAGGGACAGGGACAGGGATAGGGGGTATTGGGGGAGGGAAGGGATAGGGGGAATTGGGGGAGAGGGGGACAGGAATAGGGGGTATTGGGGGAGGGACCGGGATAGCGGGTATTGGGGGAGGGACAGCGATAGGGGGTATTGGGGGAGGGACCGGGATAGGGGGTATTGGGGGAGGGACAGGGATAGGGGGTATTGGGGGGAGGGACAGGGGGTATTGGGGGAGGTATAGGGGGTATTGGGGGAGGGACAGGGATAGGGGGTATTGGGGGAGGGACAGGGACAGGGATAGGGGGTATTGGGGGAGGGACCGGGATAGGGGGTATTGGGGGAGGGACAGGGATAGGGGGTATTGGGGGGAGGGACAGGGGGTATTGGGGGAGGTATAGGGGGTATTGGGGGAGGGACAGGGATGGGGTATTGGGGGAGGGACAGGGATAGGGGGTATTGGGGGTGGGACAGGGATAGGGGGTATTGAGGGAGGGACAGGGATAGGGGGTATTGAGGGAGGGACAGGGGTAGGGGGTATTGGGGGAGGGACCGGGGGTATTGGGGGAGGGACAGGGATAGGGGGTATTGGGGAGGGACAGGGATAGGAGGTATTGGGGGAGGGATAGGGGGTATTGGGGGAGGGACAGGGATAGGGGGTATTGGGGGAGGGACAGTGACAGGGGGTGTTGGGGGAGGGACAGGGACAGGGTGTATTGGGGAGGGACAGGGATAGGGATAGGGGGTATTGGGGGAGGGACAGGGATGGGGGTATTGGGGGAAGGACAGGGATAGTGGGTATTGGGGGAGGGACAGGGATGGGGGTATTGGGGGAGGGACAGGGACAGGGATAGGGGGTATTGTGGGAGGGACAGGGATAGGTAGTAGCACAATATTAGTGTCATGAATCATGTGACTAGGCGCATCACAATGTCAGAGGAAGTTGTTATTATTTTGATAGGTGTAAAAGGTCCTGTGAAAACACTTAATTTCCAATCTATCCAATCTGACCTGGAGCCAGTTTTATATTAATACATCTAACGTCCACTGACTGTATGTCTCCACTGCCCACAGGTTAGGGTAATTGACAGGGGTTTGCCATAGAAGACAAGTTCAGTAGCGCTTGGCCCCATACGGCAAAGCATCTGCAGGGCATCAGAAAATCCAACATGAACTTGGATATCTTTACTGTAATAAAGAAACACATAAAAAAATGTTAGCTAGTCACCTGAAATGTCTGAACACAGAATCCAACCCAGAATCTGATTATGACATCATAACCCAGAATCTGATTATGACATCATAACCCAGAATCTGATTATGACATCATAACCCAGAATCTGATCATGGAGTTGCCCCCCCCCCCCCCCCCCAAAAAAAACTGCCGTGGATGGTTTAATCCTCCCTGTGGGGGATTAGGGGATTGGGGCCTCATGGGGGTGTAGGAGACTTAAAGCCCCACTAATACAGTAGTCCTAGAGAGATGTGTTGGGTCTAGCTGCAGCATTTAACCACTAATACCTTTCTTATTCTATAGTATGATATTATAACACTGGCTCTGCTGCTTAAGGTCCATAGAGACAAACTGTAGCAGTTGTAAGGATGAGCAGGTCCAAGAAGACTCGGTAGTCTTAGGGATTGGACCTCAGTCCCCAAGACAGCCACCAACTGCGCTAGCCAACATACTGTAGAGCCAAAGATTGGATTTGATTAGTATCCCCATAAACTGAGGCCATGACAACAGCTAGTCTTCCTGGGGATTGGCCTGGGGATTGGCTCAGTCAGCCTGCCACCAACTAGGGTAGTCGCTCAATCCAGATTTGTTGATATATAATCAATCAGCAGGTTAAATATAGTTGGTCCTTAGTCGGCCTGCCACCAACTGGGTAAACAGCCCTCTCTGTCCAGATTTATATAATGAACATCCAGGTACATCTCCTGGACAGGACACTAGTCTATCTCTGGGCCTTAACCCATATCCATCCCCTTAGTGCCAAGTAGAGACCTGAACCCATATCCATCCCATTAGTGCTGAGTGCAATGTGGAGACCTTAATCCTTATCCATCCCTTTAGTGCCAAGTAGAGACCTTAACCCATATCCATCCCCTTAGTGCCAAGTAGAGACCTTAACCCATATCCATCCCCTTAGTGCCAAGTAGAGACCTTAACCCATATCCATCCCATTAGTGCTGAGTGCAATGTGGAGACCTTAATCCTTATCCATCCCTTTAGTGCCAAGTAGAGACCTTAACCCATATCCATCCCCTTAGTGCCAAGTAGAGACCTTACCCCATATCCATCCCCTTAGTGCCAAGTAGAGACCTTAACCCATATCCATCCCTTTAGTGCCAAGTAGAGACCTTAACCCATATCCATCCCCTTAGTGCCAAGTAGAGACCTTACCCCATATCCATCCCCTTAGTGCCAAGTAGAGACCTTACCCCATATCCATCCCCTTAGTGCCAAGCAGAGACACATCGGTCCCATTTTTACAGTCTGGTATAACTCGGACGGGGATCGAACTCCCAAATTTCCAATCTCAGGGCGGACACTCTAACCACAAGACAACATCTTCCTGTTGTACTAATATACACTACATGACCAAAAGTATGTGACCACCTGCTCTTCGAGCATCTCATTCCAAAATCATGGGCATTAATATGGAGTTGGTCCCTCCTTCGCTGCTATAACAGCCTCTACTCCTCTGGGCAGGCAATTTCATGCTGAAACAGGAAAGGAACTTCCCCAATCTGTTGCCACAAAGTTGGAAGCACAGAATCATCTAGAATGTCATTGTATAATGTAGTGTTAAAAAAAGGAAGAGTTGTTTTCCTTGTGTTACACAGTAATAGTTTACATGGTATTTTAAATGAATTTGAAAGGAAAGCAGTAGCTATTTATTGTCTGTCGCAAGGCTCACCTCGGATTCTGGAGTTTGCAGTGCCAAGCCCTGTAATGTGTTCTGTCCCTTCATTAAAATGCAAGATTATGAGCGATCATATTTGACATCTCGACCATGAAAAACAGCCACAGACCATTATACCCCCTCCACCAAACGTTACAGTTGGCACTATGCATTGGGGCAGGTAGCATCCTCCTAAGATCCGCCAAACCAAGATTTGTCCGTCGGACTGCCAGATGGTAAAGAGTGATTCATCACTCCAGAGAATGTGTTTCCACTGCTTCAGAGTCCAATGGTGGCGAGCTTTACACCACTCCAGCCAACGCTTGGCATTGGGCATGGTGATCTTAGGCTTGTGTGCAGATGCTCGGCCATGGAAACCCATTCCATTAAGCTCCCGATGAACAGTTATTGTGCTGACGTTGCTTACAGAGGCAGTTTGGAACTCAGTAGAGAGTGTTGCAACCGAGGACAGACAATTTTTACGCGCTACAAGCTTCAGCACTCAGCAGTCACTTTCCGTGGGCATGTGAGGCCTACCACTTCACAGCTGAGCCGTTGTTGCTCCTAGAAGTTGTGTGTGTGTGTGTGTGTGGAAGAGGAATGGTTCCTTTAGAAGTGGAAGAGTTCATTTTCCTTTAGAAGTGGAAGGGTTCCTTTAGAAGAGGAAGGGTTCCTTTAGAAGTGGAAGGGTTCCTTTAGAAGTGGAAGGGTTCCTTTAGAAGTGGAAGGGTTCCTTTAGAAGAGGAAGGGTTCCTTTAGAAGTGGAAGGGTTCCTTTAGAAGTGGAAGGGTTCCTTTAGAAGTGGAAGGGTTCCTTTAGAAGAGGAAGGGTTCCTTTAGAAGTGGAAGGGTTCCTTTAGAAGTGGAAGGGTTCCTTTAGAAGCGGATGGAATCTAGTTCTGGCTGTAGTTGGATCAGGGCAGTAGGAGCACAGTGACGAGGGAGTAGCACAGGCAATAGCACAGGAGGTAACATTACTTTTACTATGGGTGAACTGAAGAGATTCCACATGTGAGTGCTGGGCTTCTTGAGGCGGGACTGTAGAGTTAGCAGTGGTGGAAAAAATACCCAATTGTCATACTTTAGTAAATGTATAGATACCTTAGTGGAAAGTTGCCCTTGATATATATATTTATATATATTTTTTATCTTCACATTTTCAAACAGTTTAAACAGTTTAATTAAACATCTAGTGTTCAGCGAAATAACAACACAGTGTCAAATACAGGTAGGCTAGTCAAATAATAACATCCAATCGCACTGTTACTCTCTCACAGGAATTCCACTAACAGCCAAACGTAGCTGTTGCTCATTCCGTTTGCTCTAAAAATGATTAAATTTTTTTTTTTAAAGTAAGGCCCATGTCCGTAGAGACACATACCAGCTCTACTGGTAGTACTGCTACTACCAGCAGTACTACACCTGCACCTGCCAACAACACAAGTTGTTCTGCTTCCACGAGCACATCCAATGCTAGCATCAGTAATTCTACATTTTGTTGTTAGACCAGCTAGCATGGACACTGACAGTTGTGAATCTGATGCAGACGAAGAGCTACTGCCCCCTTATCCGGGGAAAGCACCGAACAACAGACAGGGACGTTGGACCATCGAAGAAGCGCAAATATGATGAGAACTACATTTATTTGGGGTTCACTTAGATTGGGAGTAGTGCCTTTCCTCAGCCACAGTGTGTTATATGTGCAAAGGTACTATCTCACAACTCGATGAAATCTTCACTCTTGCGCAGACAATTAGAAACAAAACATGCCCAATTTGAAAAATAAGCCACGGCAGTTTTTGGAGCGAGAATTAAGATGACTTTTGAGTAGTAAGACATGTATAAAAGCAACAGATACCATTAATAAGAAGGGGCTAGAAGCGTCTTATATGGTGAGCTACTGAGTGGCTAGGACAGGCAAGCTCCATGCTATTGTGGAGGACTTAATTCTTCCTGCTGTGGTGGATGGGACAATGCTGGGGGAAAAGGCCCAAAAAATTATACAGACAATGGCTTCATTAAACAACACTGTTTCACAACGCATCAGTGACATGGCAGGAGATGTTTTGAAACAATTACTGCTTTGCATACAAGCCAGTGAATTCTATGCATTACAGCTGGATGAGTCAACAGACGTGGCAGGCCTGGCACAGCTGTCACGTCCTGACCAGCAGAGGGAGTATTGTATTAGTATTTTGGTCAGGACGTGGCAGAAGGGTTTGTGTTGTATGGTTTTTCTAGTATGTCTGTTTCTTTGTTGGTCTGTGTGGCTCCCGATCAGGAACAGCTGGTTATCGTTGTTCCTGATTGGGAGTCATATATTAGGAGTGTGTTTTTCACCTGGGGTTTGTGGGTTGTTGATTTTGCACTGCTAGTATTTGTAATAGCCTGCAAAACTGTTCCTGTCAGTCGTTGTTTCTTGTTTTTTCGTGGTGTTCACATTTTAATAAATATAATGATGAGCACGCAACCCGCTGCGTATTGGTCCACTTTTTCCGACAGCGATTTCTCTCTATCTTCAGACGAAGAGGAGCGTGACAACAGCTCCTGGTATATGTCGTTACGTTTATGGGGGGTCAATTAAGGAAGACATCCTCTTCTGCAAACGACTGGAAACTAGGACAACAGGAGAGGATATTTTTGTGACAACTTTGTGACATCAAATGGACTTTGGTGGTCAAGATGTGTTGGTATCTGTACTGATGGCGCAAAAGCCATGACAGGGAGACATAGTGGAGTGGTAACGTGCATGCAAGCAGTAGCTCCCGACACCACTTGGGTACACTGCAGCATCCACGGAGAGGCTCTTTCTGCCAAGGGAATGCCTGACAGCTTGAAAGACGTTTTGGGCACTACAGTGAAAATGGTTAACTTTGTTAAAGCAAGGCCCCTGAACTCTCATGTATTTTCTGCACTATGCAATGATATGGGCAGCGACCATGTAACGCTTTAACAACATACAGAAGTGAGCTGGTTATCAAGGGGCAAAGTATTGAGAGACAAGCTTCTTCGGGATCGGTATCCCTTCCACGGGACGGCTGAGTTAACGTAGGCTAATACGATTAGCATGAGGTTGTAAGTAACAAGAACATTTCCCAGGACATAGACTTATTTGATATTGGCAGAAAGCTTAAATTCTTGTTAATTTAACTAACTACACATACATGACAAGTTTCTCCCACTATCTGGGTGATGTTTTTTATCGCCTGAATTATCTGAATCTAGGATTACAGGGACTCTCCGCAACTATATTCAATGTGCGGAACAAAATTGAGGCTATGATTAAGAAGTTGGAGCTCTTCTCTGTCTGCATTAACAAGGACAACACACAGGTCTTTCCATCATTGTATGATTTTTTTGTGTGCAAATGCACTCAAGCTTACGGACAATGTCAAATCTGATATAGCGAAGCTCCTGAGTGAGTTGGGTGCGCAATTACGCAGGTACTTTCCCGAAACGGATGACACAAACAACTGGATTCGTTATCCCTTTCATGCCCTGCTTCCAGTCCACTTACAGATATCTGAACAAGAGAGCCTCATCGAAATTGCAACAAGCGGTTCTGTGAAAATGTAATTTAATCAGAAGCCCCTGTCAGATTTCATGATTAGGCTGCGCACAGAGTATCCAGCCTTGAAAAATTGCGCTGTTAAGACACTGATGCCCTTTGCAACCACGTGTATGTGAGAGTGGGTTCTTGCCCTCACTGGCATGAATACAGGCACAGACTGTGTGTGGAAAATTATTTAAAACTGAGAATCTCTCCAATACAACCCAACATTGCAGAGTTATGTGCATCCTTTCAAGCACACCCTTCTCATTAACCTGTGGTGAGTTATTCACAATTTTATATGTAAGATTGTTAAATAAAGAGCAAAATGACTGATTATTATTATATTATTATTTGTGCCCTGGTCCTATAAGAGCTCTTTGTCACTTCCCACGAGTCGGGTCGTGACAAAAACTCGCTTATTCTTATGTTTAATGTATCGTATAGTGTGTGTGTGTGTGTGTGGCAGGCTTACAATGATGGCAAAAAACAACATTTGAGAATGAGCTGACCCTGGTGCTAGAGGGGGTATGCAGCTGGAGGTTGAATGTTTGAAGGGGTACAGGACTATAAAAAGTTTGGGAACCACTGCAGTAGATCATTCCATTCTTGTGGGCCGGCTAAGGAGCATTGGTGTCTCTGAGGGGTCTTTGGCCTGGTTTGCTAACTACCTCTCTCAAAGAGTTCAGTGTATAAAATCAGAACATCTGATGTCTCAGCCACTGCCTGTCACCAAGGGAGTACCCCAAGGCTCGATCCTAGACCCCACGCTCTTCTCAATTTACATCAACAACATAGCTCAGGAAGTAGGAACCTCTCTCATCCATTTATATTCAGATGATACAGTCTAATACTCAGCTGGCCCCTCCCCGGATTTTGTGTTAAACACTATACAACAAGTCTTTCTTAGTGTCCAACAAGCTTTCTCTGTCCTTAACCTTGTTCTGAACACCTCCAAAACAAAGGTCATGTGGTTTGGGAAGAAGAATGCCCCTCTCCCCACCGGTGTTATTACTACCTCTGAGGGTTTAGAGCTTGTGGAAGTCACCTCATACAAGTACTGGGGAGTTTGGGTAGAAGGTACACTGTTCTTCTCTCAACACATATCAAAGCTGCAGGCTAAAGTTAAATCTAGACTTGGTTTCCTCTACCGTAATTGCTCCTTTCACCCCAGCTGACAAACTATTTTTAAATTTTTTATTGAACCTTTATTTAACTAGGCAAGTCAGCTAGGAATAAATTCTTATTTACAGTGACGGCCTACCCTGGCCAAACCTTAACCTGGACGATGCTGGGTCAGTTGTGATACAGCCTGGATATCGAACCAGGGTCTGTAGTGACGCCTCTAGCACTGAGATGCAGTGCCTCAGACCACTGAACCAGGATCTGTAGTGACGCCTCTAGCACTGAGATGCAGTGCCTTAGACCACTGAACCAGGGTCTGTAGTGACACCTCTAGCACTGAGATGCAGTGCCTTAGACCGCTGCACCACTCGGGAGATCTGATTAACCCTGATTCAGATGACCATCCTACCCATGCTAGATTACAGAGACGTAATTTATAGATCGGCAGGTAAAGGTGCTCTCAAGCAGCTAAATGTTCTTTACCTTTCGGGCCATCAGATTTGCCACCAATGCTCCTTATAGGACACATCACTACACTCTATACTCCTCTGTAAACTGGTCATCTCTGCATACCCGTCGCAAGACCCGCTGGTTGATGCTTATTTCTATAACCCTCTTAGGCCTCACTCCTCCCTATCTGAGATACCTACTGCAGCCCTCATCCTCCACATACAACATCAGTTTTGCCAGTCACATTCTGTTAAAGGTCCCCAAAGCACACTCATCCCTGGGTTGCTTGTCTTTTCAGTTCGCTGCAGATAGTGACTGGAACGAGCTGCAAAAAAACACTCAAACTGGACAGTTTTATCTCCATCTCTTCATTTAGTGTTAATGCTAAATTGTAATTATTTTGCCTCTATGGCCTATTTATTGCCTCCCTACTCTTCTAGATTTGCACACACTGTACATAGATATTCTATTTTTCTTTTCTTTTATGTTATTGACTGTACGTTTGTTTATGTGTAACTCTGTTGTTGTTTTTGTAGCACTGCTATGCTTTATCTTGGCCAGGTCGCAGTTGTAAATTCTCAGCTGGCCTACCTGGTAAAATAAAGGTGAAATCATTTTAATTTTTTTAATTCAAAGACTCAAAACGGACCTATCTCCTGACTAGGCCTACCTAACGGACCTATCTCCTGACTAGGACTACCCAACAGACATATCTCCTGACTAGGCCTACCCAACAGACGTATCTCCTTACTAGGCCTACCCAACAGACCTATCTCCTGACTAGGCCTACCCAACGGACCTATCTCCTGACTAGGCCTACCCAACAGACGTATCTCCTTACTAGGCCTACCCAACGGACCTATCTCCTGACTAGGCCTACCCAACGGACATTTCTGGTGTGACCCTCAGTAACAGATGCATTTCACATGGTTTCACTACAGACCTTAGATGGAAGATAAATGAACCATCTGTATCTGGAAACCTCTACTGACTTCTCTTCTGAAGCAAGGCAGCAACGATATTGGGGTTTGTTGGGTTATTTAGGAGACAAAGTCAGTCAGTCAGAAAACAGGAATGTGAGATTACAGATGAAAGGCTCAACAGTATCTGATCATTCTGCTTCACTCTCTCCCGTCAGATCGAGGAATGAGGAGGGTTACAAAATACTGGTTACTTTCCAAAAATTCCCAGGTCAAGTTAGTGTTAATGGAAGCCTCTCATGTTCAGGCCGATGGCCGACATGTTCAGGCCGATAGCCGACATGTTTGATACACAGCCAAGAAAAGAAAAGGCTCAGTACTCTTTAAGTTAATTGGTTCAGGAGATCCGGGGTTTGGAGGTCAGGGGTCAGGGTCTGGAAGCCGTGTTAGAGATGTTACATGGGGGGAAAAAGGGAGAGGCAACGACGGTTGATGTTGCTGTTTAGTAACGGCCATGGGTTCACACACACACACACAATGGTGTGACTAGAGGGGGGAGGGGGAGGGAGAGGCAGGCTGAAACACGCTCATGCTGCTCACACACACACACACACACACACACACACACACACACACACACACACACACACACACACACACACACACACACACACACACACACACAGAGCGAGAGCAGGTACAGGTGCAGGCTGGCTCAGCTCAGTACCTGGGGGGTTACAGTGGAGAGGGAGGGGCTGTCTGAGATGTATTTGGCTACCTGAAGAGCCTCTATCCTCAGAGCAGCTAGAACCAGTTCCTCCTGAGACGGAGGTAAGAGGGAGAAAGAGAGAGGAAGGGGGGGGGGGAAGAGGGAGGGGGGATCAGGGAAAAGGAGGAGGAGGGAGAAAGATAGATGGGTGTGGGTGTTGCAGGAGGGGGAGGGAGGGGGCAGGGGGAGACATAGAAAACCAGAAGTTGAGTTACACATACCTAGGCTACTTACTTCTCACCAACAGTACCCACATTCTCACCTACAGCACTGTCACCTACAGTACCCACATTCTCACCTACAGCACTGTCACCTACAGTACCCACATTCTCATCTACAGTACCCACATTCTCACCTACAGTACCCACATTCTCATCTACAGTACCCACATTCTCACCTACAGTACCCACATTCTCATCTACAGTACCCATATTCTCACCGACAGTACCCACATTCTCATCTACAGTACCCACATTCTCACCTACAGTACCCACATTCTCATCTACAGTACCCATATTCTCACCTACAGTACCCACATTCTCATCTACAGTACCCATATTCTCACCTACAGTACCCACATTCTCATCTAAGGTACCCACATTCTCACCTAGAGTACCCACATTCTCACCTACAGTACCCACATTCTCACCTACAGTACCCACATTCTCATCTACAGTACCCATATTCTCACCTACAGTACCCACATTCTCACCTACAGTACCCACATTCTCATCTACAGTACCCATATTCTCACCTACAGTACCCACATTCTCACCTACAGCACTCTCACCAACAGTACCCACATTCTCACCTACAGCACTCTCACTTACAGTACCCACACTTACACCTATAGCACTCTCACTCTCACCTACAGCACCCTCACTCTCACTTACAGCACCCTCACTCTCACCTACGGTACCCACACTCTCACCTACAGTACCCACATTCTCACCTACGGTACCCACACTCTCACCTACGGTACAAACACTCTCACCTACGGTAACCACACTCTCACCTACAGCATCCACACTCTCATCTATAGTTCCCACATTCTCACCTATAGTACCCTCACTCTCACCTACTGCACTCTCACCTACAGTACCCACACTCTCACCTACAGTACCCACACTCTCACCTATAGTACCCACACTCTCACCTATAGTACCCAAACTCTCACCTACTGTACTCTCACATACAGTACCCTCAATCTCACCTACAGTACCCTCACTCTCACCTACTGCAATCTCACCTACAGTACCCACACTCTCACCTATAGTACCCAAACTCTCACCTATAGTACCCTCACTCTCACCTACTGCACTCTCACATACAGTACCCTCAATCTCACCTACAGTACCCACACTCTCACCTATAGTACCCAAACTCTCACCTATAGTACCCTCACTCTCACCTACTGCACTCTCACCAACGGTACCCACAATCTCACCTATAGTACCAACATTCTCACCTACAGTACCCACACTCTCACCTATAGTACCCACACTCTCACCAACAGTACCCTCACTCTCACCTAGAGTACCCTCACTCTCACCAACGGTACCCACACTCTCACCTATAGTACCCACACTCTCACCTACAGTACCCACACTCTCACCTACAGTACCCTCACGCTCACCTACAGTACCCTCACGCTCACCTACAGGACCCTCACGCTCACCTACAGTACCCTCACGCTCACCTACAGTACCCTCACGCTTACCTACAGTACCCTCACGCTCACCTACAGTACCCACACTCTCACCTACAGTACCATCACTCTCACCTACAGCACCCTCACTCTCACCTACGGTACCCACACTCTCACCTATAGTACCCACATTCTCACCTACAGTACCCACATTCTCACCTACAGTACCCACATTCTCACCTATAGTACCCTCACTTTCATCTACAGTACCCTCACCTACAGTGCCCACACTCTCACCTACAGTACCCACACTCTCACCTATAGTACCCACATTCTCACCTACAGTACCCACATTCTCACCTACAGTGCCCACATTCTCACCTATAGTACCCTCACTCTCATCTACAGTACGCTCACTCTCACCTACAGTACCCTCACTCTCACCTACAGTACCCACACTCTCACCTACGGTACCCACATTCTCACCTACAGAACCCTCACTCTCACCAACAGAACCCTCACTCTCATCTACACTACCCTCACCTACAGTACCCACATTCTCACCTATAGTACCCACATTCTCACCTACAGAACCCTCACTCTCACAAACAGTACGCACACTCTCAACTATAGAACCCACAGTCTCACCTATAGTATCCACACTCCCACCTACAGAACCCCCACTCTCATCTACAGTACCCTCAACTACAGTACCCACATTCTCACCTATAGTACCCACATTCTCACCTACAGAACCCTCACTCTCACAAACAGTACCCACACTCTCACCTATAGAACCCACATTCTCACCTATAGTATCCACACTCCCACCTACAGAACCCTCACTCTCATTTACAGTACCCTCACCTACAGTACCAACATTCACACCTATAGTACACTCACTTTCACCTACAGCACCTTCACTAACTCTCACCAACAGTACCCTCACGCTCATCTATAGTACCCACACTCTCACCTACGGTACCCTCACTCTCACCTACAGCACCCTCACTCTCAACTACAGTAAGCTCACTCTCACCTACAGTACCCTCACTCTAACCTACCACACCCACACACTCACCTACGGTACCCTCACTTTCACCAACAGTATCCACATGCTCACCTACGGTAGCTGCATTCTCACCTACGGTACTCACAATCTCACCTATAGTACCCACACTCCCACCTACAGAACCCTCACTCTCATTTACAGTACCCTCACCTACAGTACCAACATTCTCACCTATAGTACACTCACTTTCACCTACAGCACCTTCACTAACTCTCACCTACCGCACCCTCACTCTCACCTACAGCACCCTCACTCTCACCTACAGTAAGTTCACTCTCACCTACAGTACCCTCACTCTCACCTACAGTAAGCTCACTCTCACCTACAGTACCCTCACTCTAACCTATCGCACCCACACACTCACCTACGGTACCCTCACTCTCACCAACAGTATCCACATTCTCACCTACGGTAGCTGCATTCTCACCTACGGTACCCACAATCTCACCTATAGTACCCACACTCTCACCTACGGTACCCACACTAACCTACGGTACCCATACTCTCACCTACAGTACCCACACTCTCACCTATAGTACCCACACTCTCACCTACGGTATCCACACTCCCACCTACAGTACCCACACTCCCACCTACTGTACCCTCACTCTCACCTACAGAACCCTCACTCTCACCTATAGTACCTACACTCTCACCTACAGCACTCTCACCTACAGTACCCTCACTCTCACCTATAGTACCTACACTCTCACCTACAGCACTCTCACCTACAGCACCCTCACTCTCTCCTACAGCAGCCACATTCTCACCTACGGTACCCTCACTCTCACCTACAGTACCCTCACTCTCACCTTCAGTACTCTCACTCTCACCTACAGTACCCACATTCTCACCTACAACACACTCACTCTCACCTATAGTACTCTCACCTACAGTACCCACATTCTCACCTACAGTACCCTCACTCTCACCTATAGTAACCACACTCTCACCTACAGTACCCTCACTCTCACCTATAGCACCCACACTCTCACCTATAGTACCCAAACTCTCACCTATAGTAACCTCACTCTCACCTATAGTAACCACACTCTCACCTACAGTACCCTCACTCTCACCTATAGCACCCACACTCTCACCTATAGCACCCACACTCTCACCTATAGCACCCACACTCTCACCTATAGTACCCTCACTCTCACCTACAGTACCCACATTCTCACCTACAGTACCCTCACTCTCACCTATAGTACCCAAACTCTCACCTATAGTACCCACATTCTCACCTATAGTACCCTCACTCTCACCTACGGTACCCTCACTCTCACCTACAGTACCCACACTCTCACCTACAGGACCCTCACGCTCACCTACAGTACCCTCACGCTCACCTATAGTACCCACATTCTCACCTATAGTACCCTCACTCTCACCTACAGTACCCTCACTCTCACCTATAGTACCCAAACTCTCACCTATAGTACCCACATTCTCACCTACCGCACACTCACTCTCACCTACAGTACCCTCACTCTCACCTACAGTACCCACATTCTCACCTACAGTACCCTCACTCTCACCTATAGTAACCACACTCTCACCTACAGTACCCTCACTCTCACCTATAGCACCCATACTCTCACCTATATTACGCTCACTCTCACCTATAGTACCCACACTCTCACCTATAGTACCCAAACTCTCACCTGTAGTACCCTCACTCTCACCTACTGCACTCTCACCTATAGTAACCTCACTTTCTCCTATAGTACCACACTCTCACCTATAGTACCCACACTCTCACCTATAGTACCCAAACTCTCACCTATAGTACCCTCACTCTCACCTACTGCACTCTCACCTATAGTACCCACATTCTCACCTAAGGTACCCACATTCTCACCTACGGTACCCTCACTCTCAACTACAGTACACACATTCTCACCTACAGCACACTCACTCTCACCTACAGTACCCACATTCTCACCTATAGTAACCACACTCTCACCTACAGTACCCTCACTCTCACCTATAGCACCCATACTCTCACCTATAGTACCCTCACCTATAGTACCCACACTCTCACCTATAGTACCCTCATTCTCACCTACAGCACTCTCACCTACAGTACCCACACTCAACTACAGTACCCTCACTCTCACCTATAGTAACCACACTCTCACCTACAGTACCCTCACTCTCACCTATAGCACCCATACTCTCACCTATAGTACCCTCACTCTCACCTATAGTACCCACACTCTCACCTATAGTACCCAAACTCTCACCTATAGTACCCACACTCTCACCTATAGTACCCTCACTCTCACCTATAGTACCCACACTCTCACCTATAGTACCCACACTCTCACCTATAGTACCCTCACTCTCACCTACAGCACTCTCACCTACAGTACCCACACTCTCACCTACAGTACCCACACTCTCAACTACAGTACCTTCACCTACAGTACCCTCACTCTCACCTACAGCACTCTCACCTACAGTACCCACATTCTCACCAACAGTTCCCTCACTCTCACCTACAGCACTCTCACCTATAGTACCTACACTCTCACCTACAGCACTCTCACCTACAGTACCCACATTCTCACCTACGGTACCCTCACTCTCACCTACGGAACCCAAATTCTCACCTAAGGTACCCACATTCTCACCCACGGTACCCTCACTCTCACCTACAGTACCCTCACTCTCACCTTCAGTACTCTCACTCTCACCTACGGTACCCACATTCTCACCTACAACACACTCACTCTCACCTACAGTACCCTCACTCTCACCTACAGTACTCTCACTCTCACCTACAGTACCCACATTCTCACCTACAACACACTAACTCTCACCTACAGTACCCTCACTCTCACCAACAGTACCCACATTCTCACCTACAGTACCCACACTCTCACCTATAGTACCCACACTCTCACCTATAGTACCCAAAATCTCACCTATAGTACCCACACTCTCACCTACTGCACTCTCACCTATAGTACCCACACTCTCACCTATAGTACCCCAAATCTCACCTATAGTACCCAAACTCTCACCTATAGTACCCTCACTCTCACCTACTGCACTCTCGCCTATAGTACCCACGTTCTCACCTAAGGTACCCAGATTCTCACCTACGGTACCCTCACTCTCACCTACAGTACACACATTCTCACCTACAGCACACTCACTCTCACCTATAGTATCATACTCTCACCTGTATTACGCTCACTCTCACCTATAGTACCCACACTCTCACCTACAGTACCCTCACTCTCACCTATAGTACCCTCACTCTCACCTACAGTACCCACATTGTCACCTATAGTACCCTCACTCTCACCTATAGTACCCTCACTCTCACCTACAGTACCCACATTGTCACCTATAGTACCCTCACTCTCACCTACAGCACTCTCACCTACTGTACCCACACTCTCACCTACAGCACTCTCACCTACAGTACCCACATTCTCACCTACAGTTCCCTCACTCTCACCTACAGCACTCTCACCTAGAGTACCCACACTCTCACCTACAGCACTCTCACCTACAGTACCCTCACTCTCACCTACAGTACCCACACTCTCACCTACAGTACCCTCACTCTCACCTATAGTACCCACACTCTCACCTACAGTATCCTCACTCTCACCTACAGTACCCTCACTCTCACCTACAGTACCCACACTCTCACCTACAGTACCCACACTCTCACCTACAGTACCCTCACTCTCACCTACAGTACCCTCACTCTCACCTACAGTACCCTCACTCTCACCTACAGTACCCTCACTCTCACCTACAGTACCCTCACTCTCACCTACAGTACCCTCACTCTCACCTACAGTACCCACACTCTCACCTGCGGTACCCAAACTCTCCCCTGCGGTACCCAAACTCTCACCTACAGTACCCACACTCTCACCTACAGTACCCACACTCTCACCTATAGTACCCACACTCTCACCTACAGCACTCTCACCTACGGTACCCACACTCCCACCTGCGGTACCCAAACTCTCACCTACAGTACCCACACTCTCACCTACAGTACCCACACTCTCACCTATAGTACCCACACTCTCACCTACAGCACTCTCACCTACGGTACCCACACTCCCACCTGCGGTACCCAAACTCTCCCCTGCGGTACCCAAACTCTCCCCTGCGGTACCCAAACTCTCCCCTGCGGTACCCAAACTCTCACCTACAGTACCCACACTCTCACCTACAGTACCCACACTCTCACCTATAGTACCCACACTCTCACCTATAGTATCCACACTCTCACCTGTAGTACCCACACTCTCACCTACATTGCCCACATTCTCACCTACAGTACCCTCACTCTTACCTACAATACCCACACTCTCAAAGATCAACAAACAGGCTTACATAGATAAAGGCAAAGGAAGCTCAATTAAAGTAAAGGTCGGAGATAAGGTTAAGGAAATTGACTAGTAAACAGACTAGACATCAGACTGGACAAAAGACTAGACAACAGACCAGACAACAGACCAGACAACAGACCAGACAACAGACTAGACAACTGACTAGACAACAGACCAGACAACATATTAGAGAACAGACTAGACAACAGACTGGACAACAGACTGGACAACAGACTGGACAACAGACGAGAAAGCAAACTAGACAACATACTAGACAACACATTAGTAAAAAGACTAGACACCAGACTAGACACCAGACTAGACAACAGACTAGACAACAGATTAGAGAACAGACTAGACAACAGACTAGACAACAAACTAGACAACTGACTAGACAATGGACTGGGCAACTGACTGGACAACAGACTAGACAACAGACTGGACAACAGACTAGACACCACATTAGAAAAAATACTAGACAACTGACTGGACAACTGACTGGACAACTGACTGGACAACTGACTGGACAATTGACTTGACAACTGACCAGACAACATATTAGAGAACAGACTAGACAACAGACTGGACAACAGACTGGACAACAGACGAGAAAGCAAACTAGACAACTGACTAGACAATGGACTGGGCAACTGACTGGACAACAGACTAGACAACAGACTGGACAACAGACTAGACACCACATTAGAAAAAATACTAGACAACTGACTGGACAACTGACTGGACAACTGACTGGACAATTGACTTGACAACTGACTAGACAACTGACTAGACAACAGACTTTAAAACAGACCTAACAACACATTAGTAAATAGACTGGATAACAGACTAGACAACAGACTAGACAACTGACTAGACAACTGACTGGACAATAGACTGGACAAGTGACTGGACAAGTGACTGGACAACAGACTGGATAACAGACTAGAGAACAGAGCTGACAACACATTAGTAAAAAGACTAGATAACAGACTAGACAACAGACTAGACAACAGACTAGACAACTGACTAGAAAACATATTGAAATCAAAGGGAGACACACACATTATAGTACACACACAATCTCATTCATCAATAATATAACTATGATGTATCAACAGCATAACTATGATTTATCAATAGTACAACTGCGAGGGATAGAGAGGATCCAAACGGGAAGGAGGTTGGCACGCGAGGGAGGGGAGCACAGCACACTGTCTGACTCTAATCAACACACCTGTAGTTTGAGGGCGAAGGCAGTGGGGTTGGTCTCTGCCAGGTCAGTCTCCACAGCCTCCAGGTAGGCTAGGGGGTCAGGGCACTCAGACAGCCTGGCTAAGAAGGGTGCGTCTGGGGATGGGCCAGGGGCTGGACCTTGGACCTCCATAGAGCCCTGGGTGGGTTTCTACGAGGGTTGGCAGCAGGGAGGAGGAAGAGGTCCAGGAGCGGGGCAAGGAGCGGTGCGAGGAGCGGGGCGAGGAGGAGGTCAGCATTGCGAAGCAAAGCATTGGGCATTGTCAGCAGGAGGTTGGGAGCTGAGTAGCTGAGACTGAGGTGTGTTGTTTGTAGCTGGCTAATAGGTAGCTTATGGTAGTTACCTTCTGGTAGTTAGTTTACGGTAGCTACCTTCTGGTAGTTACTTCACGGTAATTACTTTATGGTAGTTAATTTATGCTAGTTACTTAATGCTAGTTACCTTCTGGTAGATTAGTTACCTTCCAGTAGTTACTTTATGGTAGTTACCTTCTAGTAGTTACCTTCTGGTAGTTACTTTATGGAAGTTACTTTATGGTAGTTACCTTCTAGTAGTTACCTTCTGGTAGTTACTTTATGGTAGTTACTTTATGGTAGTTACTTTATGGTAGTTACCTTCTGGTAGTTACTTTATGGTAGTTATCTTCTGGTAGTTACTTAATGGTAGTTACCTTCTGGTAGTTTAGTTACCTTCTGGTAGTTACTTTATGATAGTTACCTTCTGGTAGTTACTTTATGATAGTTACCTTCTGGTAGTTACTTTATGGTAGTTACCTTCTGGTAGTTACTTTATGGTAGTTACCTTCTGGTAGTTACCTTCTGGTAGTTACTTTATGATAGTTACCTTCTAGTAGTAACTTTATGATAGTTACCTTCTGGTAGTTTAATTACCTTCTGGTAGTTACTTTATGATAGTTACCTTCTGGTAGTTACTTTATGGTAGTTACCTTCTGGTAGTTACTTTATGATAGTTACCTTCTAGTAGTAACTTTATGATAGTTACCTTCTGGTAGTTTAGTTACCTTCTGGTAGTTACTTTATGATAGTTACCTTCTGGTAGTTACTTTATGGTAGTTACCTTCTGGTAGTTACTTTATGATAGTTACCTTCTGGTAGTTTAGTTACCTTCTAGTAGTTACTTTATGATAGTTACCTTATGGTAGTTAATTTATGGTAGCTAGCTTATGACAGGGCATTGAGAGTAGCTGATGAGGTTAATGTACCTATTGAGCATCAACGTCTACACCCCAGGCCACCCCAGGCCAGGCCACCCCAGGCCACCCCAGGCCAGGCCAGGCCACCCCAGGCCAGGCCATGCAGTATTTATGGCTGTCATTGTCGCCCTCTAGTGTCTACATGACTACATGACAATAACACAGACAGCCAGTTGTATGGATTAAGAGAGGCCTCAGCATAGTGAACCCAAGAAAGAAAATCTGACGTAACATTATATTCTGAGAGGAGCCTGATACAAATAACTGTCACATGCAGATGAACGATGATGAGAAACATACTGTAAATGCAATGCTACATTTTCATCTTGATTTTGTTTGCTTTAGTGAGGTAAATTGACAACCAGACAGTTCAGTGTTGTTCTACTCACCGCTCCATGCTCAATGTCTGTGCTCTGTGTCCGGCTGAGTGACTGGCTCTCTCTCTTCCTGGTCTTCTCTTTCTCTCCAGTGGACCCCTCCAGACCGGGTCGAGACCCTTCTGGACCGGGTCTGGAGCCCAGCACAGGAGTCTTCATCTGGGCTGTGATCTGGGCCTCTATCTCCTCAAAACTCCTACATGGAGGGAGAGAGAGAGAGAGAGAGAGGGAAGGAGGGATAAGGAAAATTAGATAGAGAATATATCTGGGTATATGGGTGTGCGTTTATGGATAATGTGTTTGTTATGTGATAAGTCGGCAAGTACAATAACAACTGAAAGCGGTAGTGAGGGACGGCAGGTAGCCTAGTGGTTAGAGCGTTGGGCCAGTAACAGAAAGGTTGCTGGATTGAATCCCTGAGCTGGCAAGGTAAAAATCTGTTGTTCTGTCCCTGAGCAAGCAGTTAACCCACTGTTCCCCGGGCACTGTGAATGTTGATGTTTGATTCAGAGAAAGGGACTGGAAACTCAATCTGTGTGCACGTGAGAGAGTGTGAATGGATTTTGTCCTATTTGTTATAATTATTACTGCTCATGTTGATAACTATATGTGACTAGACTAGAGAGTGTGTTTAGGCGTGTGTGTGCGTGTGTGTGAGTGTGCGCGCGTGTGTGTGTGTGAGTGTGCGCGTGTGTGTGTGTGTGTGTGTGTGTGTGTGTGTGTGTGTGTGTGTGTGTGTGTGTGTGTGTGTGTGTTATATTTTAAATGAGATGGCCTTATTTCTATTACAGCATATTGGATGACTGTCATTCATATTCCATTCAACCAGTTCAATGTAACAGTACATGATACTCTAATTTTCCCTTTACCCATCATGAGGATGCTACAACCTAGCCTATGAATTAACGTTAATAACGTAGGTGCACAAGTCGAGATACTTGCACACTCTTGCCTGCATCTAGCTAATCTTAGGTGTAATCATTAGTCCAAACGTTCTGTTTTGCAACTAAAATGAGATTCTATTGGGGGAAAAAAAGATCAGGTAGTTCCCTCCCCGTTTTGTTCCGTTTGCTTCTGTTTAACTAAGTGGCTAAGCCGGTGGAGGAGGGGTTATACTAAGCTATATGGAATTGTTTTAAGAAGGTCATACCAAGCATAATTTAGCTATTTGATTTTGAATTTTAAGACCACTTGAAGAATCCCCCTAAAAAGTTGTAAAAAATTTGGAGGAAATTTTTTGGGGGAACTATTAGCCCATACAAACACATTGAATAACAGATTCATTATATGGAACAATAGATAGTCCCACCCAAAAAATCTAGAGGAAGTTTGTTCTGAAATGTCCTATATCTGAGAGATATAAAAAAGATCAGGAAACATTTAATTTGTAATTTTTTTCATGTATTTAACCCCATATTTTTGGCACTGAACAGTCTCCATATATATTTCCATTCATTTTTTCAACTGGTACCGGGGGACCTTCAGACAAGTCTTGTGAGGGGTGTGTTGGCGTCCTAGAACAAACCAACCGACATGCTCGTGAGTCTCGTCTTTCCATAGAGTGGTCATAACAGTTTTTTAGGCCGAACCGTTCGGACGCTACAGAAGATTTTGTGAGAAGACGGGATTTTCGGGATGTCTCATGGTCTGACAAACACAGCTCTACAGCTCTGTCACCTTTCACCACGGATGAGGAAGTGTTACATAGGAGGTGGATTGAGACGCATCCAATGCAAAAGAACAAATATCTCTAGGTTAAACTGATGGATTTGTATGGAGATGTTTTGTTATGCTAATTCGATTTCCACAGGGGCATGGACATTGACCTTAGGGGGTTAAGAAATGTTTTGTAACAGAATCGGCGGAATGAATACACCCCTGATCAAACACACACACAGTTCACTTTCATAGCAGCCACGTACAGCACCATCACTTTGCTCGTTGTATAATTCCTTCTCACATCTACACGCTCGCCTCCTCTCACCTTTTCCCTTAGCTTGTGGACTTCAGTGCACAACAGCTGTCTGTGACCAGGTGAAAAAACCTCTCCAAGCCAAACCATCGTATCATAACAGCTAACTGCTACACAGGCTACATTGTTGTCACCATATTAGCTAAGGTCATAGTCAACATAGTTACTAGAACTAACGGGTTAATAAACCCACTACAATCAAGCAGTACAGTGTACAGCAATCAGTTTAGCAGTTACACCTGCGGGCCCCTGTGGCAATAAATGAATAAAACCGAAGCTTACCATGACTTGGAAGAGTTGCAACGTTGGATAGCCTTAGCCAGCTAGCTAACATAAATAGCATTCCTCTCTGTTTGAGTCAGGTTGTTGAGTAGGCTAAATTAGCTACATAATTTTAATCAGTTATTTGGTGACGTGAATATATTTACTCTAATTTTACCTAAAAAGGATCACTTTTTCACTATGTTCCTTTTTCAGAAATTCACTGAGTTGGACGTTCCTCCCCTTCCTCTGAGGAGGAGCCTCCACTGGTGTGTGTGTGTGTGTGTGTGTGTGTGTGTGTGTGTGTGTGTGTGTGTGTGTGTGTGTGTGTGTGTGTGTGTGTGTGTACCCCAGTGTGTTGTACCCTGTGCAGGGAGAGTTGAGTTCTGATCCATGGTTAGGCTTGGTCAGGCTGTCTGTCACAGAGTCCAGCTTCAGGTAGAGAGTAGAAGGTTTCTTTACAAACAGAGTCTATATATATTTATATATAGAGACAGAGAGAGACAGAGAGAGAGATAAACATACAGCAAGAGTTAAACCATGTCAGATACACAAACCCACACATTTTCTTTGATGATCAGAAGAAACTAAAGTATGCAAGGATAGTCAATCTCAAGGACAGTCAGTCTCGGTCTCAAGGACAGTCAGTCTCAGTCTCAAGGACAGTCAGTCTCAGTCTCAAGGACAGTCAGTCTCAGTCTCTAGGACAGTCACTCTGTCTCTAGGACAGTCACTCTCAGTCTCTAGGACAGTCAGTCTCAAGGACAGTCAGTCTCAGTATCAAGGACAGTCAGTCTCAAGGACAGTCAGTTTCACGAGCAAACATATAGACCTAATTTAGCAGTATTAAATCTTCATAGATCAGGATCATAATGTGAGCTGGTTTCACTTCTATCTTCTTACCCCTTCTTATCTGACTGACAGCACAGACTATGGATATATACTCACCGGCGATGGTGGGCCGATCTTCTCCATGTACTCAATCTCATAGTCTGGCACTGAGGGAGACAATAGAACAGACAGATTTAGAGACACAAGTACGAGAGAATGAAAGAGAGAGAAAGAGAGAAGAGAGGAGGGAGAAGAGAGATGGTTAGAGACAGAAAGAGAGAAGAGAGGAGGGAGAAGAGAGATGGTTAGAGACAGAAAGACAGAAGAGAGGAGGGAGAAGAGAGATGGTTAGAGACAGAAAGAGAGATGAGAGGAGAGAGAAAAGAGATGGTTAGAGACAGAAAGAGAGATGAGAGGAGGGAGAAGAGAGATGGTTAGAGACAGAAAGAGAGATGAGAGGAGGGAGAAGAGAGATGGTTAGAGACAGAAAGACAGAAGAGAGGAGGGAGAAGAGAGATGGTTAGAGACAGAAAGAGAGATGAGAGGAGAGAGAAGAGAGATGGTTAGAGACAGAAAGAGAGATGAGAGGAGAGAGAAGAGAGATGGTTAGAGACAGAAAGACAGAAGAGAGGAGGGAGAAGAGAGATGGTTAGAGACAGAAAGACAGAAGAGAGGAGAGAGAAGAGAGATGGTTAGAGACAGAAAGAGAGATGAGAGGAGAGAGAAAAGAGAAAAATGAAAGAGGAGGGAGAACATCAGATACTCTAGACTGAACTGGACTGGTGGGACAGTCAGTCTGTCTATCAGTATAACAACATGACCCAGTTTAAACACTGTCAGGCAGACACAGCCTGTGGGTAGTGTGGCTCTCCTCTATCCTTCTAGGGGTCAGGGTTTAGTAAAGGGCTGGATAGCTAGCTGCATGGGCTCGCTGCCAATTAGCAATCAATAAATGGGGTTGCACACGTATGGATGACATATCGTCCTGTACATGGAGACATTAACTTTTGACCTGAAATTGTCCAATGATGACTATTTAATGTACTATTTATTTTTAAACACACACACACACACACACACACACACACACACAAACACACTCACCTCGATTGTTCTCGTTGACGAAGGCTGTGAGGTCAGATGGCTGCGGGAAGTCCTCCTGGGGGTCAGAGGTTAGGTCAGCCTCCATGGATGCCCACTTGTGATTGGCTGAGGAAGCAAGCTTCTCTTTGTGATTGGAGGAAGAGGCCAGCTTCTCCTCGTCTGTGGCATGGTCGTCCTGTAGCGGGGGGATAGGAGGCTGGACTTCATCTACTGGGGTGGGCTCCTGGAGCGCAGGAAGGAGGAAACGAGGAAGTGGGGAAGTGAGGAGGTGAGGAGGTGAGGAAGTGAGGAAGTGAGGAGGTGAGGAAGTGAGGAAGTGAGGAGGTGAGGAAGTGAGGAAGTGAGGAGCTGTGTGTGTGTGTGTGTGTGTGTGTGTGTGTGTGTGTGTGTGTGTGTGTGTGTGTGTGTGTGTGTGTGTGTGTATGCGAGAGAGGACTGACTCACTTGTGATGATGGATCAGACATTGTAGACCTCTTTGGGGACCTCTTGACTCTGAAAGTGTTACTGGAACGGGAAGAAGAGAGAGACAGGGTGATCAGGAGTCACTGAATGTCATGTCATCCCTGGCAGAGACTTAATCAATCAAATCAATCAATACTTAATCAATACATACGTTTTCAATTATTATTCTCTCCCTTATATTGTTGTTACGTTCAGCTTCAGATACATGTAATTCACATTACATGGGGAATTTAGAAAAAGCTACGATTTACAGCAACATCATCTGTCTATAGCAAGACTGAATCAAACCTTAAAAAGCTTAATACTCACTTGTTGTTGGATTAAAATGAAAATACATTTTTACAATGAGATTTAACATCACCAGTTTAGTTAGGGAACATTATGTTAATATAACTAGTTTAGTTAGGGAACATTATGTTAATATAACTAGTTTAGTTAGGGAACATTATGTTAATGTAACTAGTTTAGTTAGGGAGCATTATATTAATGTAACTACTTTAGTTAGGGAACATTATGTTAATGTAACTAGTTTAGTTAGGGAACATTATGTTAATGTAACTAGTTTAGTTAGGGAACATTATGTTAATGTAACTAGTTTAGTTAGGGAACATTATATTAACGTAACTAGTTTAGTTAGGGAACATTATGTTAATGTAACTAGTTTAATTAGGGAACATTATATTAATGTAACTAGTTTAGTTAGGGAGCATTATATTAATGTAACTAGTTTAGTTAGGGAACATTATGTTAATGTAACTAGTTTAGTTAGGGAACATTATGTTAATGTAACTAGTTTAGTTAGGGAACATTATGTTAACTAGAACTAGTTTAGTTAGGGAACATTATGTTAATGTAACTAGTTTAGTTAGGGAACATTATGTTAATGTAACTAGTTTAGTTAGGGAACATTATGTTAATGTAACTAGTTTAGTTAGGGAACAGTATATTAATGTAACTAGTTTAGTTAGGGAACATTATATTAATGTAACTAGTTTAGTTAGGGAACATTATGTTAACTAGAACTAGTTTAGTTAGGGAACATTATGTTAATGTACTAGTTTAGTTAGGGAACATTATGTTAATGTAACTAGTTTAGTTAAAGAACATTATGTTAATGTAACTAGTTTAGTTAGGGAACATTATGTTAATGTAACTAGTTTAGTTAGGGAACAGTATATTAATGTAACTAGTTTAGTTAGGGAACATTATATTAATGTAACTAGTTTAGTTAGGGAACATTATGTTAACTAGAACTAGTTTAGTTAGGGAACATTATGTTAATGTACTAGTTTAGTTAGGGAACATTATGTTAATGTAACTAGTTTAGTTAAAGAACATTATGTTAATGTAACTAGTTTAGTTAGGGAACATTATGTTAATGTAACTAGTTTAGTTAGGGAACATTATGTTAATGTAACTAGTTTAGTTAGGGAACATTATGTTAATGTAACTAGTTTAGTTAGGGAACATTATGTTAACTAGAACTACAGCAGTGGGAAGTCTGTCAGGAGTTTGAGTTTTTTTTTGCTTCTGGCCCAAAAAGTATTTTACTCGCATTAATCAAATTGATGGCATAGACTAGGTTGCAGATTAATGTTAATGCCTTGCAGGGTTTGGAGTCAATTCCAGTCAATTCAGAAAGTGTGTTAGGGCTGAAATGGTATTGACCCCAAACCTGATTCTTTGTTAGGTTAGTGAGTTAGGGCTTGTGTGTGTAAGTCCCAGGTTGAATATAAAGATGTGAAAACACACGCACGCACATAATATGATAAGACATAGTGAGATATGTGTGTGTGTGTGTGTGTGTGTGTGTGTGTGTGTGTGTGTGTGTGTGTGTGTGTGTGTGTGTGTGTGTGTGTGTGTGTGTGTGTGTGTGTGTGTGTGTGTGTGTGTGTGTGTGTGTGTGTGTGTGTGTGTGTGTGTGTGTGTGTGAGAGAGAGTACACACACACATTTCTCACTATGTTTTATCATATTATCTGCATGTGTTTTCACATCTTTATTTCCAACCTGACACACACACACACACACATACATATATATATTGGAACCGCTATCTGGTGGCCCGACTGGTCAAGCAGTAACGCCACAGCCTCCGGCATACATGCCTACGGTGTCGGCGTTTGAATACTGCCCTTTGATACTCTATCTTCCACTACCTTTCATGCTCTCTATCTCTCTGTTCAGTAAGGTCAGGAAAGACCATAAAAATATCAATTTTTTAAAACCAACTTACGATTTGATAGGTTTCTTCTTCGTTTTGGATGGTTTGTTCTGGTTGTGGTCCTCCAGCTCACCGACATTATCGTTATCATTATCAACCTCATTGTCATTGGCCGACACCTCAAAGGAGGCGGAGCCTGAGGCAGCCGTGGGCGTAGACGCAACCATGCTATTGGAGGAGGACTTGAAGGCAGCAGACTCGTCAAAGGTGTCAGAGTCGAATCGATGGGAGGGTTTGTTCAGTTTGGGAGAGACGGGGATCTCGCTGTTCGAGCCGAACGGGTTGAAATTAGGGTCGTCCCACTGGGCGGGGTCAAAGTTATAGGAAGCCTTATGGATAGGAATGTCATCACTGGGGACAGTAGCGGGGGTGTTGTCTAGGGGCTCCGATTGCGGCTGGACAGCCTTCTTCAGGCCCATCCTGGGCTTCCTTAGAGGCATCTGATAATAATAATAATTATTATTAATATTATTAAAATATATAATAAACATAATAATAATAATGACATGAATATAAGTATTATGAATAATAATTGTAATAACATGTACTATTCTTTTCAAAAACAAAAAAATCTGCAAGATAATCAGGCAAAAAAATAAATGACACATTGAAATCAGCAAGAGTAAAGAAAGGTACCATTGTTCAATCCTATGACAGACTAACCTTGGAGCCTGGCTTCCTGCCCAGCTTCTTGGGAGGTGGAGAGGCCTTAGGAGGCTCCTCGAGGGTCTCCTCAGAATAGTCAAACTCCAGTCTGACCGCCCCTGAGGTGCGAATAGGGGGGCTGGTAGAGGGACGAGCTGGTTCCTCAGTAGAGACAGGAGGGGGGTTAGACACAGGGGTGACAGTTTTGTGAGCAATGGACGCAGTGACTTCTTTCCTTCCCAACGGGGGAGAGTTAGCGACTCCTTTCCTTCCCAACGGGGGAGAGTTAGCAACTTTACTACCTCCGGTGTTGAATGGGTCGATGTCCTCAAAGTTGTCTGGGTCCCATTTGTAGGCCCCACTAGGGGGGATGGGAGAGGAGCCCTCGCTGGCTGGGAGATGTGCCTCCGGCACTGGGATGGGGGTATCCTCCTGTCGGAGGGGTATGGAAATGGCCAGGGTCGGAACAGGAGTAGGGGTTGGGACTGGTTGGTTATCTGTCTCTGGGCTAGTGTGATTGGTCTCTTCAATGAGAGGGGCGGGGCTTTCCACGCGTGGTTTCCTGGTTCTGCGGAGTGTGCCTCCTGGACTGGGCGTGGCCGAGGCAGGGCCGGAGTCTGTTGTGGCTCCTCCTACTTCCTGGTCCTCGGGGCCCAATAGGGGGCTAGCTGCTCTGTGGCTCTTTTTCAGCTCCGGTGTGATACCAGAGGATGGAGGTTGGGGGCTCTCTGGGTTAGAGCTCTGCCTGAGGAGAGGCTTCTTTTTCAGGGAGCCACCAGGGCGGAGAGGCCCCTTCTTGGATGGTCTGCGGAGGGTCCCTGGAGCACTCTCAGTACCACCGTCGATACTAAAGGCCTCAGCCAAGGGACGGGAGTCTCCGATTGAGAGGGAGGATCCTACGCTGTCTAGGGGGCCAGAGCCGTCTAGCTCCCCAGCCTGAAGGCTCAGAGAGCGGGTTAGAGTTGATCGGCTCTGGGCCTCTGCAGCAGCAGCAGCAGCAGCAATGAGCTGGTCTAAGTTATAGGCTCCGCTAGCAGCTATGGGCTTGTCCTCGTCAAAGACTATGGACAGGGAGCTACCATGGTGACCTTTAGCCTCTGACCCGGGTTCACCGTCTGCCTCAGAGTCACAGCCAAGACCTGGAGGAACAGAGAAATATATATGACAAGTGTTATGTAGTCAAGACATAATCCCACAATGCATTGTCAGGGTTTGCATTATGGTTTATGAATGAGAGTGAGAATGTGTAAGAGTGTGTGTGTGTGTGTATGTGTAAGAGGGAGAGAGAGAGAGAGAGGAGAGGAGAGAGGAAAGAGGAGAAAGGAGAGAGGAGAGAGAAGAGAGAGAGAAGAGAGAAGACAGAAAGAGAGAAAGAGAGAAAGAGAGAGAGACCGAGAGAGAGACTGAGAGAGAGACCGAGAGAGAGACCCGAGAGAGAAAAAGAGGGAGAAAAAGAGGGAGAGAGATAGAGATGAAGGCTGTGTCTGGTTTTAGACAAGTCTAATTAAATTGATGAATGAGCTCTGAATATTTCAACACACCTCCCAGTTGGCCAATCAGTAAAACACGGCATACATCATGTGATGGATGACTGAAGCTTTTCTGCATTTATAAGACCTGTTTATATCCTTTAACAACTCAGTGATGCTGGTCTGACTCACTAAACAAAGCAAACCTCTTGTTTGATGTACCAGTAGTCACCACTAGAGGGTGATCTAAGCTTTTGTCTCTCTCTCTCTCTCTCTCTCTCTCTCTCTCTCTCTCTCTCTCCTCCTTCCTCTCTCTCCTTCCTCTCTCTCCTTCCTCTCTCTCCTTCCTCTCTCTCTTTCTATGTGTGTGTCTGTGTCTCTCTCTCTCTCTCTCACCGGTGTCTTCCGAGGTCAGCAGCTGGGTATGATGGTCTGTCTCTCCAGTGGGGGACTTGACAGGGGTGGTCGACTCCGGTGTCTCGAACGCTCCGTCAGAGTCTGAGCTCCTGTAGGACAGAGAGAGAGAGACAGAGCCTCATTATAAACCACAGTATCACTGTGGACCTCATAGGGACAAAGATGTGAAGAGAGAGAAACATGAGAGAACAGGTTGATTAGTAAGCGATAAACTTCAACGCTGTACATTTTCTGGAAATAACGGACGATGCGGTTTGTGAGCAATAACAATCGCTCTCTTCTTAATCCACATTAGCATAAAGAAATGCGTGACAACAATGGATATTGGAACGTGGCTCAGCTGTTATTGAGCCCGTGTAGGATGGATTGGCAGACAGATATTGGTCTAACGAAAACAAACAAAGAAATATGTTGATCATCAAGTCATTTTCCTAACATACTGTACAACCATCTGTGCAGATATACATACTGTTTCCCATTAAGAGAAAATATCACCAGTCTGAAACTAATGAGCTAATGTGTCAACGCTGTGACGGTTCTACTTTATGGTTCCAATATCGTCCCTGTTCATCACGCTCCCATATTTAGTCCAACAAAGACCCCAGTCAGCATGTATGTTTTCCTTTATGTCTGATTGGCCCTGCTGGATTATTAGGTCTGAAAATGAAAGCGCTGAATCTGCAGCCAGGAGACAGAAAATGGCTCGCCTGAGACGCTCCCCCTCCCTTTTACACACGAACCAACATATCAAGATGATAGCTACTAAAAGATTGACAGATCTTGTTAGACAGGCCGACAGGCAGACAGGCAGACAGGCAGGCAGACAGACAGACAGACAGACAGACAGACAGACAGACAGACAGACAGACAGACAGACAGACAGACAGACAGACAGACAGACAGACAGACAGACAGACAGACAGACAGACAGACAGACCAACATGCTGAGTGGCAAAACAACGGTAACATAGGTTATAACACATATTACATTATCTAGAGAGGCAGGTAGTCTAGTGGTTAGAGTGTTGGGCCAGTAACCAGCAGGTAGTCTAGTGGTTAGAGCGTTGGGCCAGTAACCAGCAGGTAGCCTAGTGGTTAGAGTGTTGGGCCAGTAACCGGCAGGTAGTCTAGTGGTTAGAGCGTTGGGCCAGTAACCAGCAGGTAGGCTAGTGGTTAGAGTGTTGGGCCAGTAACCAGCAGGTAGTCTAGTGGTTAGAGCGTTGGGCCAGTAACCAGCAGGTAGTCTAGTGGTTAGAGCGTTGGGCCAGTAACCAGCAGGTAGTCTAGTGGTTAGAGCGTTGGGCCAGTATCCAGCAGGTAGTCTGGTGGTTAGAGTGTTGGGCCAGTAACCAGCAGGTAGTCTAGTGGTTAGAGCGTTGGGCCAGTAACCAGCAGGTAGTCTAGTGGTTAGTGTTGGGCCAGTAACCAGCAGGTAGTCTAGTGGTTAGAGTGTTGGGCCAATAACCAGCAGGTAGTCTAGTGGTTAGAGCGTTGGGCCAGTATCCAGCAGGTAGTCTAGTGGTTAGAGCGTTGGGCCAGTATCCAGCAGGTAGTCTAGTGGTTAGAGCGTTGGGACAGTATCCAGCAGGTAGTCTAGTGGTTAGAGTGTTGGGCCAGTAACCAGCAGGTAGCCTAGTGGTTAGAGTGTTGGGCCAGTAACCAGCAGGTAGCCTAGTGGTTAGAGCGTTAGGCCAGTAACTGAAAGGTGGATGAGCAAGGCACTTAACACTAATATGCTGCATGGGTGCTGTACTACTTTGGCTGATCCTGTAAACCACATGCCGAATTTACATATTAATCTTGATAGGCACATATACATCTAAATATTCTGCCACACACACACACTGCATCAGCTTCCACATACATACATCAGATACTGTATATAGATGGATGTCTCAGAATTCTGCTACACACACACACTCAACCAGCTCCCTCCATCCAGACGCTTCTCTCTCTCTTTCTCTCTCTCTCTCTCTCTCTCTCTCTCTCCAGTCTCTTTCTCTCTCTCTCTCCCTCTCTCTCTCTTACCAGTCACTCTCTCTCTCTCACCTCTGTCTGGCCAGGATCATGGCATGGTGTTGGGACCCCCAGGACAGTCTCTGGAGCATCCCCAGAGTAGGGTTAGTAGGGTTGTCCCTATCCCCAGGGCTGGTGTCTCTGTATAGGGTGTCCCAGCCCCATCGAGCCCACTGCAGAGGAGACAGAGCCCCCCAGACCATGCCTGTCTCTCCTCTGCCTCTACCTCTGAACTGACTCTCTCTACTGACGCTCTCCTGTCGATTTCCTCTACCTCTGTTCTCTACCTCTGTTCTCTACCTCTCCTCTCTACTTCTCCTCTCTGCCTCTCTTCTCTTCTCCTCTCTGCCTCTCCTCTCTACCTCTCTTCTCTGCCTCTCCTCTCTGCCTCTCCTCTCTGCCTCTCCTCTCTGCCTCTCCTCTCTGCCTTTCCTTTGGTTTCTCTATACACCGAGTCTCTGCTCCACTCTTCTCCTGCTCTCCTATCCTTCTCTCGTGTGTTCTCCTTCTATATATCCTTGTCTCTATCCCTCTTATATTGTGTATCCTTCCCTCTCTTCTGCTCTTTTGTTGTTTCTTTATCCCCTCCTCTTCCCTTCCTCCCTTCCTCTCTTCTCCAGTTGTAAATTATCCTTCTTCCCTTCCTCTCTTCTCCAGTTGTAAATTATCCTTCTTCCCTTCCTCTCTTCTCCAGTTGTAAATTATCCTTCTTCCCTTCCTCTCTTATCCAGTTGTAAATTATCCTTCTTCCCTTCCTCTCTTCTCCAGTTGTAAATTATCCTTCTTCCCTTCCTCTCTTATCCAGTTGTAAATTATCCTTCCTCCCTTCCTCTCTTCTCCAGTTGTAAATTATCCTTCTTCCCTTCCTCTCTTCTCCAGTTGTAAATTATCCTTCTTCCCTTCCTCTCTTCTCCAGTTGTAAATTATCCTTCTTCCCTTCCTCTCTTCTCCAGTTGTAAATTATCCTTCTTCCCTTCCTCTCTTATCCAGTCCTAAATGATCGTTCTAGCTGCTGAGTCTCACACTAACCTGCAGATATTCAGGCAGTCTCTCTTTCTCTCCTTCCCTCCCTGGTCCTCTCTATCTCCCTCCCTCCCTCCTCCTTTTCTTCCCTAACCACCCGGATGTGAACACGCTGGAACTGAAGATGCTGGCAGCTCTGTGTGCGGCTGTGTGAGAGACACGCATGCGCACACGTCTCTCTCCTCGTAGGCTATTTTAGAGGATGGAGGAAACAGTCTGTCAACGTAAGCTTCTGTGATGAAGCATGTTCCCTCTCTCTCTCTCTCTCTCTCTCTCTCTCTCTCTCTCTCTCTCACTCCCTCTTTTTCTGCACCGATTTTAATGAGAATCGATGACTTGAAGCTTTGCCGTTGTCCAAGCGGTGCAGAGAACACACACACACACACACACACACACACACACACACACACACACACACACACACACACACACACACACACACACACACACACACACACACTAATCTGGACTCTTATGAGAAATCACGCTATGTCCTCTGACGAACCATCAAACAGGCAAAGCGTCAATACAGGACTAAGATCGAATTTACTCCACCTGCTATGGTGCTCGTGAGATGTGGGAGGGGATTCAAACTATCATGGATTGCAAAGGGAAACCCAGCCGAGAGCCTACCAGATACAGTGAGGGAAAAAATTCTTTGATCCCCTGCAGATTTTGTACGTTTGCCCACTGACAATGAAATTATCAGTCTATAATTTTAATGGTCGGTTTATTTGAACAGTGAGAGACAGTATAACAAAAAAAAATCCAGAAAAACGCATGTCAAAAATGTTAGAAAATGATTTGCATTTTAATGAGGGAAATAAGTATTTGACCCCTCTGCAAAAAATTTCCCTCATTAAAATGCGTTTTTCTGTATTTTTTTTGCGTAATGATGATGGCAGGAGTGCGCAATGCTGGGGAGCCTGGTGCCCTCGAGCGCCATGAGGGAAGAGTGGGAGCAGGCGTGACAGTACCCCGCGCTCTAGGGGCGCCACCCGGCATCCCACCTGGGCGAGCCTGACGGGCCGGCCCAGGCACGGGCGCTGGACCCAGATTAACCGACAAAGGAGTGGGAGCCCGATGATCCGGCGGAGGCATAGCAGCCTGGGCGTAAAAACCTGACGATCAAGCTGAGGCCTGACGTGGGATGGGCGCCTTCCGAGCAAACCGGGGAAAGAAACCTCTAGAGCCAGCTAGGGCGTGACAGCCCAACGAACCCCCGGTTCAATCGGTGTCGGGCCCTGACATCACCACCAACCGGAACATCAGCACTCCCCGATGCTTCTGCATTCTGTAAGGACCGACGCCGGGGGTGAACCGAACTATTTACATTGACCCACCCTTTATTATGTATTGTTGTTGTTGTATTTTGATTTCACTAGACTCTCTTGCACACTCACTAGACTCTACCCACACACTCATTAGACTCTACCCACACACTCACTAGACTCTACCCACACACTAGACTCTACCCACACACTCATTAGACTCTACCCACACACTCACTAGACTCTACCCACACACTAGACTCTACCCACACACTCACTAGACTCTACCCACATACTCACTAGACTCTACCCACACACTGACTAACTCTACCCACACACTCACTAGACTCTCTTGCACACTCACTAGACACTACCCACACACTCACTAGACTCTACCCACACACTCACTAGACTCTACCCACACACTCACATATACTAACTACACACACACACACACACACACACACACACACACACACACACACACACACACACACACACACACACACACACACACACACACACACACACACACCTAACACACACACACACATACACACTTTCACACTCTTTCACATACACTGCTGCTACTCTGTTTATTATCCATCCTGATTACCTAGTCACTTTACCCCCTACATACAGTACATATTACCTCCACTACCTGGTACCCCTACCTACAGTACATATTACCTTCACTACCTGGTACCCCTACCTACAGTACATATTACCTCCACTACCTGGTACCCCTACCTACAGTACATATTACCTCCACTACCTGGTACACCTACCTACAGTACATATTACCTCCACTACCTGGTACCCCTACCTACAGTACATATTACCTCTACTACCTGATACCCCTACCTACAGTACATATTACCTCCACTACCTGGTACCCCTACCTACAGTACATATTACCTCCACTACCTGGTACCCCTACCTACAGTACATATTACCTCCATTACCTGGTACACCTACCTACAGTACATATTACCTCAACTACCTGGTACCCCTACCTACAGTACATATTACCTCCACTACCTGGTACCGATTCCTACATACAGTACATATTACCTCCACTACCTGGTACCCCTACCTAAAGTACATATTACCTCCACTACCTGGTACCCCTACCTACAGTACATATTACCTCCACTACCTGGTACCCCTACCTACAGTACATATTACCTCAACTACCTGGTACCCCTACCTACAGTACATATTACCTCCACTACCTGGTACCCCTACCTACAGTACATATTACCTCCACTACCTGGTACCCCTACCTACAGTACATATTACCTCCACTACCTGGTACCCCTACCTACAGTACATATTACCTTCACTACCTGGTACCCCTACCTACAGTACATATTACCTCCACTACCTGGTACACCTACCTACAGTACATATTACCTCAACTACCTGGTACCCCTACCTACAGTACATATTACCTCCACTACCTGGTACCCCTACCTACAGTACATATTACCTCCACTACCTGGTACCCCTACCTACAGTACATATTACCTCCACTACCTGGTACCCCTACCTACAGTACATATTACCTCCACTACCTGGTACCCCTACCTACAGTACATATTACCTCAACTACCTGGTACCCCTACCTACAGTACATATTACCTCCACTACCTGGTACCCCTACCTACAGTACATATTACCTCCACTACCTGGTACCCCTACCTACAGTACATATTACCTCCACTACCTGGTACCCCTACCTACAGTACATATTACCTCGACTACCTGATACTACCCCTACCTACAGTACATATTACCTCAACTACCTGGTACCCCTACCTACAGTACATATTACCTCCACTACCTGGTACCCCTACCTACAGTACATATTACCTCCACTACCTGGTACCCCTACCTACAGTACATATTACCTCCACTACCTGGTACCCCTACCTACAGTACATATTACCTCCACTACCTGATACCCCTACCTACAGTACATATTACCTCAACTACCTGGTACCCCTACCTACAGTACATATTACCTCCACTACCTGGTACCCCTACCTACAGTACATATTACCTCCACTACCTGGTACACCTACCTACAGTACATATTACCTCCACTACCTGATACCCCTACCTACAGTACATATTACCTCAACTACCTGGTACCCCTACCTACAGTACATATTACCTCCACTACCTGGTACCCCTACCTACAGTACATATTACCTCCACTACCTGGTACCCCTACCTACAGTACATATTACCTCCACTACCTGATACCCCTACCTACAGTACATATTACCTCAACTACCTGGTACCCCTACCTACAGTACATATTACCTCCACTACCTGGTACCCCTACCTACAGTACATATTACCTCCACTACCTGATACCCCTACCTACAGTACATATTACCTCAACTACCTGGTACCCCTACCTACAGTACATATTACCTCCACTACCTGGTACCCCTACCTACAGTACATATTACCTCCACTACCTGATACCCCTACCTACAGTACATATTACCTCCACTACCTGGTACCCCTACCTACAGTACATATTACCTCAACTACCTGGTACCCCTACCTACAGTACATATTACCTCCACTACCTGGTACCCCTACCTACAGTACATATTACCTCCACTACCTGATACCCCTACCTACAGTACATATTACCTCCACTACCTGGTACCCCTACCTACAGTACATATTACCTCCACTACCTGGTACCCCTACCTACAGTACATATTACCTCCACTACCTGGTACCCCTACCTACAGTACATATTACCTCAACTACCTGGTACCCCTACGTACAGTACATATTACCTCCACTACCTGGTACCCCTACCTACAGTACATATTACCTCCACTACCTGATACCCCTACCTACAGTACATATTACCTCCACTACCTGGTACCCCTACCTACAGTACATATTACCTCCACTACCTGGTACCCCTACCTACAGTACATATTACCTCCACTACCTGGTACTCCTTGTAAATGTTCTTGTTACTGTTATTTATTGTGTAACTATTTCCTTTTTTTTGTTTTTGAAAATTTGTCATAAGGGCTCATAAGTAAGCATTCCATAATAAAGTCTACACTTTATTTGACCAATAAAATTTGATTTGATTTGACATTGCTCTACAAACACTTCACCCTAACTGAACTGACACACTGATACAGAACTGGTACTTTGGCACCATACCCCCCACACACACACACACACACACACACACACACACACACACACACACACACACACACACACACACACACACACACACACACACACACACACACACACACACACACACAGGAGAACATGAATCAGACAACAGCAGGGAGGAGAAGATAGGTGGGGGGAGGATAGTATGACCCCTGTATGTTCACCCTGCTATCATTATAGACATCAGTCAATGGCGGGGTAAAAGCCTCGTAAAACCTTCCCTTCACCACGGTCAATAACCTTAGTGCCCCTGGGGCAGGTCACTGCAGAGATGGACTTGAGGAGAGGTCAGGGCCACATCTCGTAACAAAAATTGCAGATGTGAAGCTAATGCAGATATGACAGAGAGATGAATAATCAATGGGGGGGCTGAATGGACTGGAGAAATATGTTTACAAGCTTGATAAACACTACTCACCTCTGCTGTACATGACCAACCAAAATAGCGTAATACTGCCCTACTTTTTCTCAGGTTCACGTTTA
Source organism: Salmo salar (assembly GCF_965601325.2). Classification (NCBI taxonomy): domain Eukaryota; kingdom Metazoa; phylum Chordata; class Actinopteri; order Salmoniformes; family Salmonidae; genus Salmo; species Salmo salar. The sequence continues at coordinate 42,993,838 of NC_138309.1, read as the reverse complement.
TTGAGATTAATCTTGTCCCGGAGGCAGAGTAGAGCCATTTTCACTGATGGCCCGGCTGCCAAGTCAATATTGTTAATTTATCGTAAACATTACTGAAGATAAAAAAACTACTTTTTAAATTTAGGGTTAGACATAATGTTAGCAGTGAGGTTAAAATGAGCTTTTATAACTTTGTGGCAGCTAACAAGGACCCTGCTGCCTCCAGTTCATGAGTCATCCCAATAAACACCAACCTGCTACTATTTCATTAATATATGCCTTGACCCCCTTCCCATGCCATTTACCAGATGTTTTTATCCAAAGGCAATTACAGTCACTTGTGCATACATTTTACTTATGGGTGGCTCTGGGAATTGAACCCACAACCCATGCGCTGCAAACGCCACACTCTACAAACTGACATACAGAGGACCATATAAATCCAGAGGTGATATAACATATATTAAGCAGGATGGTGGTATACTCTAATAGTGACGGTAGGTAGCCTAGTGGTTAGAGTGTAGGGACGGCAGGTAGCCTAGTGGTTAGAGTGTAGAGACGGCAGGTAGCCTAGTGGTTAGAGTGTAGGGACGGCAGGTAGCCTAGTGGTTAGAGTGTAGGGACGGCAGGTAGCCTAGTGGTTAGAGTGTAGGGACGGTAGGTAGCCTAGTGGTTAGAGTGTAGAGACGGCAGGTAGCCTAGTGGTTAGAGTGGAGGGACGGTAGGTAGCCTAGTGGTTAGAGTGTAGGGGGGCAGGTAGACTAGTGGTTAGAGTGTAGGGGCGGCAGGTAGCCTAGTGGTTAGAGTGTAGGGACGGCAGGTAGCCTAGTGGTTAGAGTGTAGGGACGGCAGGTAGCCTAGTGGTTAGAGTGTAGGGACGGTAGGTAGCCTAGTGGTTAGAGTGTAGGGACGGCAGGTAGCCTAGTGGTTAGAGTGTAGGGACGGCAGGTAGTCTAGTGGTTAGAGTGTAGGGGCGGCAGGTAGCCTAGTGGTTAGAGTGGAGGGACGGCAGTTAGCCTAGTGGTTAGAGCATAGTAACCGAAAGTTTTCTAGATCGAATCCCCGAGCTGACATGGTAAAAATCAATCGCTCTACCCCTGAACAAGGCAATTAACCCTTTGTTCCCTGGTAGGATGTCATCGTAAATAAGAATTTATTCTTAACTGACTTGCCTAGTTAAATAAAATAAATAAATAAATAAAATAATCCCCATTGTGTGTGTCCCTGTCTGTCCCAGTAAGATCATCTGTGGAGCCTTCAATCGACTCATTCTGACTTAAAAACAAGGGCGCAAGACTTGCCAGAAAAGATGGAGAAAGGGGGGGGGGGGGCACTGAAGGCTAATCATCATTATACCTTCCCTCGCCACGGATAAGTAACCTTAGTGCCCCTGGGGCAGGTCATTGCAGAGATGGACTTGAGGAGAGGTCAGGAACGAGACACATCTCTGACAGGAGCAAAGAAAATAAGCACACAGTTTTGCTACTGGCCGGTGTACAGTAACAGTCTAATCTTCTTGGGATCCCTGACTCTCCCAGAGGGATCATCTGTAGAGCCTGCCGCTCAATCACACGTTGACGCTTATTGTCACGAGTCTTGTCCTGGAGGCAGAACTGAACAATTTGCGAAGCAAGCTAGATCTAGTCAGGGCTTTCTAAAGCTAGCCAGCTTCAGTTAGCTTCACATTCCAGTTCAGGCTTCGTCCGTACTACGAGGATAGATTTTCATCCTACGAGGGTAGATGTTCATACTACGAGGGTAGATGTTTGTCCTACGAGGGTAGATGTTCGTACTACGAGGGTAGATGTTCGTCCTACAAGGGTAGATGTTGCTCATCCACTTCCTGTTAACTCTAGCAGGCTTGAATCTGTGCGTGCGTATCGCACATGTTTAGTCGAATGCAGAACTCGTCACTGAGATAATGCAAAAATATCAATGGATGGGCGAGTCAGTGGCACATTTTAATTTGTGCCGAAATCAAAATGACGTCTTCATTTCGTGACTTATTGTTAATGCCGTCTTTGCCATGTTATTACTAATATCTTTCCTACTGCTATCGATATAGTTTTAGTATTCAGTCATACAAAAGTGTTACATTGTGTGAAGTTTAAAATGCATTCTGTCATCACTAAATGTGTAATTTCATATATTATTTTTTACATTTGATTAAGAAAACATTTAACCTCTAAAAGTCTAAGCCGTTGGTGTGGTTATACCATCGATCATTTAGCTATTTAATTTAGAATTTTAGTACCCCTTTAGGTATCAAAAAAATTATTTAAATTGTTTTGATAAAATATTGAATTTGGCTACTATTAAAGCTCATTGAATAACACGTTCATAAATGACAAAAAAGACAGTCAACAAAGGTATCATAAGGAATAAGGTTATTAAGTGTCTGTCCTATGTCTAGGAGATATAAGAAATCTCAGGAATATTTATGTTTTTTTGGACACATATTTAACCCCTTATTTTTGTTGGCACAAAACTACCTCCATACTGCCATTCATTGTATGGGTTAACTTCAGACGAATGTTTAATGTCTATATATTTCTCCATACTGTCACATCCTGACCAGTAAAGGGGTCTTTTGTCGTAGTATGGTCAGGGCGTGGCAGGGGGTGTTTGTTTTGTGTGTTTTGGGTTTTTGGTCTAGGGGATTTTGGTTCTAGTTTTCATTTTCTATGTTCTGTTTTCCGTTTTGTGTAAGTACCTGACGGAGCTGTCGGTTGTCGCTTTTGTTATTTTTTGTAAAGGTGTTTTCTCATTAAAAGGAAAGAAGATGAGCACTGTACCCGCTGCGCCTTGGTCTGTCCTTTACGACGCGCCTGACACATACTTCCATGTGTTTATATGGGTTACCTTCAGACGAGTTCCGTGACACTTGTGGGGGTCGTAGAGCAAAACCATTTGGACGCTGCAGACATTTTGTAAGAAGACAGATTTTTGGGATGTCTCATGGTCTGACAAACACCGCTGTAGCTCGGCCACCTTCCGCCGCAGATGCGGAAAGGCCGACATCGTCAGATATCTCTAGTTTAAACTGACGGATTTTGATGAGTTTTTTTTATTATTATGTTACTTAGATCGATGCACTGTGTCACGGTTGTCGTTGGTAATGGAGGACCAAAACGCAGCAGGTATGTGTAAACTCATCTTCTTTATTATATGGAAAGAAGGCAAACCCAAAATAAACACGTATACAAAAGAAACACACCGACAATAAACAGTCCTGTAAGGCTTGATGCTATACACGGAACAATCTCCCACAATTAAACAGACAAACACACCCAACTAATATAGGACTTCCAATCAAAGGCAACACCACACAGCTGCGTTCAATTGGAAGTCCACCCCAATTAACCAAACATAGACATACAACTAACTAGATCAACATAGAAATACGTAAACAAGGAACAGTGCCCAAAAACCCCGGAATACTTAAATCAAATGCCCTTTTTAGAAAAACACCACCCCTAACCACATAAAACAAATACCCTCTGCCACGTCCTGACCAAACTACAATACCAATTAACCCTTATACTGGCCAGGACGTGACAGTACCCCCCCTTAAAGGTGCTAACCCCGGAAGCACCTTAAAAAAAAAACAACCCCAAACAACAAAACAAAATTCCCCCCTACTAAAGGGAGGGAAGGGAGGGTGGCTGCCGTCAACGACGGCACTGTGCTACACCCACCCTCCCCAACCGACCTATATCTGGAGGTGGCTCCGGTTCTGGCCGTTCCAGGCAGTCGGGCCACTCTGGCAGCTCGGGGCAGTCTGGCCGCTCGGGGCAGTCTGGCCACTCTGGCATCTCCGGGCAGTCTGGCCACTCTGGCATCTCCGGGCAGTCTGGCCACTCTGGCATCTCCGGGCAGTCTGGCCACTCTGGCAGCTCCTGACTAGTGGGTGGCTCTGGCGACTCTTCACTGACGGGCGGCTCTGGCGATTCCTCACTGACGGGCGGCTCCGGCGACTCTTGACTGACGGGCAGTTCGGGCGACTCTTGACTGACGGGCAGTTCGGGCGACTCTTGACTGATGGGCAGTTCGGGCGACGTCGGACTGGGATGACACACTTGAAGCCTGGTGCGTGGTGCTGGTACTGGACGTACCAGATTGGGAACACGCACCTCCAGGCTAGTGCGGGGAGCGGGAACAGGACGAGTCGGACTGGGCTGACGCACTTCCGGGTCCGCACGAGAGACAGGAGCTGGAAACCCAGGGCTATGGAGGCGCACAGGCGGTCTTGATCTTACCTCCTGCACAACCCGTCCTGGCTGGATGGAACTAGTAGCCCTGCATGAGCGGGGTGCTTGTACAGGGCGGACTGGGCTGTGCGGGGGCCTGATGGTAGCCGTGCGTAGAGCGGGAGTTGGGTAGCCTGGTCCTCGGAGGCGTACCGGCGACCAGATGCGCTGCGCAGGCATCCTCCTACCAGGCTGGATGCCCGCTCTAGCACGGCACCTGCGAGGGGCTGGAATAACGCGCACCGGACTGTGCGTGCGTATGGGTGAGATAGTGCGCTCCTCAGCGAAACATGGCGCTCTCCACCTCATACACTCCTCCATATAACCACGGGTAGCTGGCTTCCGGCTCTTCCTAGGCCTAGCCAAACTACCCGTGTGCCCCCCCAAAAAAAATTATTGGGGGTGCCTCTCGTGCTTCTCCCTCAGCGCGTCCAAGGCCTCGTACCTCCGCCTCTCTGCCTTGGCTGCCTCAATTTCCTCCCGTGGGCGACGGTACTCCCCAGCCTGGTACCAAGGTCCAGCCCCGTCCAGAACTTCCTCCCAGGTCCATCTCTCCCGCCAGTCCAACTCGAAATCCCTTTTCTTCTGCTGCTTGGTCCTTAGTTGGTGGGAGATCCTGTCACGGTTGTCATCGGTTAAGGAGGACCAAAATGCCGCAGGTATGTGTAAACTCATCTTCTTTATTATATTGAAAGAAGGAAAACCCAAAATAAACACGTATACAAAAGAAACACACCGACAATAAACAGTCCTGTAAGGCTTGATGCTATACACGGAACAATCTCCCACAATTAAACAGACAAACACACCCAACTAATATAGGACTTCCAATCAAAGGCAACACCACACAGCTGCCTTCAATTGGAAGTCCACCCCAATTAACCAAACATAGACATACAACTAACTAGATCAACATAGAAATACGTAAACAAGGAACAGTGCCCAAAAACCCCGGAATACTTAAATCAAATGCCCTTTTTAGAAAAACACCACCCCTAACCACATAAAACAAATACCCTCTGCCACGTCCTGACCAAACTACAATACCAATTAACCCTTATACTGGCCAGGACGTGACACACTGGTGAGTCAATAGACTCTTAAGTATTTATCAGTCGTCTTCCTCAAATGAAGGGAATGATGACGCAATCTTTGCAAGATGGAGGGAATTTGATTTCATTGGTCCTCAACTCGCGACTCAGTCATTTCATTCAGGATAAGTAGAGTTAGCTGTGTGTCTGTCCCGGAGCAGGTTCGTTCTGAACGATTCGTTGCCATAGAAATGTACCCGGCTAAAAGGTGAGACACTTTCATATGACCGGTTATGACAGGTTATGCCGAGTTGAACTCAGAGTTGACCGAAGTTCCCTCACCAACTCCTCAAACCTGCTTGGCAGGTTACCCATCTGACGATGTGGTCCTGAATGACTCAGTTGGTAGAGCATGAAGCTTAACAACACAAGGATAGTGGGTTTGATTCAAGGGACCAACCGTACTTAAAAAAAATATATGCATTCATGACTGTAAGTCGCTTTGGATAAAAAAAAACATCTGCTAAAATGCATGCATTATATCATGTAAATCGTGAATTTATGACCAGTACAGTGGTGAACACAGAGACAGGTACTGTTCTTGGTGCTCCTCCTAGGAGCTGAAAAAACCCTTTCAGACAAAACTACCACTTGTTTACCATACCCCCTTTCTTTATGTATATCTGAAGGGGGGTTAAGGGTTAAAAACACATTCCATTGAAACCCACCTAAAGACCTAGTCATAAAACGTATATTTTCACAGACCCTGTAACCAAACAGTACTGTATGTGTGAGGCTAGATAATATAAGTCTATCTCAATGGTTATTATGAGTCATTTACTGAGGTAATTAACACGTTTAGCAGCTCAGTCTACTGATGCCTTTGCGGAGGACATTTCACATTCTGTAACGACAGCAAACATACACCGTCACCATGGTAACTGGGAGCTGCTAGCCTTTCACCATATGCTCCAGTGTGGTTAAGAGCCCACACTAGCTTGGCCAACACACACACACACACACACACACACATATATAAAACACCCCAGACTACCACATTCATATCAACATGTCTATTACTGTTGTCTAAAACAAAGCCTTTTCAAAATTGTTGACCGTGTTGTCGCTTTGACTTGCTTGGCAGCCCTGTTGGCAACTAGCACACGGAGTCGCTGAGGGAGAGAGAGGAATGGGTAAGGAAAGGGAATGGGTGGTAGAGAGCAGCTGAGGGAACAAAGAGAGAGAGAGAGAGAGAGAGGAGAGGTGCTGTCTACAGCTTCAACACAGACCTGAGTGACTCGAGGCAGGATTGATTCTCTGACTCAGTGTGCAGCTAGCAGGAGGTACATAACTCACATACACACATACACACAATCACACACACACACACACATAAACTCTACCTGGCTCAGTGTGTAGCTAGCAGGAGGTACATAACTCACACACACACATACAATCACACACACACACACATACAATCACACACACACACACACACACACACACACACACACACACACACACACACACACACACACACACACACACACACACACACACACACACACACACACACACACATTCTCTATCTGGCTCAGTGTGAAGCTAGCAGGAGGTAGTCTACATAAGGAGTATACATAATGAATAGTCTGCATAATGAATAGTCTGCATAATGAATAGTCTGCATAATGAATAGTCTGCATAATGAATAGTCTACATAATGAATAGTCTAAATAAGGAATAGTCTACATAAGGAGTAGTCTACATAAGGACTGGTCTACATAAGGAGTAGTCTACATAAGGAATAGGTGTAGTCTACATAAGGTGTAGTCTACATAAGGAATAGTCTACATAAGGTGTAGTCTACATAAGGAATGGTCTACATAAGGAGTAGTCTACATAAGGTGTAGTCTACATAAGGAGTAGTCTACATAAGGAGTAGTCTACATAAGGTGTAGTCTACATAAGGTGTAGTCTACATAAGGAGTAGTCTACATAAGGAGTAGTCTACATAAGGTGTAGTCTACATAAGGAGTAGTCTACATAAGGAGTAGTCTACATAAGGTGTAGTCTACATAAGGAGTAGTCTACATAAGGAGTAGTCTACATAAGGTGTAGTCTACATAAGGAGTAGTCTACATAAGGTGTAGTCTACATAAGGAGTAGTCTACATAAGGTGTAGTCTACATAAGGAGTAGTCTACATAAGGTGTAGTCTACATAAGGAGTAGTCTACATAAGGAGTAGTCTACATAAGGTGTAGTCTACATAAGGAGTAGTCTACATAAGGAGTAGTCTACATAAGGTGGAGTCTACATAAGGAGTAGTCTACATAAGGAGTAGTCTACATAAGGAGTAGTCTACATAAGGTGTAGTCTACATAAGGAGTAGTCTACATAAGGTGGAGTCTACATAAGGAGTAGTCTACATAAGGAGTAGTCTACATAAGGAATAGTCTACATAAGGAATAGTCTACAGAAAGGGTCTGTTTATCCCAGAACCCAACCGACCGTTCCTGTCTAAACAGACGTGTAGTCTAGCCTGGGAGAGATATATTTGGGGAGATAGCCATCTCTCCTGGGGAGAGGAGAGGAGGGAGAGGGGGAAACTGGGCTAAACCTGGGTCACCTGTCGTCCTCTAATCCTCTCAACACCCCCCCTCGATCCCTCTATCATCCCTTCAACAAAATGGAGGGAGATAAAAGAGAGTAGAGAAATCAAAAAACATTTTTCAGGAAGCAAAGTTCAATTGTTATATTATTATTGGTCTGTGTTGCTATGTCTATTATATCATCACAATCTAATTTTGAAACAATCGCGAGCTTGGTGGATAGATTTGTCCGAGAAAATGGGAGATAGAGAGGGGGAGAGAGAAGGGGAGAGAGAGGGAGAGGGGGAGAGAGGGGAGAGGGGGAGAGAGAGGGGGAGGGAGAGAGAGGGGGAGGGAGAGGGAGAGGGGGAGAGAGGGGGAGAGGGAGAGAGAGGGGGAGAGAGAGAAATGGAGAGAAGGGCGGGAGAAAGAAAGAAAGAAAGAAAGAAAGAAAGAAAGAAAGAAAGAAAGAAAGAAAGAAAGAAAGAAAGAAAGAAAGAAAGAAAGAAAGAAAGAAAGAGAAAGAAAGAAAGAAAGAAAGAAAGAAAGAAAGAAAGAAAGAAAGAAAGAAAGAAAGAAAGAAAGAAAGAAAGAAAGAGAAAGAAAGAAAGAAAGAAAGAAAGAAAGAGAAAGAAAGAAAGAAAGAAAGAAAGAAAGAGAGAAAGAAAGAAAGAAAGAAAGAAAGAAAGAAAGAGAAAGAAAGAAAGAAAGAAAGAAAGAAAGAAAGAAAGAAAGAAAGAAAGAAAGAAAGAAAGAAAGAAAGAAAGAAAGAAAGAAAGAAAGAAAGAGGGGAAAGAGAAGGAGGGGTCTGGCTGGTAGGAGGGTGGTCGTCTCATGGCAGCTGTGTGATTAGCGTGTCATTGGATTAGTGGTAGTGTGTGTGTGTGTGTGTGTGTGTGTGTGTGTGTGTGTGTGTGTGTGTGTGTGTGTGTGTGTGTGTGTGTGTCACTATCAGGAGGCTAAAAAACTTTCTCAACACCTCAAGAAATTAGACTGAACCAATTATCCTCCCCTTCTCCCTCCCCCTTTCCATCTCTCTCCTCTTCTGTATCTCTCGCTTTCTCTCTCTTTATATACAGTATATATATATATATATATCTCTCAAGACCCCATCGGTCTCCATCTGCCCCTCTTTTCAAATCAAATCACCTTTTATTGGCCACATTCACATATTTAGCAGATGTTATTGTTCTTTCGCTCGTTTCTGTTTTGTGTGAGACACTGTTGGTCAGCAAGCTGGACTAGCACAGCGCCGATGTCATAAAGCCTGCTGTCTGTCTGTCAATCAAAAAAACTCAATATACAGAATCAAGAAGAGATAGAGGGAGAAAGAGAGGAGAGAGAGGAGAGAGAGAGAGAGAGAGAGAGAGAGATAGAGAGAAGCTTAGATCACCCTCTAGTGGTGGTAACATACAACTACAACTGGCAACCTTTTTATTTTATTTTGTGTTATTGACTGTAAGTTTGTTTATGTGTAACTGTGTTGTTTGTATCGCACTGCTTTGCTTTATCTTGGCCAGGTCGCAGTTGTAAATGAGAACTTGTTCTCAACTGGCTTACCTGCTTAAATAAAGGTGAAATACATTTTAAAAAACTGCCATTGGTAAATATGGCATGTATTCCAGATTATATAAAACCTGTCCTTCAATTTAACACACACAGTGAACAAGTGTGCATGCAAAAAGTGTGTCTTTACACATTACATTTGATCGATTTGGAGAACTGTAATATTTATCAGAAAATGCTATTGTAATTATACAGTCGCATTTTCAGAGACATACAATTCTCCAAATCAATCAAATGTAACGCAGAACATGAATTTATAATTACAATAGTATAATAATATATATGCTAATATACACTGAGTGGACAAAACATTAAGAACACCTGCTCTTTCCATGACACAGACTGACCGTCACGTCCTGATCTGTTTTACCTGTCCTTGTAATTGTCTCCACGCCCTCCAGGTGTCGCTGATTTTCCACAGTGTATTTATCCCTGTGCTTCCTGTCTCTCTGTGCCAGTTCGTCTTGTATGTTTTTCCAAGTCAACCAGCGGTTTTCCCGTTCTCCTAATTTTTGCATTCTCCCTTTTCTAGTCCTCCCAGTTTTGATCCTTTGCCTGTTTCTGTACATTCGCCTGCCTGACCATTCTGCCTGCCTTGACCACGAGCCCTGTCTGCCACTCTGTACCTCCTGGACTCTGATCTGGTTTTGACCTTTTTGCCTGTCCATGACCATTCTCTTGCCTACTCCTTTTGGATTAATAAACATTGTAAGACTCCAACCATCTGCCTCCTGTGTCTCGCCTTGTGTCATGATAGACCAGGTGAAAGCTATGATCCCTTATTGATGTCACCTGTTAAATCTACTTCAATCAGTGTAGATGAAGGGGAGGAGAAGGATTTTTAAGCCTCGAGACCGTTGAGACATGGATTGTGTAAGTGTGCCATTCGGAGGGTGAATGGGCAAGACAAACAAGATTTAAGTGCCTTTGAATGGGGTATGGTAGTAGTTTGTTTAACCTTTAGTTAACTAGGCAAGTAAGCTAAGAACAAATTCTTATTTACAATGACGGCCTACCCCAGGTCAATTGTGCACCGCCCTATGGGACTCCCAATCACGGCCGGATGTGACACAGCCTGGATTCAAATCAGGGACTGTAGTGACACCTCTTGCACTGCGATGCAGTGCCTTAGACCGCTGCGCCACTCGGGTGCACCGATTTTGGTCAAGAACCGAAATGCTGTTTTGTACCCTCAGTGTTTATAATTATAGATTAATAATAACAATAGCATTTTTTGGAGACATATTACAATTCTCCAAATCAATCAAATGTAATGCCAAAATACAACTTTTTTTTGTTGTTGCATGCACTCGTGCGTTTACCTGTGAGCACTGTGGTCGCCAGACAGACATTGGGGATGTGGAGGCTAGAGGAAAGGGTTTGAATGAAGATAATCTGTGCATTTTCCTCTCATCCTCATCCAGACTGAGAGAGAAGGAGAACAGCAACCTTGATGAGTCTATATTAAGTAGTACTTCAACTCGTCTCGGCGTAGCTATATCTCCATGTTGTTGTCACACCTCCTTTTGGAGGTCTGGAGAATTTTGTATTATGCCCCGCACACATGGTGAGGTAGTTCATTATGACCCGTACACATGATGATGTAGTCCATTGTGACCCGTACACATGGTGATGTAGTTCATTATGACCCGTACACATGGTGAGGTAGTTCATTATGCCCCGCACACATGGTGAGGTAGTTCATTATGACCCGTACACATGATGATGTAGTCCATTATGACCCGTACACATGGTGAGGTAGTTCATTATGACCCGTACACATGATGATGTGGTCCATTATGCCCCGTACACATGGTGATGTAGTCCATTATGACCCGTACACATGGTGATGTAGTCCATTATGACCCGTACACATGGTGATGTAGTTCATTATGACCCGTACACATGGTGAGGTAGTTCATTATGACCCGTACACATAGTGATGTAGTCCATTATGCCCCGTACACATGGTGATGTAGTTCATTATGATCCGTACACATGGTGATGTAGTCCATTATGCCCCGTACACATGGTGATGTAGTTAATTAAACTGTGCTTCATATTCACACTACTGGACAGATAGCATGGGGAGGGTTTCACAAGGCAAGACAAGATTGAGGACAGCGTAGTCTCTCATCAGAGATCGCATATATTTTGGGAGACTAGAAAAAATATGACCTTTTCATTCAAGACAGGATAAACATATTGTTTCAGGTGATAATAAAACATGTTTAGTTTAGTTATTTTTTCCTCTTTGGCGCTGTTATAACACTGTTTCGTGGATGGTCCCTATTGAAATGAATGACATCCGATGCAACGCACCGGACCGCTCAGATGTCATGTAAATGGGGCTTGAGTATAAACAATTAGAATCGTCTTCTGGATTTCGGCGGCTACATTTTGATTGGATGATATATTTTAAGAACCCTCCCCCTACATGCCCTTAAAAAAGGGAAGTTATGGCCATGTCCACCTACAGTCAAAGGTAAAAGTTTATTGTATCAAGTGTGGCCGACAATGTGCAATTGATTGAAATTCAAAGTCACCACAAACACGTCATACATCAATATATTTGGATGGGGTTTTAATCATTTAATGAGTGATTTTTTTATCCTCACTCACTGTTGCTCGTATGGCACTAGTGGGCACGTTTGGAGCTCCGCCCAAGCAAGGCATTTGATTGGTTTGACGTATTGCGAGATGTCACTAGTATCCACCCCTTTGTTGCTACTTTCTGACGTGGACTTCACCAGGCTTTCTGAATAGGGAAGCCTGGTTCTTGGGCCGTTAATTAATGCATTTCTGAGCTGAGTTTTATACTACAAAGCAGGATCAAAAGATACGCTTGAAATGGGCCTGGTCTCATTTAATCAACAACCAAAAAGCCATTTCTAAGTTTAGTTTTCTTAATGACCCAGTAAAATCCATAGTTATTTCTGGTTGTTGATCAACTAAGTCATTGATTCTGCTTTGTAGTATTCCCCTCTGGGCACAACAATGACAACACGGTGAGACAAAGCCCCTTAGAAGGACCCTTAGACCAGAACACTCCTAATGATGATAATAATCTCTAATCTGAGACACGGTCTGAAACCAGATGGCCTAAAGCTTCTTCCAGACACAACAGGCTATGGTTAATAAGGACAATGTTCTTGAATGGAGCTATGATCATCAATAAAGAGCAGGTGGTTAAGAGCATTGGGCCAATAACTGAAAGGTCCCTGGTTCAAATCCCTGGGTCGACCAGGTGACAGAAATCTGTCAATGTGCCCTGTAAAATCACTCTGGATAAGAGTGTCTGTTAATTGACATAAGTGTGATCATGTATGTTTTGATTATCCAGTAGTATCTTATGTTGCTATGGTTATCGTCTGGCTCCCAAGGTTCAGGAAGCAAGTCTCCTCTGAGAATAAATTGTAACGAAGACCGGTGGCAAATAGCCAAGGTATCCAATCCCAGAGTGGCAGCCACCCACCCCCCGCACCTCTCACAAAACGTTTATGTATACGTGTCTTTCTGAGGGGTTTGGGCTAAAAGTGGAAGTCAAATTTCGATTGGATCTTTTGTACAATTGACCAATAAAGTGATCTTATTCTTACAGCAGCTCCCTACCCATCCTTGCCTTGCAGCAAGATGATGTCATCATACAACAATCATGCTCGCCATGGATACGGGTCTAATGCCTCTGTGGATAACACACAAAGGCTCGATAAGAATGCCTCGAGCCAGTGATAACACATACAGTAGATATAGAATCTGATGAACTGGATGTCAAAATGTTTTTTTGCTTTTTCTTTTTTTACATCCATGTTACATCTCTATGTGACGTTGGGAATAAATGATCCCTGTGCCTGCAATGGTCCTGAATGTCCAAAATACTACATGAAGAAGCCTGTTACCTCCTACATGAAGAAGCCTGCTAACTCCTACATGAAGAAGCCTGCTAACTCCTACATGAAGAAGCCTGCTACCTCCTACATGAAGAAGCCTGCTACCTCCTACATGAAGAAGCCTGCTAACTCCTACATGAAGAAGCCTGCTAACTCCTACATGAAGAAGCCTGCTAACTCCTACATGAAGAAGCCTGCTAACTCCTACATGAATAAGCCTGCTACCTCCTACATGAAGAAGCCTGCTAACTTCTACATGAAGAAGCCTGCTATCTCCTACATGAAGAAGCCTGCTAACTTCTACATGAAGAAGCCTGCTAACTCCTACATGAAGAAGCCTGCTATCTCCTACATGAAGAAGCCTGCTACCTCCTACATGAAGAAGCCTGTTATTTCAATGCTTCTGCTCCATTGTAAAACCTTTCTCTCTATCGCCTCTATCTCTAACACTCCTCTGTCAGCCTGGGTGCCAATCTGTTTCTGCTCTCTTGCCAACTACTTAAAGAATTGTCATGAAGAACATGGCTTGACAATGACAATAGAGTAGGCAAAAGCACAAACAGATCTCGGACCAGGATATAGAAGGAGACAACAGATATGGGACCAGGATATAGAAGGAGACAACAGATCTGGGACCAGGATCTAGAAGGAGACAACAGATATGGGACCAGGCTACAGAAGGAGACAACAGATCTGGGACCAGGCTACAGAAGGAGACAACAGATCTGGGACCAGGCTACAGAAGGAGACAACAGATCTGGGACCAGGCTATAGAAGGAGACAACAGATCTGGGACCAGGCTACAGAAGGAGACAACAGATCTGGGACCAGGCTATAGAAGGAGACAACAGATCTGGGACCAGGCTATAGAAGGAGACAACATATCTGGGACCAGATTACAGAAGGAGACAGCAGATCTGGGACCAGGCTATAGAAGGAGACACCAGATCTGGGACCAGATTCTCAGAAGGAGACAACAGATCTGGGACCAGGCTATAGAAGGAGACACCAGATCTGGAACCAGGCTAGTGCCAGCCTGTATGTTAGAATGAATGGTAAAGGCCCTACAGATAGCTACAAGCCATGTGTACTGTACTTATATAAATGGTGCACCAGAAACAGTTGCATAACTGAAAACATGAGCATTCTAAACCTCAAAGCCATGTTACTAATGGTTGAGAGAGCAGAGCACACTTCTCTGACGTTGAGCAAGGCAACTCTGTCGTGGCTGGAAGAGGCTGCTATAGCCCATAAGCCAGGGTTCCCCAACTGGCGGCCCACGTTCTGAATTTGGCCTGAGGTGGTTTTATTTGCCCCCCCCCCCCCCCCCCCCCCAAGTTATTATAATTTTTTATTTCATTGTCGGACATAAAAGACTGTAAAAACACCCGTAAATCAGATCCAAGTAATTTTAATTTAGGAAATCTGTTCCCATGCATTCCACACACATAATAGAGAGACACGTGATCGGTTACCAAACGTAAACAAGGTTTGAAATGATTATGTATTAGTCAGATATTATATCTGTTTTGGGGTTATTGGGTCAATTTGCAGTCTACAAACCATCCGCTCAAGGAAAACATCCGCCCGTGACTGAATCTAGTAGATGTTGTAAGCGTTCACTATGCCTAAACCATTAACTAGCAATAGCTTCTTGCCTCAGTGGCTACAGTATTACATCTGGATAATCAAGCAGTTGAGAAAAGTATTATCTGGCCTCTCACACAGAGCTCTCACACAGACCTCTCTACAGTTGTCTCCACAGAGCTCTCACACAGAGCTCTCACACAGAGCTCTCACACAGACCTCTCTACAGTTGTCTCCACAGACCTCTCACACAGAGCTCTCACACAGACCTCTCTACAGTTGTCTCCACAGAGCTGTCACACAGAGCTCTCAAACAGAGCTCTCAACTCTGCTTAGGCTAGCTCCCCTGTCACTAAGCCTGGCCCATGTTCTCCTGTGCTCCTGAGATATAAATAACTCTCTCTCCCACACTCTTCCTTTCCTCTCTCAGACACAGCGACGTGTTCTATTTCAACACAGTCCCCAGCACTGCTTCCTGTCTGTCTGTCTGTCTGTCTGTCTGTCTGTCTGTCTGTCTGTCTGTCTGTCTGTCTGTCTGTCTGTCTGTCTGTCTGTCTGTCTGTCTGTCTGTCTGTCTGTTCTGTCTGTCTGTCTGTCTGTCTGTGCCCTCCTTCTCCTAGCAAAACATCTCTCTCTCTCTCTCTCTCTCTCTCTCTCTAGCAGAACAGCACTGATCAAAAATACATTTACAGAACTTCCGATCATTTTCTTGCCTTTTTAACATAATATTAAATGAGTATTAAATACAAATGTCATCAGCGAATACAAAATTCCCTGTTAAATGTTTTGTTCACAGAATATGAACACATTGAGAAACGTGTGTAATCGTGTTCACTGTTTCCATCAACCAGTAAATACTAAATCATCCCATCAGCTTCATACCATGTACAAAATAGGCAAAGATCTAGCCAATGGGAATATCTTATTTTTAAGATTTTTTTTACAATGTTGAGGACATGCAGAGATGCAGAGAATAATGTCATTCATATCACTTGCGTTCATCCTTCCCTTATTTCTGTTGTGGATTGTGTTTCTGTGAACCAATGGAACGTCTACAAAACTATGAGCAAACCAGCCGATATATTGATTACATGTATTTGTGATTGTAAATGAATCCTACACACAATCTGATACTTTTCCCCCCCCAATTTTTTTTATGAGGAATAATATTTAATTTCATGTGTATGAAATTATTTGGTGAACTAAACACGACATGACCAAAAGTATGTGGACATCTACTCGTCAAACATCTCATTCCAAAATCATGGGCATTAATATGGAGTTGGTCCCCCCCTTTGCTACTATAACAGCCTCCACTCTTCTGGGAAAGCTTTCCCGAGTGGCGCAGTGGTCTAAGGCATTGCATTTCGGTGCTTGAGACGTCACTACAGTCCTTGGTTTGGATCCAGGCTGTATCACATCCGGCCGTGATTGGGAGTCCATAGGGTGGCGCACAATTCGCCCAGCATCATCTGGGTTTGGCCGGTGTAGGTCGTCATTGTAAATAAGAATTTGTTCTTAAATGACTTGACTAGTTAAATAAAAGTTAAATACAAAACATTTTTTTAAAAGATGCTGCAACATTCCTGTGGGGACTTGCTGCCATTCAGCCTCAAGAGCATTAGTGAGGTCGAGCACTGATGTTGGGCGATTAGTCCTGGCTCGCAGTCGGCATTCCAATTCATCCCAAAGATGTTCGATGGGGTTGAGGTCAGGGCTCTGTGCAGGTCAGTCAAGTTCTTCCACACCGACCTTGACAAACCATTTCTGTATGGACCTCGCTTTGTGCACGGGGGGCATCGTCATGCTGAAACAGGAAAGGGCCTTCCCTAAACTGTTGCCACAAAGTTGGAAGCACAGAATTGTCAAGAATGTCATTGTATGCTGTAGTGTTCAGACCTTTATCATTCTGATAGTTTGGATTAATGTATTTATGTTCTTAGAAAACAATTTACTGTTTTGCAAAAAAGCCACAGAGTTATGTGTCTTCTGGGCAACATTGTTAAAAAAGAAAATACGCGATTGAGAAGAATTCACCAGTCAACTATAGATACATGTAGGTTACATACACATTGTGTACACTTCCACATACCACTTCATTCTCACAGCCTGCCTGGGGCAGTGTAGTGTTGAAACACAGTCCACAGTTCACACACACACACACACACACACACACACACACACACACACACACACACATGCACACACACATGCACGCTGCCGTCTGTGGTCTCATCCTCATTTCCATACAAAGCAAAACAACAACAATCACCATCTCTCTCCCTCGCCTCTAAACCATCCAGAGGCCCATGGGTGAGCTCGTACATCATGTTTTTATTTTACCTTTATTTAACTAGGCAAGTCAGTTAAGAACAAATTCTTATTTTCAATGACGGCCTAGGAACAGTGGGTTAACTGCCTTGTTCAGGTGCAGAACAACAGATTGTTACCTTGTCAGCTCGGGGATTCGATCTAGCAACCTTTACGGTTACTAGTCCAACACTCTAACCACTAGGCTACCTGGATAACATATGGATATGGGGCACAAAAGCCCTTCTCTGTTTCTCAATACCCAGCATGCAAGGAGGAGCTCCACAACAATCACAAGAGCAGTAACAATATCCTCATGTTCTACACATAGTCCCTGTCTCTCCAGACCAGGTGGATCGGACCAGGCAACAGAACTCATGTGCATGGATATCCACACAACCAGAACAAACAAGACAGAGCCTCAGGGCACAAAGCCCAGTCCAATCAGAACCCAGAACCACAAACTCGGAACACAGAACTCAGAACCCTAAACTTGGAACACAGAACCACCAACTCGGAACACAGAACTCAGAACCCCAACCTCGGAACACAGAACTCAGAACCCCAACCTCGGAACACAGAACTCAGAACCCCAACCTCGGAACACAGAACTCAGAACCCCAAACTCGGAACACAGAACCACCAACTCGGAACACAGAACTCAGAAACCCAAACTCGGAACACAGAACTCAGAACCCCAAACTCGGAACTCAGAACCCCAAACTCGGAACCCAGAACTCAGGAATCAGAACTCACATGTTCTCTGTGTGCTCCTTGGTTAGACTGGGGGCCTGTCCATCTTCCAGGGACTGCTCAGCTCCCATTCTCCTCCACTGCTATGTATGCCCCCCTGTCCTCCTGCTCCTGATGCTCCCCCAACACCCTCCACATCCAGCTGTTACCCCCTCCTCCCCTTACTCCTCTTTCTGGGCCAGAAGGAGAGTGTGTCGGGGACTGTGAGCGTGTAGCAGTCGATGAGATCCGTGGTGTGTTTTACCTTGCTGCACTGCGGTGGAGGAGAGGAGCGGACGCTCGCATCCGGAGGAGAGATTTAGGACTGTCCGATTCCTTCTTTCATTCAGGCAACAGCATCCTTGTTTTATCTGTCTCTCTCTTTCTCTGTCCTGTTAATCCTTCTCTCTCTCTCTCTCTCTCTCTCTCTCTCTCTCTCTCTCTCTCTCTCTCTCTCTCTCTCCCTCTCTCCCAGTCTCGTTGCTTCTCACTCTCTCTGTTGTTATGGTTCCTTTTCTCACAGCTTCTCCTCTAGTCTCGCTGTCATTCTCCGTCTGTGTATCTGTCTACATCACGGACTGTCTCTGTCTGGCTATGAGATTACAACACCGTAGTGTAGAGTGATGCAGTACATAGCGTGAGATAAAAAAAAACAAAAAACAAAAAATGGATGACAGGAATAAAATTATATTCTCTCTCTGTCTCGCTGAAGCGCCTGTTTTGGTTGGTAGCTTGATGATGTCGCTGAGAATGCTGTGTAGCTGCTGCTCTGCCTCCTCCTCCTCCTCCTCCTCCTCCCCCCCCCCCCCCCCTCTCTCTCTCTCTCTCTCTCTCTCTCTCTCTCTCTCTCTCTCTCTGTCTCTCTCTCGCTCTCGCTCTCCTCAGCTCCCCCTGTGAGACCAGATGCCTTTAAAAAGGCGAGCTGTTTTTTACCGTGTGCTGCTCCGGCGGTGCACGGGCAGACTAACAGCAGAGAGTGACCGGTGCTCTCTATCTCAATCTCTTTCTCTTTGTCGCTCTCTCTTTCTTTCTCCCCCTATCTGTCTGTGAATGTGTCATTGTGGGTGTGTGTTTGTGTGTGTGTGTGTGTGTGTGTGTGTGTGTGTGTGTGTGTGTGTGTGTGTGTGTGTGTGTGTGTGTGTGTGTGTGAATGTGTTATTGTGGGTGTGTCCCCTCCTTTTCACACAATGGAAGCTTCCAGCGCAGCTTCCAGCTCAGTTGCAGCGTGGCTAACCAGAGGTAAAGAATAGAGCCTATGAAAGTGGGGGGGGGTCGTGAAGCTATTATACCCCTCCCCTTTCCCTTTCCCTCTCTTTCTGTTTCTGTCTCTCTCTCTACCTCCTCTCCCTCCCTTTCTCTCTCTACCTCTCCTCCCTCCCTCTCTGCATCTCTGTTTCCCTCTCTGTCTCTCTCTCTACCTCCTCTCTCTCCCTCCCTCTCTCTCTCTACCTCCTCTCCCTCTCTCCCTACCTCTCCTCCATCCCTCCCTCTATCTCTCAACCTCTCCTCCCTCCCTCATCTCTGTTTCCCTCTCTGTCTCTCTCCCTCTACCTCCTCACCCTTCCTCTCTCTCTCTACCTCCTCTCCCTCCCTCTCTCTCTCTCTACCTCTCCTCCCTCCCTCTCTCTCTCAACCTCTCCTCCCTCCCTCTCCGCATCTCTGTTTCCCTCTGTCTCTCTCCCTCTACCTCCTCTCCCTCCCTCTCTCTCTACCTCCTCACCCTTCCTCTCTCTCTCTACCTCCTCTCCCTCCCTCTCTCTCTCTACCTCTCCTCCCTCCCTCTCTCTCTCTACCTCTCCTCCCTCCCTCTCTGCATCTCTGTTTCCCTCTCTGTCTCTCTCTCTACCTCCTCTCTCTCCCTCCCTCTCTCTCTCTACCTCCTCTCCCTCTCTCTCTACCTCTCCTCCCTCCCTCCCTCTCTCTCTCAAACTCTCCTCCCTCCCTCATCTCTGTTTCCCTCTCTGTCTCTCTCCCTCTACCTCCTCACCCTTCCTCTCTCTCTCTACCTCCTCTCCCTCTCCCTCTCTCTCTCTACCTCTCCTTCCTCCCTCTCTCTCTCAACCTCTCCTCCCTCCCTCTCCGCATCTCTGTTTCCCTCTGTCTCTCTCCCTCTACCTCCTCTCCCTCCCTCTCTCTCTACCTCCTCACCCTTCCTCTCTCTCTCTACCTCCTCTCCCTCCCTCTCTCTCTCTCTACCTCTCCTCCCTCCCTCTCTCTCTCTACCTCTCCTCCCTCCCTCTCTGCATCTCTGTTTCCCTCTCTGTCTCTCTCTCTACCTCCTCTCTCTCCCTCCCTCTCTCTCTCTACCTCCTCTCCCTCTCTCTCTACCTCTCCTCCCTCCCTCCCTCTCTCTCTCAACCTCTCCTCCCTCCCTCATCTCTGTTTCCCTCTCTGTCTCTCTCCCTCTACCTCCTCACCCTTCCTCTCTCTCTCTACCTCCTCTCCCTCTCCCTCTCTCTCTCTACCTCTCCTTCCTCCCTCTCTCTCAACCTCTCCTCCCTCCCTCATCTCTGTTTCCCTCTCTGTCTCTCTCCCTCTACCTCCTCACCCTCCCTCTCTCTACCTCCTCTCCCTCCGTCTCTCTCTCTACCTCTCCTCCCTCCCTCTCTCTCTCTACCTCTCCTCCCTCCCTCTCCGCATCTCTGTTTCCCTCTGTCTCTCGCCCTCTACCTCCTCTCCCTCCCTCTCTCTCTCTACCTCCTCTCCCTCCCTCTCTCTCTCTACCTCTCCCTCCCTCTCTCTCTCAACCTCTCCTCCCCCCTCTCTGCATCTGTTTCCCTCTCTGTCTCTCTCCCTCTACCTCCTCTCCCTCCCTCTCTCTGTTTCTGTCTCTCTCTCTACCTCCTCCCCCTCCCTCTCTCTTTCTGTTTCTGTCTCTCTCTCTACCTCCTCTCCCTCCCTCTCTCTGTTTCTGTTTCTCTCTCTACCTCCTCCCCCTCCCTCTCTCTCTTTCTGTTTCTGTCTCTCTCTCTACCTCCTCTCCCTCCCTCTCTCTGTTTCTGTCTCTCTCTCTACCTCCTCTCCCTCCCTCTCTCTCTCTACCTCCCCTCCCTCCCTCTCTCCCTCTCTGTTTCTATAATGCTCATGTGAAATCTGTCTATATCTATCACACAAATGATAATACTACTGTCACACTCCAATAGCATTTCTATACATTTAAACAAAAAGAGGGAAAACATCAAACATTTTCCAACAGCATCAAATGACCTAATTTCCACCAGTTTTGCGTCGCCAGAGGTGATGCTCTCTGATTCATTTCGTTTCGATTCCTTTACAGCAACGTACATTCCAAAGGAGACATCACTTTCTTCCCAGAAAAGACAAGTGCATTATACTTTAGTAATGCCAAGCCTGTCTCAGTCATCTCATCTCTACATTACCGCATAGCCACTCTGCGGGATCCCCAGGGACCAGAGATGCCACTCTGTCTCACCACTACCACTCTGTCTCTGTCTCACCACTACCACTCTGTCTCACCACTACCACTCTGTCTGTCTCACCTCTACCACTCTGTCTGTCTCACCTCTACCACTCTGTCTGTCTCACCTCTACCACTCTGTCTCTGTCTCACCTCTACCACTCTGTCTGTCTCACCACTACCACTCTGTCTCTGTCTCACCTCTACCATTTTGTCTCACCACTACCACTCTGTCTCACTTCTACCACTCTGTCTCACCGTTACCACTCTGTCTCTGTCTCACCACTACCACTCTGTCTCTGTCTCACCGCTACCACTCTGTCTCTGTCTCACCACTACCACTCTGTCTGTCTCACCACTACCACTCTGTCTGTCTCAGCTCTACCACTCTGTCTGTCTCACCACTACCACTCTGTCTCTGTCTCACCACTCTGTCTCTGTCTCACCGCTACCACTCTGTCTCTGTCTCACCTCTACCATTTTGTCTCACCACTACCACTCTGTCTCACTTCTACCACTCTGTCTCACCACTACCACTCTGTCTCTGTCTCACCACTACCACTCTGTCTCTGTCTCACCGCTACCACTCTGTCTCTGTCTCACCTCTACCATTTTGTCTCACCACTACCACTCTGTCTCACTTCTACCACTCTGTCTGTCTCACCTCTACCACTCTGTCTCACCGCTACCACTCTGTCTCACCGTTACCACTCTGTCTCTGTCTCACCACTACCACTCTGTCTCTGTCTCACCACTCTGTCTCACCACTACCACTCTGTCTCACCGCTACCACTCTGTCTCTGTCTCACCGCTACCACTCTGTCTCTGTCTCACCACTACCACTCTGTCTGTCTCACCACTACCACTCTGTCTGTCTCAGCTCTACCACTCTGTCTGTCTCACCGCTACCACTCTGTCTCACCGCTACCACTCTGTCTCACCACTACCACTCTGTCTCTGTCTCATCAAACCTCAGAGATGATTCAGCCTTTCTATTTGTTATGAGTCTTTCTGTTATAATCATGTTTCTGATCCGCCTTTTATAGTGTGTGTGTGAGAGAGAGAAGGAGAGAGAGAGAGAGAGAGAGAGAGAGAGAGAGAGAGAGAGAGCAAAAAAAATGGGTCTCTAATGGCTGTGGGTTAGTAAGTTCACCCAACTCACTCTCACACACACACACACACACACACACACACACACACACACACACACACACACACACACACACACACACACACACACACACACACACACACACACACACACACACACAAACACTGCCCATTCATTGGATAGAAGCAGTTGGAATACTGGGAAAGTAGACAGTCTGAAATATGAGAAATACTAGTCCATTGTACACTCCTGGGAAAGTAGACAGTCTGAAATATGAGAAATACTCGTCCACTCCTGGGAAAGTAGTGTAGAATGACTGAGACTCCCTGAACTTGCAGTGTCTGGAGTTACAGGAGGAATTTGACAAGTGTCAGGTCAGGCACTGTAGCTCTACCTGAATAAACAAGGATCCAGTCATACAAATCATTCCACTCATCCCAGTCCAGTACAATATTATGGGGGGGGCAAAACATTTAGTACTAGAAGTGTTCACACAATGAGATATTTTCAAATATGGAGAAAGGAAAATCATACACACATTTAACACATGTTACACATATTTATACAATGAGTATATGCTGATTTAACCAATGCTGATTGGTTAAATCAGCATTCCAGCCGGTGTCTATTCCACAAGTTACCGCTGGCTAAATCTAATCTAAATCTATGATGTTAAAATGCCTCTTTACTCTGTTCCATCTGACTGAACAATCCACTGTCTCATCAGTGGTGTAAAAAGTACTCAACTGTCATACTTGAGTAAATGTAAAGATACCTTAATAGAAAATGACTCAACTAAAACCGAAAGTCACCCAGTAAAATACTACTTGAGCAAAAGTCTAAAAGTATCTAAATTAAATGGAATCACTAAAATGTACTTAAATATCAGAAGTAAAATGATAAACCATTTCAAATTCCTTATATTTGTCATGCCCTGACCTGAGAGAGCCTTTTTATGTCTCTATTTTGGTTTGGTCAGGGTGTGATTTGGGTGGGCATTCTATGTCCTTTTTTCTATGCTTTGTATTTCTTTGTTTTGGCCTGGTATGGCTCTCAATCAGGGACAGCTGTACATCGTTGTCGCTGATTGGGAGTCATACTTAGGCAGCCTGTTTTCCTTTGGGGTTTGTGGGTAGTTGTATTCTGTTTTGTGCTTATCACCTGACAGAACTGTTAGTGTTGTTTCCTTTAATTTTATATGTGTTTCATTTGTTTCTCCTTCTTCAATATTAAAAAAAAAGATGAGTATACACTTCCCTGTTGCGTCTTGGTCCTCCACACACGACACGCGTCACAGAACTACCCACCACCAAAGGACCAAGCAGCGGAGGAAGCAGCAACAGGAGGACTATACAGAGTCATGGACCTGGGAGGAGATCTTGGATGGGGCAGGACCATGGCACCAGGCTGGGGAATATCACCGCCCGAAGGAGGAACTAGAGGCAGCGAAAGCTGAGAGGCGGCGATATGAGGCAAGGCAGCGCAGCAGGCACGAGAGGCAGCCCCCCCAAAAAATTGGAGGGGGGGCACACGGGGAGATTGGCGGAGTCAGGCGATAGACCTGAGCCAACTCCCCGTGCTTACCGGAAGCAGCGTAGTACTGGTCAGGCACCGTGTTATGCGGTGAAGCGCACAGTGTCTCCAGTACGCGCTCATAGCCCGGAGCGCTACATGCCAGCCCCCCGCAAGTGCCATGCAAGAGTGGGCATCGAGCCAGGGCGGATTGTGCCAGCTCAGCGCGTCTGGTCTCCAGTGCGCCGTTTCGGTCCAGGGTATCCTGCGCCGGCTCTGCGCACTGTGTCGGGCGAAAGTGGGCATTGAGCCAAATGGAGAGGTGCGTGCAGCAAGCATCAGATCTCCAGTGCTCCCCCACAGCCCGGTTCGACCTGTGCCTGCGCTCTGGAGGGGCCGAGCTAGAGTGGGCATTCAGCCTGGAGGAGGGGTGTCAAGCCTACGCACCAGATCTCCAGTGCTCCCCCACAGCCCTGTCTAACCTGTGCCTCCTCCACGGACCAGGCCTCCAGTGCGTCTCCCCAGCCTGGTCTATCCTGTGCCTCCTCCTCGGACCAGGCCTCCAGTGGGTCTCCCCAGCCTGGAGAATCCAGCGCAGCCAGTCCGGGGCCCGCGGCGAGGGACCCCGCTCTAGAGGCGCTACAAAAGTGGGGTGAGCCAGTGGTGGAGCGGGGTCTGCGTCCCGCTCCAGAGCCGCTACCGCGGAGAAATGCCCACCCAGACCCTCCCCTACAGGTTCAGGTTTTGCGGCCGGAGTCCGCACCTTTCGGGCGGGGTACTGTCACACCCTGACCTGAGAGAGCCTTTTTTATGTCTCTATTTTGGTTTGGTCAGGGTGTGATTTGGGTGGGCATTCTATGTCCTTTTTTCTATGCTTTGTTTTTCTTTGTTTTGGCCTGGTATGGCTCTCAATCAGGGACAGCTGTACATCGTTGTCGCTGATTGGGAGTCATACTTGGGCAGCCTGTTTTCCTTTGGGGTTTGTGGATAGTTGTATTCTGTTTTGTGCTTATCACCTGACAGAACTGTTAGTGTCGTTTCCGTTAATTGTATACGTGTTTTATTTGTTTCTCCTTCTTCAATATTAAAAAAGAAGATGAGTATACACTTCCCTGTTGCGTCTTGGTCCTCCACACACAACACGCATTACAATATTAAGCAAAGCGTACGGCACAATTTGTATTATTACATTTTTTGGGGGGGAGGGGGGATAGCCAAGGGCACACTCCAACACTCAGACATAATTTACAAACTAAGCATTTGTGTTTAGTGAGTCGGACAGATCAGAGGCTGTAGGGAGGACCAGGGACGTTCTCTTGATAAGTGTGTGAATTAGACCATTTTCCTGTCAAAATGTAACGAGTACTTTTGGGTGTCAGGGAAAATGTACAGAGTAAAAAGTACATTATTTTCTTTAGGAATGTATTGAAGTAAAAGTAAAAGTAGTCAAAAATATAAATAGTAAAGTACAGATACCCCCCCCCAAAAAACGACTTAAGTAGTACTTTAAAGTATTCTTACTTAAGTACTTTACACGACTGACATTTTATATACTAGATCTCCACAATAAAAAGCATCTATATATTATCCCACATTTAGTTTAGACTACCAATTGGTTTTCAACAGCGGAGATTTGTATAAACATTCCTGTCTTTCTGTCCGACATTTGTATTATTGTCTCAATATTGAATTTCAATCTCCAGCTGTCCCATAAAAATGAAGGAGTCGGGAGGAGACAGACAGGCAGCTTTTCTCAGCCAATTGAAATCATGAATCAGCATCATTTTTTTATGGATATCTATAATGAAATGTCAATAGAAAACAGGAAATGCAGCTGGTTTGCTGTCATTTCAGCTTCAGTTTGAAGCAATTGTGTTAGCTGTGTAGTTGGCTAGTTCCTCTGAACGGTGTCCAGTGGTCCTGTTGGTAATGGCTCTTGCACCACCAGGGTTATAGGTTTGATTCCTGCGACGACCCATGTGTAAAATCTATACACGCTTCGCATTAGATAAAACTCATCTGCTAATTGGCATATCTTAGAGCAATTTTCTATGCCAGGTGAAATCACACTTCATTAGCTCATTGTTGTGGATGTATCACCAAAAAAAACATCACTGTTATTCTGGCAGCACTGTTTGACTTGACTGTGTTAGCTGAAGTTGGTTAGCTAGCACGCAAGGAATAACAACGTTGCCAGCCATCATGACAACTGGGTCGCGTCCATAGATACAGAACATAAAGACTGAACGACTGGGTCGCGTCCATAGATACAGAACATAAAGACTGAACGACTGGGTCGCGTCCATAGATACAGAACATAAAGACTGAACGACTGGGTCGCGTCCATAGATACAGAACATAAAGACTGAACGACTGGGTCGCGTCCATAGATACAGAACATAAAGACTGAACGACTGGGTCGCGTCCATAGATACAGAACAAAAAGACTGAACGACTGGGTCGTGTCCATAGATACAGAACAAAAAGACTGAACGACTGGGTCGCGTCTCTGTCAACTGAACCGAACGACCAGCCAGCTTGAACGAACGACCAGCCAGCTTGAACGAACGACCAGCCAGCTTGAACGAACGACCAGCCAACTCTAGACTTGTGTCGGAACTACATCTTGTGGAAGGATGAAATAGTATAAAGAAATTCATCAAAATAACATTTTGAGGGTGAGTGGTCTAAGGCATAAAAAATAATAATAATAATAAATAAATAAAAATAAAAAAATATATACAACATTTTGAATGTAAATGTGTAAATCATTATTTGAGTATGTTGGTAACCCGTTGTATAAAAGTGATAATGCCCTTGAAGCCAGTGTTTGGGGGATATATTGGTTTGCCGGCCCGATACGCAACAACACCTGTACCGATATATCCTACAAACACCGGCTTCTCAGGAATGATCACTTAAGTATTCACACAGACGTTCAATAGCAGTGATCCTGATGGGATTGTTGCCTGTCAGTCAACTGTCCAAATCCCAATAGTCTAGTAGTCACTTCTAGAAACTCATTCAACTGGAGAGGACACTCTTTTTACAGTAATGAAGCTAAACACGCTACTGAAGGAAGACAGCAATAGACACAAAGCAGTCTATAGTAAAGCATCAAGATAGGTGTGTGAATGTGCTGGTCAGTTGCCATTAGCGGTCTTCATCAAAGACTTTTAAACACCGAGATATAATGTTGGAATGGTTGACGAGAACCACTTATGTGTTGTGATTAAAATGCTTCACACTGAATGAGGACTACACACAGCCACACACAAACACACACACACACACACACACACACACACACACACACACACACACACACACACACACACACACACACACACACACACACACACACACACACACACACACACACACACACACACACACACACAGACACGCACACAGACACAGACACACACACAAATGACACAACACACATTCTCTCAAAAAGTAGCAGCAACATCAGCCCATGCACTTCTGCTACCCGCTCAGCAGCTGAGAAAGTCAGGCAGGGCACTGGAAGTTATTTCATTGGCAGATTTTTTTTTTTGTGAAAGATTCATAACCCTGGTGTGCATGATGAATGTGGGTCGCCAGATGTTCCCGAGTGGTGCAGCGGTCTATGGTACCGCAGCTCAGTGCAAGAGGCATCACTGCAGTCCCTGGTTCAAATCTAGGCTGCATCACATCCGGTTGTGATTGGGAGTCCCGTAGGGCGGTGCGTAATTGGCTCAGTGTCGTCTGGGTTTGGCCGGGGTAGGCCGTCATTGTAAATAACTATTTGTTCTTAACTGACTTGCCTAGTTTAAATAAAGGTTACATTTTTTATTTGTGTTTTTATTTTATATGTAAATGTGTTAACAGCGAAGAGGGTTGGTTCAAAGGCCATATTTAAACCATGGCCAGGTTGGAGGAAGACCGCCTATGGGTTTCATGGAGATACAGTCCTATAAGATCTGCCCTCGCTGAGGAGTAAAACCTTTTCTTAGATAGAAAGAGTTGAGAAAATATGAATTTCCTCACTAAATCCTCTCAGTCTACCAACAGTAAGAGAACTAAAAGGAGAGATAGCTGCAGCTCATTTCAGCCGTCTATTCATCTCTCCAAAGGGCTGATGGGCATAAAACCCGTCTGTTCACCCTTGTCTCTGGCAGTCTGTCTGTATGTCTGAAGGAGCCAAGAACCTGCTTCTTCTCCCTGTTTATATCCCATAAGACCCTCTCACAGGGTTGCTATCCTGGGACTATGTGTACACAATGTTTAACTTAGAATTACATTTTTTATTTTATTTAGCCTCTTACTGTATTGTTCAGTATATTGTAGTAAACTGTCCGACACGTGATTTTCACAAAACATTCATCTAAATATTTCTCTCATCACCCGAGTGGTAGTTTTAATCAAAGCATTATTTAGTCTCGCTCGTACTCCGTTGTTCTCGGAGTTTATATACCCTCCAACAACTACAGTTAACCCTTTGACTAAGATTAACCTTAGCCCTACTCAGTGGTCTTGTGGTTAGAGTGACTGCCCTGAGATTGGAAGGGTTGGGAGTTCAATCCCAAAGACTGTTAAAATGGGACTGCTGCGTTTCTGCTTGGCACTTAACGTTACGGACATGGATTGGGGGTAAGGCCCCGTGGTAGACTAGTGTCCTGTCCAAGGAAGTGTACTGGTACATCAAGCTGTCTCACTATAGTAACATGAGATAGACTAGTGTCCTGTCCAGGGAAGTGCACTGGTACATCAAGCTGTCTCACTATAGTAACATGAGATAGACTAGTGTCCTGTCCAGGGGGTGTCCTGTACATCAAGCTGTCTCACTACAGAAACAGGAGATAGACTAGTGTCCTGTCCAGGGGGTGTACTGTACATCAAGCTGTCTCACTACAGAAACAGGAGATAGACTAGTGTCCTGTCCAGGGGGTGTCCTGTATCTTTATCTCCCTAGACTCTGTCACCCTGCCATACCTCTTTATCTCCCTAGACTCTGTCACCCTGCCATACCTCTTTATCTCCCTAGACTCTGTCACCTTGCCATACCTCTTTATCTCCCTAGACTCTGTCACCATGCCATACCTCTTTATCTCCCTAGACTCTGTCACCATGCCATACCTCTTTATCTCCCTAGACTCTGTCACCATGCCATACCTCTTTATCTCCCTAGACTCTGTCACCCTGCCATACCTCTTTATCTCCCTAGACTCTGTCACCTTGCCATACCTCTTTATCTCCCTAGACTCTGTCACCATGCCATACCTCTTTATCTCCCTAGACTCTGTCACCCTGCCATACCTCTTTATCTCCCTAGACTCTGTCACCATGCCATACCTCTTTATCTCCCTAGACTCTGTCACTGATATGTGTTTCTCTCCCAAGTCACTGTGTCTCTTCAATTACAATAATTATAGATACGATCCTCCCCTTCACAGCCAATGGCAGGGCTACTCCTTCCTCCTCTCTTCCACAGCCAATAGCAGGGCTCCTTGTTGCTACCCTCTGGGCTCTGCTTCCCTCTCTGCTTCTATTCTATTTACACATCATCATAAATAATAGCTACTGCCGCTGCACCACTCTTCACTAGCCTGCAGTACTATATTCCCTGGGCACTGTTTTCACTGGGAGAAGGGGGTTATTATGAATTTATGTATGCCAAGTTCGTTCAGCTATGCCCCCAGGATACAAAAAAAAAACATCTAGAACTATATTCTGTAAAATCTCTAAGATGTAAGACTCTTCTCTAAAACACTGGGCTAGGTATATATTTATATGGGGTTTTCATAGATGTATGAATGCCAAATAGGTTGTAGTAATACTACAATTACAGGTAGTCTTACAGTATGCTATGTGACATATGCAAAACATTTATATAATTGAAAGCCACAATATATAACTTTTTCTGGCGACCTGACAAAATTCAGATAGAAATGTGTGTTATAGATCTGTGATTCTCATTGACAGCAAGTCTAAGACGCAGTCGATCTGTTCTATGTGCTCTGTTTCTATGCTTCCATTTCTTAAGTTTTGTTTTTGTGTCTTTTTACTTGTGGTTTTGTACAACAGCTTCAAAAAGCTGAAACACAAAATATACACTGAACAAAAATATAAACGCAACATGCAACAATTTCACTGATATTACTGAGTAACATATAAAGGAAATCAGACAATTGAAATCAATTCATTAGGCCTTAGTCTATGGATTTCACATGACTGTGAATACAGATGTGCATCTGATGGTCACAGATTCTTTAAGAAAATTGTCCATCACATGGTATTTTTGTCATTGTAAATAGGAATTGGTTCTTAACTGACTTGCCTAGTTAAATAAAACATTTTTAAAAAATGTATTTTTGTGTGTTCAAATTGCCATAGATAAAATGCAATTATGCCTGCCCATACCATATCCCCACCACCACCATGGGGCACTCTGTTCACAACGTTGACATCAACAAACTCACTCACACGACACCGTA
Source organism: Salmo salar (assembly GCF_965601325.2). Lineage (NCBI taxonomy): Eukaryota > Metazoa > Chordata > Actinopteri > Salmoniformes > Salmonidae > Salmo > Salmo salar. Next base: position 42,963,384 of record NC_138309.1, on the reverse strand, counting down.
CATGTGGTCTGTGGTTGTGAGATCGGTTGGACGTGCTGCCAAATTCTCTAAAAAAGGAACATTAAAATCTCTGGCAAGAGCTCTGGTGGACATTGCTGCAGTCAGCTTGCCAATTGCACATTCCTTCAAAACTTGAGACATCTGTGTTATTGTGTTGTGTGACAAAATTGCACATTTTAGTTGCCTTTTTTGTCCTCAGCACAAGGTGCACCTGTGTAATGATCATTAATCAGCCTCTTGATATGGCACACTTGTCAGGTGGATGGATCTTGGCAAAGGAGAAATGCTCACTAAAAAGGATGAAAACTAATTTTTGCACAACATTTGAGATAAATAAGCTTTTTGTGTTGGAAAATAAGAACAATCCAAAATTTATTTTTGATACTGTCGCAAAGTTAACTAAAAAGCAGCATTCCCCAGGAGAGGATGGCTCTCACTTCAGCAGTGATGAATTCATGAACTTCTTTGAGGAAAAGATCATGATCATTAGAAAGCAAATTACAGACTCCTCTTTAAATCTGCGTATTCCTCCAAAGCTCCGTTGTCCTGAGTCTGCACAACCCTGCCAGGACCTAGGATCAAGGGAGACACTAAAGTGTTTTAGTACTATATCTCTTGACACAATGATGAAAATAATCATGGCCTCTTAACCTTCAAGCTGCATACTGGACCCTATTCCAACTAAACTACTGAAAGAGCTGCTTTCTGTGCTTGGCCCTCCTATGTTGAACATAATAAACGGCTCTCTATCCACCGGATCTGTACCAAACTCACTAAAAGTGGCAGTAATAAAGCCTCTCTTGAAAAAGCCAAATCTTGACCCAGAAATTATAAAAAACTATCGTCCTATATCGAATCTTCCATTCCTCTCAAAAATTTTAGAAAAAGCTGTTGCGCAGCAACTCACTGCCTTCCTGAAGACGTACAATGTATACGAAACGCTTCAGTCTGGTTTTAGACCCCATCATAGCACTGAGACTGCACTTGTGAAGGTGGTAAATGACCTTTTAATGACGTCAGACCGAGGTTCTGCGTCTGTCCTCGTGCTCCTAGATCTTAGTGCTGCTTTTGATACCATCGATCACCACATTCTTTTGGAGAGATTGGAAACCCAAATTGGTCTACATGGACAAGTTCTGGCCTGGTTTAGGTCTTATCTGTCGGAAAGATATCAGTTCGTCTCTGTGAATGGTTTGTCCTCTGACAAATCAACTGTAAATTTCGGCGTTCCTCAAGGTTCCGTTTTAGGACCACTATTGTTTTCACTATATATTTTACCTCTTGGGGATGTCATTCGAAAACATAATGTTAAATTTCACTGCTATGCAGATGACACACAGCTGTACATTTCAATGAAACATGGTGAAGCCCCAAAATTGCCCTCGCTAGAAGCCTGTGTCTCAGACATAAGGAAGTGGATGGCTGCAAACTTTCTACTCTTAAACTCGGACAAAACAGAGATGCTTGTTCTAGGTCCCAAGAAACAAAGAGATCTTCTGTTGAATCTGACAATTAATCTGGATGGTTGTACAGTCGTCTCAAATGAAGGAAAAAAAGGAAACCGCACACTGTTCTTGATAGTATCACTGATATTTAATAAGCTTACGTATCGGCCTAACGGCCTTCGTCAGAGCTTTTGTGAATTTTCTGAAAACAGCACCTCTATGTAGACCTAGCCCCACCCATATCCGTTCCACGTATGTAAAGGGGTTGGAGGCAAAGGAAAAATAAATAAGTGCTACCAAACATAACAATATGCAATATCCGTTCTGTGAGCTTGTGTGACCTACCACTTCACTAAGAGCCGTTGTTGCTCTTAGACATTTCCACTTCACAATAACAGCACTTACAGTTGACTGGGGAAGCTCTAACAGGGCAGAAATGTGATGAACTGACTTGTTGGAAAGGTGGCATCCTAGGACGGTGCCACGTTGAAAGTCACTAAGCTCTTCAGTATGGGTCATTCGACTGCCAATGTTTGTCTATGGAGATTGCATGGCTATGTGCTCAATTTTATGCACCTGTCAGCAACAGGTGTGGCTGAAATAGACGAATCCACATATTTGAAGACGTGTCCACATACTTTTATATATACAGTGTATGTCTTAGCTGGGATTGTCTATGCACTCTGCACCATAGAAATAGAATGATTTTACTTCCTGTTTGGCTCCTATAGGTACACTCGCAATGGCTGCCAGTCCACCCATGATGCCATCATCAATTTGAATGGGAAAACCCAATGGATTGTGTTTCTACTTTATGCACCACCTAACTGCATAGCGCAGACAGCAGGGTGCAGAGAGACAGGCTGTGAATTCTCTGACAGTGTTGATATGACATCATTGGGTCATACCTGCCCTCTGCTGGTGGAATATGAAAGTGCATGATGGAAAAACATGATTACAAGGCATTATGTACTTATCAAGTCAACTCACACACACACACACACACACACACACACACACACACACACACACACTTACACACACTTGTATCCACGTGGGGGCCTAAAAATGTATTTCCATTCCAAATACTATTTTCCCTAACCTCTAACCTTAAACCTTACCCTAGCCCTTACCCTTACCCTAATTGTAACCGTAACCTAATTCTAACCCCTAAGCTTAAAATAGCCTTTTTCCTCACGGGGACCTGGGAAATGTCCCCACGATGGAGAATTTTCCTTATTTTACTATCCTTGTGAGGAGAGTTATAGAAGCACACACACACACACTACAGCTCTCACTAAGCCTACAACAAACACACACACAACTCTCTCTCTCTCGCTCTCTCACTCTCTCTCTCTCTCTCTCGCTCTCTCTCTATCGCTCTCAAGCTCTTTCTCTCTCGCTCTCTCTCTTTCACTCTCTCTGAAATCAACTCAATGACAAACAAATGAGTCAAATTTTAACCTAGCAGGACTGGAGCAGAATGTTCAAATGGAAAAGTTTCCATACATAAATAATCACTGTCAAGTGCACTCAATTGCGCATTGAAATAAATGTGTTCTTAGAGAGAATAATGGGTTACTTTAGTTAAATAAATGTTAAATAAAAAATAAAAAATAAAATACTATACAATTGAGTACCAGCCTTAGAAGTAGAGGTAAAGCTGGCCTTATTCTATTGAAGTGGTTAACTTCTATGGGCTACCTGCAGGACACAGCCAGTGAAATATCAGGGCGGAAAATTCAAAAACAACAAAATGTCATAATTCAACTTTCTCAAACATACAACTAATTTTACACCATTTTAAAGATACACTTCTCCTTGATGTAACCACATTGTCCGATTTCAAAAAGGCTTTACAGCGAAAGCAAAACATTAGATTATATTAGGAGAGTACATAGACAAAAATAATCACACAGCCATTTTCCAAGCAAGGACATGTGTCAATAAAACCCAAAACACAGCTAAATGAAGCACTAACCTTTGACGATCTTCATCAGATGACACTCCTAGGACATTATGTTACACAATACATGTATGTTATGTTCCTATACTCTGCCCAGTGACAGGAGAATGCTCAAACCACTTTCTGAAGGCTGTTGACAGCCAATGGAAGCCTTAGGAAGTGCAACGTGACCCCACAGAAACTGTAGTTTTGATAGAGAATCAAAAGAAGAACTACAAATCTCAGACTTTCCACTTCCTGGTTGGATTTTTCTCAGGTTTTTGCCTGCCATATGAGTTCTGTTGTACTCACAGACACCATTCAAACAGTTTTAGAAACGTCAGTGTTTTCTATCCAAATCTACTAATAATATGCATATTGTAGTTTCTGGGCAAGAGTAGTAACCAGTTTAATTTGGGTACGTTTTTTTCATCCGGCCGTGAAAATACTGCCGCCTACACCCCAACAGGTTAAGATGGGACTGGTACTTGTTGTTGGAGAAGCTGGTCTTTGTAATTCAAGTGTGCAAAGCTTTCATCAAGGCAAAGGGTGGCTACTTTGAAGACTCTCAAAATATAAAATATATTTTGATTTGTTTAACACTTTTATGGTTACTACATGATTCCATATGTGTTATTTCATAGTTTTGATGTCTTCACTATTATTCTACAATGTAGAAAATAGTAAAAAATAATGAAAAACCCTTGAATAAGTAGGTGTGCAAGTAGGTGAACTTTTGACTGGTACTATACGTGTATATGACACTGGTCCAATATAGCAACATAGAGGGAACCATACCTGGGTGTAGGGTCACAGGGTGCAGGGGTGGAGATAGTGTCCTCTTCACGGGGTGGAGGTTGAGGTAGGGAGGCTGGGGGTTCTGCTGAGGCTTCTGTCGGGGGTTCAGAGAATGTAGTGGTGGTGAATGTGATGTCCCGACTCTCAGAGGGTGGAGGTACAGGTAGAGGCGGGAAAACCGGGGCTGCTGCAAGGGCTTCAGGTGGGGAAGAAGCCGGAGCTGCTGGGGCTTCTGCTGGAGCCTGGGGGGATGCAGGAGGTGGTCTGTTGGGCTCAGTCGACTGGACCTCTGGGGGCAGCCTCTCTTGAGGAATGGTAGGAGGGGTGGGAAAGTCTTCCTGAAGGTAGGTAGGGAGGGCAGGAGGGTACTGGAATACTTGTCCAGGAGATGTGGGAGGAGGAGAGGAGGAGGTGACAGGGGGAGGAGGTGGGGAGGAGGTGACAGGGGGAGGAGGAGGGGAGGAGGTGACAGGGGGAGGAGGATAGGAGGAGGTGACACGGGGAGGAGGTGGGGAGGAGGTGACAGGGGGAGGAGGTGGGGAGGAGGTGACAGGGGGAGGAGGAGAGGAGGAGGTGACACGGGAAGGAGTTGGGGAGGAGGTGACAGGGGGAGGAGGTGGGGAGGAGGAGGTGACAGAAGGAGGCTTACTCCTCTCCTCAGTCTGCTCAGCCTCTGTCAGGGAGGACCTGGACAGAACAGGAGGGAGACAAGTGGATTAACAACCTACACACACAAACATACACATACTTGTTGGCTGTTTGGTGTGGTATAGTATAGTGTGGTATAGTGTGGTATGGTATAGTGTGGTATGGTATGGTATAGTGTGGTATGGAATAGTGTGGTATGGTATGGTATAGTGTGGTGTGGTATAGTGTGGTATAGTGTGGTATGGTATAGTGTGGTATAGTATAGTGTGGTGTGATATGGTATGGAATAGTGTGGTATAGTGTGGCATGGTGTGGTATAGTATAGTGTGGTGTGGTATAGTGTGGTATAGTGTGGTATGGTATAGTGTGGTGTGGTATAGTGTGGTATAGTGTGGTATAGTAGAGTGTGGTGTGATGTGGTATGGTGTGGTATAGTGTGGTATAGTGTGGCATGGTATGGTGTGGTATGGTATAGTGTGGTATGGTATAGTGTGGTATGGTATAGTGTGGTGTGGTATGGTGTGGTGTGGTGTGGTATAGTGTGGTATGGTATGGTATAGTGTGGTATGGTGTGGTGTGGTGTGGTATAGTGTGGTATGGTATAGTGTGGTATGGTATGGTATGGTATGGTATGGTATAGTATAGTATAGTGTGGTGTGGTGTGGTGTGGTATAGTGTGGTGTGGTATGGTGTGGTGTGGTATGGTATGGTGTAGTGTGGTATGGTGTGGCATGGTGTGGTATAGTATAGTGTGGTGTGGTATGGTGTGGTATAGTGTGGTGTGGTGTGGTATGGTATGGTGTAGTGTGGTATGGTATAGTGTGGTATGGTGTGGTATAGTGTGGTGTGGTGTTGTATGGTGTGGTATGGTGTGGTGTGGTGTAGTATGGTGTGGTGTGGTGTGGTATGGTATGGTGTGGTGTGGTATAGTGTGGTGTGGTGTGGTATGGTGTGGTGTGGTGTGGTGTGGTATGGTGTGGTATGGTATGGTGTAGTGTGGTATGGTATAGTGTGGTATGGTATAGTGTGGTGTGGTATGGTGTGGTATGGTGTGGTATAGTGTGGTGTGGTGTGGTGTGGTGTGGTATGGTATGGTGTGGTATAGTGTGGTGTGGTGTGGTATGGTGTGGTATAGTGTGGTGTGGTGTGGTGTGGTGTGGTGTGGCATGGTGTGGTATGGTGTGGTATGGTGTGGTATGGTGTGGCATGGTGTGGTGTGGTATGGTGTGGTGTGGTGTGGTATGGTATGGTGTGCTATAGTGTGGTTTGGTGTGGTGTGGTATAGTGTGGTATAGTGTGGTTTGGTGTGGTGTGGTATAGTGTGGTGTGGTGTGGTGTGGTATAGTGTGGTGTGGTGTGGTGTGGTATAGTGTGGTTTGGTGTGGTGTGGTATAGTGTGGTATAGTGTGGTGTGGTATAGTGTGGTATAGTGTGGTTTGGTGTGGTGTGGTATAGTGTGGTGTGGTGTGGTATAGTGTGGTTTGGTGTGGTGTGGTATAGTGTGGTATAGTGTGGTGTGGTGTGGTGTGGTGTGGTATAGTATTTTATAGTGTGGTATGGTATGGTATGGTATGGTATAGTGTGGTGTGGTGTGGTATAGTGTGGTTTGGTGTGGTGTGGTATAGTGTGGTATAGTGTGGTGTGGTATAGTGTGGTTTGGTGTGGTGTGGTATAGTGTGGTGTGGTGTGGTATAGTGTGGTTTGGTGTGGTGTGGTATAGTGTGGTGTGGTGTGGTGTGGTATAGTATTTTATAGTGTGGTATGGTATGGTATGGTATGGTATAGTGTGGTATGGTATAGTGTGGTATGGTATGGTATGGTATGGTATAGTGTGGTATGGTATGGTATAGTGTGGTGTGGTGTGGTGTGGTATGGTGTGGTGTGGTATAATGTGGTGTGGTGTGGTATAGTGTGGTGTGGTGTAGTGTGGTATGGTATAATGTGGTGTGGTATAGTGTGGTGTGGTATAGTATGGTATGGTGTGGTATAGTGTGGTATAGTGTGGTGTGGTATGGTATAGTGTGTTGTGGTATGGTATAGTGTGGTATAGTGTGGTATGGTATAGTGTGGTATGGTATAGTGTGGTGTGGTATGGTATAGTACAGTATGGTGTGGTGTGGTATAGTGTGGTATGGTATAATGTGGTGTGGTATAGTGTGGTGTGGTATAGTATGGTATGGTGTGGTATGGTGTGGTATAGTGTGGTGTGGTATGGTATAGTGTGTTGTGGTATGGTATAGTGTGGTATAGTGTGGTATGGTATAGTGTGGTGTGGTATGGTATAGTGTGGTATAGTGTGGTATGGTATAGTGTGGTATGGTATAGTGTGGTATGGTATAGTGTGGTATGGTATAGTGTGGAGTGGTATGGTATAGTGTTGTATAGTGTGGTATGGTATAGTGTTGTATAGTGTGGTATAGTGTGGTATAGTGTGGTGTGGTATGGTATAGTGTGGTATAGTGTGGTATGGTATAGTGTGGTGTGGTATGGTATAGTGTGGTGGGGTGTGGTATGGTATAGTGTGGTATGGTGTGGTATAGTGTGGTATGCTATGGTATAGTGTGGTGTTTTATGGTATAGTGCGGTATGGTATGGTCTGGTATGGTATAGTGTGGTATGGTATAGTGTGATGTTTTATGGTATAGTGTGGTATGGTATAGTGTGGTGTGGTATGGTATAGTGTGGTGTGGAATGGTATACTGTGTTATGGTATAGTGTGGTATGTTTTTTTTGTCCTGCTGGCTAATAAGGGATGCTAACCCCGCTGTACCAATCCTCTTACTCCAATCCCGTCACAACTTGCAGACTTGTTTACGTGCTGCTGTGCGTTTTGTTGCCGATCTTACTTTGCTACCTGACTACTTCACGGTTTTTACTTTTTCATTACCGTATATTTTTTGTTTTTCCCTCACTCAACTTTTTTCATTCAACTTTTTCACACCGGAGGTTTTATCTGGACATGGTTCGTCAGGACTTCAAACAGCCGAAGCTAAGTAACAGATGCCTTCTAATTGCAGTCGTTGTACTTATAATATACAGGAGAACGATCGCCTTACGGCGAGGATAGCTGTGCTGCAAGCCCAGCTTCAGACGCAATCGTTAGGCAAGGGCAATTTCAGTGTAGGAAAGGATGAAACAGCATCTGTGCCACCAGTAAGTACAGATAGTAACGTTAGTATAAACCCCCTCGCACGGTCCCCGCAGCCGGACAACTTTCTCACGGCTTCTGGAGGGAAACGCTGTAGGAATGCTCAACCGGTGTCGCTTATTCAGCCGACAGAAACTTTCAACCGGTTCTCCCCATTAAGTGAGTCGGAGTCGGAGGCCGAAACTTCTCTGGTCTCTGCTCCTCCCGTTGTGGGGTCTGAGACGCCGAAGCCTCTCACCATTAGCTCTGACAAATTGAAAACCCTAGTCATTGGCGACTCCATTACCCGCAGTATTAGACTAAAAACTAATCATCCAGCGATCATACACTGTTTACCAGGGGGCAGGGCTACCGACGTTAAGGCTAATCTAAAGACGGTGCTGGCTAAAGCTAAAACTGGTGAGTGTAGAGAGTATAGAGATATTGTTATCCACGTCGGCACCAACGATGTTAGGATGAAACAGTCAGAGGTCACCAAGCGCAACATAGCTTCAGCGTGTAAATCAGCTAGAAAGATGTGTCGGCATCGATTAATTGTCTCTGGCCCCATCCCAGTTAGGGGGAGTGATGAGCTCTACAGCAGAGTCTCACAACTCATTCGCTGGTTGAAAATTGTTTTCTGCCCCTCCCAAAAGATAGAATTTGTAGATAATTGGCCCTCTTTCTGGGACTCACCCACAAACAGGACCAAGCCTGGCCTGTTGAGGAGTGACGGACTCCATCCTAGCTGGAGGGGTGCTCTCATCTTATCTACGAACATAGACAGGGCTCTAACTCCTCTAGCTCCACAATGAAATAGGGTGCAGGCCAGGCAGCAGGCTGTTAGCCAGCCTGACAGCTTAGTGGAGTCTGCCACTAGCACAGTCAGTGTAGTCAGCTCAGCTATCCCCATTGAGACCGTGTCTGTGCCTCGATCTAGGTTGGGCAAAATTAAAGATGGCGGTGTTCGCTTTAGCAATCTCACTAGTATAAAGACCTCCTCCATTCCTGCCATTATTGAAAGAGATTGTGATACCTCACATCTCAAAATAGGACTACTTAATGTTAGATCCCTCACTTCAAAGGCAGTTATAGTCAATGAACTAATCACTGATCATAATCTTGATGTGATTGGCCTGACTGAAACATGGCTTAAGCCTGATGAATTTACTGTGTTAAATGAGGGCTCACCCCCTGGTTACACTAGTGACCATATCCCCCGCGCATCCCGCAAAGGCGGAGGTGTTGCTAACATTTATGATTTATGATAGCAAATTTAAATTTACCCCCAAAAAAAACAACAACGACGTTTTCGTCTTTTGAGCTTCTAGTCATGAAATCTATGCAGCCTACTCAATCACTTTTTATAGCTACTGTTTACAGGCCTCCTGGGCCATATGCAGCGTTCCTCACTGAGTTCCCTGAATTCCTATCGGACCTTGTAGTCATCGCAGATAATATTCACATTTTTGGTGACTTTAATATTCACATGGAAAAGTCCACAGACCCACTCCAAAAGGCTTTCGGAGCCATCATCGACTCAGTGGGTTTTGTCCAACATGTCTCTGGACCTACTCACTGCCACAGTCATACTCTGGACCTAGTTTTGTCCCATGGAATAAATGTTGTGGATCTTAATGTTTTTCCTCATAATCCTGGACTATCGGACCACCATTTTATTATGTTCGCAATCGCAACAAATAATCTGCTCAGACCCCAACCAAGAAGCATTAAAAGTCGTGCTATAAATTCTCAGACAACCCAAAGATTCCTTGATGCCCTTCCAGACTCCCTCTGCCTATCCAAGGACGTCAGAGGACAAAAATCAGTTAACCACCTAACCGAGGAACTCAATTTAACCTTGCGCAATACCCTAGATGCAGTTGCACCCCTAAAAACTAAAAACATTTGTCATAAGAAACTAGCTCCCTGGTATACAGAAAATACACGAGCTCGGACCAAGCTTCCAGAAAATTGGAACGGAAATGGCGCCACAACAAACTGGAAGTCTTCCGACTAGCTTGGAAAGACAGTACCGTGCAGTATCGAAGAGCCCTCACTGCTGCTCGATCATCCTATTTTTCCAACTTAATTGAGGAAAATAAGAACAATCCGAAATGTATTTTTGATACTGTCGCAAAGTTAACTAAAAAGCAGCATTCCCCAGGAGAGGATGGCTCTCAATTCAGCAGTGATGAACTTCTTTGAGGAAAAGATCATGATCTCACTGCTGCTCGAAAGCAAATTACGGACTCCTCTTTAAATCTGCGTATTCTTCCAAAGCTCCGTTGTCCTGAGTCTGCACAACCCTGCCAGGACCTAGGATCAAGGGAGACACTAAAGTGTTTTAGTACTATATCTCTTGACACAATGATGAAAATAATCATGGCCTCTAAACCTTCAAGCTGCATACTGGACCCTATTCCTACTAAACTACTGAAAGAGCTGCTTTCTGTGCTTGGCCCTCCTATGTTGAACATAATAAACGGCTCTCTATCCACCGGATCTGTACCAAACTCACTAAAAGTGGCAGTAATAAAGCCTCTCTTGAAAAAGCCAAATCTTGACCCAGAAATTATAAAAAACTATCGGCCTATATCGAATCTTCCATTCCTCTCAAAAAATTTTGAAAAAGCTGTTGCGCAGCAACTCACTGCCTTCCTGAAGACAAACAATTTACACCAAACGCTTCAGTCTGGTTTTAGACCCCATCATAGCACTGAGACTGCACTTGTGAAGGTGGTAAATGACCTTTTAATGACGTCAGACCGAGGTTCTGAGTCTGTCCTCGTGCTCCTAGATCTTAGTGCTGCTTTTGATACCATCGATCACCACATTCTTTTGGAGAGATTGGAAGCCCAAATTGGTCTACATGGACAAGTTCTGGCCTGGTTTAGGTCTTATCTGTCGGAAAGATATCAGTTCGTCTCTGTGAATGGTTTGTCCTCTGACAAATCAACTGTAAATTTCGGTGTTCCTCAAGGTTCCGTTTTAGGACCACTATTGTTTTCACTATATATTTTACCTCTTGGGGATGTCATTCGAAAACATAATGTTAAATTTCACTGCTATGCGGATGACACACAGCTGTACATTTCAATGAAACATGGTGAAGCCCCAAAATTGCCCTCGCTAGAAGCCTGTGTCTCAGACATAAGGAAGTGGATGGCTGCAAACTTTCTACTCTTAAACTCGGACAAAACAGAGATGCTTGTTCTAGGTCCCAAGAAACAAAGAGATCTTCTGTTGAATCTGACAATTAATCTGGATGGTTGTACAGTCGTCTCAAATAAAACTGTGAAGGACCTCGGCGTTACTCTGGACCCTGATCTCTCTTTTGAAGAACATATCAAGACTGTTTCAAGGACAGCTTTTTTCCATCTACGTAACATTGCAAAAATCAGAAACTTTCTGTCCAAAAATGACGCAGAAAAATGTATTCATGCCTTTGTTACTTCTAGGTTGGACTACTGCAATGCTCTACTTTCCGGCTACCCGGATAAAGCACTAAATAAACTTCAGTTAGTGCTAAATACGGCTGCTAGAATCCTGACTAGAACCAAAAAAATTGATCATATTACTCCAGTGCTAGCCTCCCTACACTGGCTTCCTGTTAACCTCTTATGGCTAGGGGGCAGTATTTTCACGGCTGGATAAAAAACGTACCCGATTTAATCTGGTTACTAATCCTACCCAGTAACTAGAATATGCATATACGTATTACATATGGATAGAAAACACCCTAAAGTTTCTAAAACTGTTTGAATGGTGTCTGTGAGTATAACAGAACTCAAATGGCAGGTCAAAACCTGAGAGATTCCTTTACAGGAAGTGGCCTGTCTGACCATTTCTGGAACTTCTTTGCCATCTCTATCTTTTACTAAGGATCTCTGCTCTAACGTGACACTTCCTACGTCGTCCATAGGCGCTCAGAGCCCGGGAAAAACCTGAATGTCGTCATCCCAGCCCCAGGCTGAAACACATTATCGCCTTTCTCAAGTGGCCGATCAAGGGACTGTGGGCTTAGGCGCGTGACCTGCCCGCCCCCGTCTTTGTGATTTTTTCCTCTGTTTGCCGAAAAGGAGATTCCCGGTCGGAATATTATCGCTTTTCTACGAGAATAAAAATTGATTTTAAACAGCGGTTGACATGCTTCGAAGTACGGTAATGGAATATTTAGAATTTTTTTGTCACGAATTGCGCCATGCGCGCGACCCTTCTTTACCATTTCGGATAGTGTCTGGAACGCACGAACAAAACGCCGCTATTCGGATATAACGATGGATTATTTTGGACCAAACCAACATTTGTTATTGAAGTAGCAGTCCTGGGAGTGCATTCTGACGAAGACAACAAAGGTAATGAAACTTTTGTAATAGTAAATCGGAGTTTGATCAGGGCTAAACTTGGTCGGTGTCTAAATGGCTAGCCGTGATGGCTGGGCTATCTACTGAGAATATTGCAAAATGTGCTTTCACCGAAAAGCTATTTTAAAATCGGACATATCGAGTGCATAGAGGAGTTCTGTATCTATAATTCTTAAAATAATTGTTATGTTTTTTGTGAACGTTTATCGTGAGTAATTTAGTAAATTCACCGGATGTTTGAGGGGGGTATGCTAGTTCTGAACGTCACATGCTAATGTAAAAAGCTGGTTTTTGATATAAATATGAACTTGATTGAACAAAACATGCATGCATTGTATAACATAATGTCCTAGGGTTGTCATCTGATGAAGATCATCAAAGGTTAGTGCTGCATTTAGCTGTGGTTTTGTTTTTTGTGACATTATATGCTAGCTTGAAAAATGGGTGTCTGATTATTTCTGGCTTGGTACTCTGCTGACATAATCTAATGTTTTGCTTTCGCTGTAAAGCCTTTTTGAAATCGGACAGTGTGGTTAGATAAAGGAGAGTCTTGTCTTTAAAATGCTGTGAAATAGTCATATGTTTGAAAAATTGAAGTTTTTGTCTTTTTGAGGAATTTGTAATTCGCGCCACGCCTATCATTGGATATTGGAGCAGGTGTTCCGCTAGCGGAACGTCTAAGGGCTGATTTCAAGGTTTTACTACTAACCTACAAAGCATTACATGGGCTTGCTCCTACCTATCTTTCCGATTTGGTCCTGCCGTACATACCTACACGTACGCTACGGTCACAAGATGCGGGCCTCCTAATTGTTCCTAGAATTTCTAAGCAAACAGCTGGAGGCAGGGCTTTCTCCTATAGAGCTACATTTTTATGGAAAAGTCTGCCTACCCATGTGAGAGACGGAGACTCAGTCTCAACCTTTAAGTCTTTACTGAAGACATATCTCTTCAGTAGGTCCTATGATTAAGCGTAGTCTGGCCCAGGGGTGTGAAGGTGAACGGAAATGCTGGAGCAACGAACCGCCCTTGCTGTCTCTGCCTGGCCGGTTTCCCCTCTTTCCACTGGGATTCTCTGCCTCTACCCCTATTACGGGGGCTGAGTCACTGGCTTACTGGTGTTCTTCCATGCCGTCCCTGGGAGGGGTGCGTCACTTGAGTGGGCTGAGTCATTGACGTGGTCTTCCTGTCTAGGTTGGCGCCCCCCCTTGGGTTGTGCCGTGGCGGAGATCTTTGTGGGCTATACTCGGCCTTGTCTTAGGACGGTAAGTTGGTGGTTGGAGACATCCCTCTAGTGGTGTGGGGGCTGTGCTTTGGCAAAGTGGGTGGGGTTATATCCTGCCTGTTTGGCCCTGTCCGGGGGTTTCATCGGATGGGGCCACAGTGTCTCCTGATCCCTCCTGTCTCAGCCTCCAGTATTTATGCTGCAGTAGTTTATGTGTCGGGGGGCTAGGGTCAGTCTGTTACATCTGGAGTATTTCTCTTGTCTTATCCGGTGTCCTGTGTGAATTTAAATATGCTCTCTCTAATTCTCTCTTTCTCTCTTTCTTTCTTTCTCTCGGAGGACCTGAGCCCTAGGACCATGCCTCAGGACTACCTGGCATGATGACTCCTTGCTGTCCCCAGTCCACCTGGCCGTGCTGCTGCTCCAGTTTCAACTGTTCTGCCTGCGGCTATGGAACCCTGACCTGTTCACCGGACGTGCTTGTTGCACCCTCGACAACTACTATGATTATTATTATTTGACCATGCTGGTCATTTATGAACATTTTAACATCTTGACCATGTTCTGTTATAATATCCACCCGGCACAGCCAGAAGAGGACTGGCCACCCCTCATAGACTGGTTCCTCTCTAGGTTTCTTCCTAGGTTTTTGGCCTTTCTAGGGAGTTTTTCCTAGGGAGTTTTTCCTAGCCACTGTGCTTCTTTCACATGCATTGCTTGCTGTTTGGGGTTTTAGGCTGGGTTTCTGTACAGCACTTTGAGAATATCAGCTGATGTACGAAGGGCTATATAAAAATAAATTTGATTTGAAAAAATAAATTTGATTTGTATAGTGTAGTGTGGTGTGGTGTGGGGTGGGGTGGTATGGTATATTGTGGTGCTGTACAGTGTGGTACGGTGTGGTATAGTGTGGTATGGTACAGTGTGGTATGGTGTGGTACAGTGTTGTGTAGTGTGGTGTGGTACAGTGTGGTGTGGTGTGGTATGGTAGGGTAGGGTTTAGAGCATTGGGCCAGTAACCGAAAGGTTGCTGGATCAGATCTCAGAGCTGACAAGATAAAAAAAAATCTGTCATTCTGGCCATGAACAAGGCCGTCAACCCACTGTTCCCCGATAGGCCATCACTGTAAATAATAATTTGTTCTTAAATAACTGACTTGCCTAGTGAAATAAAGATTACATTTTTTTTTAAACCAACCATACCCATGAACAGCCAGACTGGAAACTCTTGTCTGGACCACAACTTGACAAATGACCAGCCTCAGTCTAAATACAAACCAGAAAAAAACCAGAAGGTTCCATCCAGACAGTAGACAACGTAACCTGTTTATTGTGCTCGTGTCCAGGCTCTAATCTGTCAACAGTGGACACCTGGTGGTGAAGAGTGTTCGTTTGGTCCAGATCTAGCCATCAGCCCTTCAGACTTCCCGTTTTATCACAAGGACTAAACTTCAGCTCTAATCTGACAGGCAGCTGTTGTGGTTCTCATCGGGCTAGGGGTAAATGTCTGACTCCTGTTAGTTAAGAATCTATAAATAGTAATAGACCAACACTCTATATCATAGTCAGATAGACAGCCTGCCTCTCTCTCTGTCTCTCTCTCTCTCTCTCTCTCTCACACACATTCTCATGCTTTTTTTTCTCATGATTTGGTTGGGCCTAATTGTGTTGCTGTCCTGGGGCGCTGTGGGGTCTCTCTCTCTCTCGCTCTCTTTCTCTCCTACACACAAACACTCTCTCACACACATTCTCACGCTCTTTCTTAGCAACTGTCTGCACAGGACAGGCCTGTAAGAGATAGCTCTATCTCTGTCTCTCTCAGTGTTTATCTCTCTTTCTGTGCTACTGTCAGCACATAGCATAGATCTGTGGGATTCCTCTCCTCTTCTCTCCAACTGTTAGCACGTAGCAAAGATCTGTGGGATCCCTCTCCTCTTCTCTCCAACTGTTAGCACGTAGCAAAGATCTGTGGGATCCCTCTCTCTCTCTTTCTGTGCTACTGTCAGACATAACATAGATCTGTGGGATCCCTCTCCTCTCCTCTCCAACTGTTAGCACGTAGCAAAGATCTGTGGGATCCCTCTCCTCTTCTCTCCAACTGTTAGCACGTAGCAAAGATCTGTGGGATCCCTCTCCTCTTCTCTCCAACTGTTAGCACGTAGCAAAGATCTGTGGGATCCCTCTCTCTCTCTTTCTGTGCTACTGTCAGACATAACATAGATCTGTGGGATTCCTCTCCTCTTCTCTCCAACTGTTAGCACGTAGCAAAGATCTGTGGGATCCCTCTCCTCTTCTCTCCAACTGTTAGCACGTAGCATAGATCTGTGGG
>NC_138309.1:42875000-42937500 GCF_965601325.2 Salmo salar | reverse complement strand
GACACAATCCCTAGAAAATCTCTACTAATACAGGATTACAGTGAGGCTCTTTTTCTAATCCCATTTTTTATACTGGATTTTGTTCTTCAACCATCTGGAAGACAGACAGACAGAGATTTAGCACCAGCCAGCCTCAGAATGCAGTGTAGACTACTACACTGAGACAGACTAATTAACAGAGCGATTACTAATATGTAACATCCAACACTTCACAATAACAAGACTTATTACCATAAATGACAATACTTGTTAATTATCTGAAGGGATAACGTTGAACGGTAACCATGGATCACCATTAGTTACATCTGCCACTATTACACCTTACCAGAGGTGTGGACTCGAGTCGCATGACTTGGACTCGAGTCGCATGACTTGGACTCGAGTCGCATAACTTGGACTCGAGACGCATGACTTGGACTCGAGACGCATGACTTGGACTCGAGACGCATGACTTGGACTCGAGACGCATGACTTGGACTCGAGTCAGACTCGAGTCACATGACTTGGTCCCACCTCTGCACCTTACTACAGTCTGAGTTGTTGACCATCAACGTTTTGGCAAAATGTAGATTTCTGCCTAAATAGACATACCCAAGCGTAGTTATTTTTCATGAGATTGCCATAAACAGTAACTAGTAATGCTGGATAGTTCTAGAAAGGTCTGGAGCTCACGTTTCAAAATAAATTGTGTTGTAATGATGTGCGCTGAGAGTCGGGAAGCAATTTCAGGGAGTGAATCATTTAATAAATAAATGAAAACATAATACACAACAAGAAACACGAACAATGCACAGACATGAAACAGAAACAATAACACCTAGGGCAGGAACCAAAGGGAGTGGCATATATAGGGCAGGAACCAAAGGGAGTGGCATATATAGGGCAGGAACCAAAGGGAGTGACATATATAGGGCAGGAACCAAAGGGAGTGACATATATAGGGCAGGAACCAAAGGGAGTGACATATATAGGGCAGGAACCAAAGGGAGTGGCATATATAGGGCAGGAACCAAAGGGAGTGGCATATATAGGGCAGGAACCAAAGGGAGTGACATATATAGGGCAGGAACCAAAGGGAGTGGCATATATAGGGCAGGAACCAAAGGGAGTGACATATATAGGGCAGGAACCAAAGGGAGTGACATATATAGGGCAGGAACCAAAGGGAGTGACATATATAGGGCAGGAACCAAAGGGAGTGACATATATAGGGCAGGAACCAAAGGGAGTGACATATATAGGGCAGGAACCAAAGGGAGTGACATATATAGGGCAGGAACCAAAGGGAGTGACATATATAGGGCAGGAACCAAAGGGAGTGACATATATAGGGCAGGAACCAAAAGGAGTGACATATATATAGGGCAGGAACCAGAGGGAGTGACATATATAGGGCAGGAACCAAAGGGAGTGACATATATAGGGCAGGAACCAAAGGGAGTGGCATATATAGGGCAGGAACCAAAGGGAGTGACATATATAGGGCAGGAACCAAAGGGAGTGACATATATAGGGCAGGAACCAGAGGGAGTGACATATATTGGGCAGAAACCAAAGGGAGTGACATATATAGGGCAGGAACCAAAGGGAGTGACATATATAGGGCAGGAACCAAAGGGAGTGACATATATAGGGCAGGAACCAAAGTTTCTGCCCTATATATGACATATATAGGGCAGGAACCAGAGGGTGACATATATAGGGCAGGAACCAAAGAGAGTGACATATATAGGGCAGGAACCAAAGGGAGTGACATATATAGGGCAGGAACCAAAGGGAGTGACATATATAGGGCAGGAACCAGAGGGAGTGACATATATAGGGCAGGAACCAAAGGGAGTGACATATATAGGGCAGAAACCAGAGGGAGTGACATATATAGGGCAGGAACCAAAGGGAGTGACATATATAGAGCAGGAACCAAAGGGAGTGACATATATAGGGCAGGAACCAAAGGGAGTGACATATATAGGGCAGGAACCAAAGGGAGTGACATATATAGGGCAGGAACCAAAGGGAGTGACATATATAGGGCAGGTAATCAGGCAGATGATGGAGTCCAGGTGAGTGTCATAATGCGCTGACGCGCGTAACGATAGTGACAGGTGTACTCCCTTTAGAGGACACAAGCTCAGGTATATAGTACAAAATATAAAAAAATCATAATATGATTTTATCCTAAAGAATTCCTAAATACAGTAATAACTATTGATAAAAAACGTACTATACAACATTTCACCTTTCTTATAACTGTAAAATACATAGGATCAGTACAAATTTGGACCCCATTTCGTATAACTGACGGCAAAGCATTTTCTGCCAAGTCTCCTCTGAGGGACGCAGACTCGTTACAGCTTTACACACAAGGTGATTTTGTTTGTCTGTGTCCAAGAGAAAGTGGTCGTGTTGCAATTCTATGAAATGATTTAGTATTTTTTTACATAGAGAGGTCTAAATCCATTAAAAATATCCAAGCGAGATGAAATACCATTGCTGGATCCTCGAGACCAGGTATCCCCCACGGGTATGCGTAATGCCGTCGAGGGTACGCCAAATAACAATGCCATTCACATTTACAATATATGTACATTTTTTCTCCACATTTTGAAACAGTCCATTTAGTAAGGCCCACGTCCATAGAGACACATACCAGCTCTAATGGTAGTACTGCTACTACCAGCAGTACTACACCTGCAACTGTCAACGACACAAGTTGTTCTGCTTCCACGAGCACATCCAATGCTAACATCAGTAATTCTACATTTTGTTGTTAGACCAGCTAGCATCAGTAATTCTACATTTGTTGTTAGACCAGCTTGCATGGACACTGACAGTGTGAATCTGATGCAGCTGAAGAGCTACTGCTCCCTTACCCGGGGAAAGCACCGAACAATAGACAGGGACGTTGGACAAACGAAGAAGCGCAAATATGATGAAAACTACATTGATTTGGGGTTCACTTATATTGGGTGTACGAATTAGCTTTGAAAGACAGGGTCCTGACAAAGGGACGTTTCTTTTTTTGCTGAGTTTATATCCTTACTTCAGGGCCTGAGCTACAGGCAGTTAGATTTGTCATTTTAGGCAAAAACATTTTTTTATAAAAGGGCCAATCCTTAATAGGTTTTAAGACTGAGACTCTCTGCAATACAACCCAACATTGCAGAGTTATGTGCATCCTTTCAAGCACACCCTTCTCATTAACCTGTGGTGAGTTATTCACAATTTTCGATGAACAAATAGGGTTCTATATGTAAGATGGTTAAATAAAGAGCAAAGTGATTGATTATTATTATTATTTGTGCCCCGGTCCTATAAGAGCTCTTTGTCACTTCCCACGAGCCGGGTTGTGACAAAAACTCACACTTATTCTTATGTTTAATAAATGTATCGTATAGTGTGTGTGTGTGGCAGGCTTACAATGATGGTAAAAAACAACATTTGAGAGTGCGCTGACCTTGGTGCTAGAGGGGGTAGAAGGAGGTTGAAGGTTGAATGTTTGAAGAGGTACGGGACTAAAAGAGTTTGGAAACCACTACACTAGACTATGCCGTTTAATATGTTGTCTCCAAGGCTGGGCTCAGAAGCGGAGGAAATCGATTCTTTGTCTGGAACTCAGTCTAGTTAAGAGGAGGTAACCATGGCGCCGGAGAACAAGGCTGACATTTTACGTATTCCTAACCAACATTTTTTTGTTGTTGTTTCTTTGTGTTGTTTGTAACTTATTTTTTAGATTATTTTGTACATAATGTTGCTGCTACCGTCTCTTATGACTGAAAATAACTTCTGGACATCAAAACTGTGATTACTTATCACTGACTGGCAGAATCCTTTTTTTCCTTAATGAGTCCGACGAGCCCGATGTGAATGATATACTGCTTCCGCGGGAACAGGCCCAGATCCCCGTCATTTGCGTGAAGAGAAGGCGGAGAAAAAAAGGGCCAGAGGGCGGGCTGCCTTCTGAAAATTAGTAGGCGATTGAATAAACCCCCACTTTCTTCCATTCTGCTAGCAAACGTGCAATCTTTGGACATTCAAAACTGTAAAATCTTATGCTTATGCTTCACAGAGTCATGGCTGAATGACGACATTATCATACGCTGTACCAGCAGGATAGAATGCGGCGTCTGGAAAGACAAGGGACGGCGGACTACGTATTTTTGTAAATAACAGCTGGTGCATGATATCTAAGGAAGTCTCGAGGGTTTGCTCGCCTGAGGTAGAGTATCTCATGATAAGCTGTAGACCACACCATCTACCTAGAGAGTTTTTATCTGTATTCTTCGTAGCTGTCTACATACCACCACAGACTGTTGCTGGCACTAAGGCAGCACTGAATGAGCTGTAGTCCATCATAAGCAAACATGAAAACGCTCACCCAGAGGCGGCACTCCTAGTAGCCGGGGACTTCAATGCAGGGAAACTTAAATCCGTCCTACCACATTTCTATCAGCACGTTAAATGTACAACCAGAGGGAAAAACCTCTGGACTACCTTTACTCAGCCCTTTCCCACCTGGACAAAAGGAACACCTTTGTGAGAAAGCTATTCATTGACTATAGCTCAGCGTTCAACACCATTGTGCCGTCAAAGCTCATCAATAAGCTAAGGACCCTGGGACTAAACACCTCCCTTGGCAACTGGATCCTGGACTTCCTGACAGGCCGCCCCCAGGTGGTAAGGGTAGATAACAACACATCCGCCACGCTGATCCTCAACACAGGGGCCCCTCAGGGGTGTGTGCTCAGTCCCCTCCTGTACTCCCTGTTCACTCATGACTGTATGGCCAGGTACGACTCCAACACCATCATTAATTTTGCTGATGGCACAATAGTGGTAGGCCTGATCACTGACAACGATGAGACAGCCTGTAAGGACGAGGTCAGAGACCTGGCCGTGTGGTGCCAGGACAACAACCTCTCCCTCAACATGATCAAGAGGCTTCTAAACAGCTTCTACCCCAAGCCATAAGACTCCTGAACATCTAATCAAATGACCACCCAGACTATTTGCATCCCCCCCATTTTACACCACTGCTACTCTCTGCTGTTATCATCTATGCATAGTCACTTTAAAATATATATATACTTAACTAGGCAAGTCAGTTAAGAACAAATTCTTATTTTCAATGACAGCCTAGGAACAGTGGGTTAACTGCCTTGGTCAGGGGCAGAATGACAGATTTTTACCTTGTCAGCTCCAGGATTCATTCTAGCAACCTTTTGGTTCCTAGTCCAATGCTCTTCCCACTAGGCTACCTGCCGCCCGAACTTTAATAATGTCACATCTGCTCCTGCTCCACCCCCTAGTGGACATCCGGTGTCTCTTTGACCTGCAGCCATTCCCCCAGTTCTCTCCCTCTCCCTCTTCTTCTCTCTCTCTGTGTGATTGTGTGGTTGGAGACAGGTGTGCTGGAGTCAGAGCAGTTCCCCACCAGCTGGAACCCGTTCCATAATCAAGACCTCTACAAATACTCAGTCCTGCCACTTCCACTCGGCCAGATTGTAATCTCCGTTCAGTCAGTCATGCTTCTAGCTATTTGTTGTTATTTAAGATCCTGTATCCTGCTGTGCCTGTTTCCTTGCCTGATGGTATTTCTCCTCTCACTGCAGTTTTGATGCTCTGACTCTGGTTCCTGTCTCCTGTTCCACATCTCACTACCCTGCTACCCTGTTCTGGATTCAACTCACCATCACTCCCTTGGATTCCCCTCCGGACCTGTTTACCCAGCTCACTCCAACCTCAATCTCCACATCTGGTTTCTTACAACTCATCCAAGCTTCCCTGGATCTGCACTTCACCTGTGTTACATTCATCCCTGTTTCCTGGTCGGAGTCTGCTCCTGGGTTCTCCTGTGCTGCTCCTCTTAACAAATAACTCTACCTACATGTACATATTACCTCAACTAACCGGTGCCCCCCTGTATATAGTCTCCACATTGACTCTGTACCGGTACCCCCTGTATATAGTCTCCACATTAACTCTGTACCGGTATCCCCCTGTATATAGTCTCCACATTGACTCTGTACCGGTACCCCCCTGTATATAGTCTCCACATTGACTCTGTACTGGTACCCCCTGTATATAGTCTCCACATTGACTCTGTACCGGTACCCCCCTGTATATAGTCTCCACATTGACTCTGTACCGGTACCCCCTGTATATAGTCTCCACATTGACTCTGTACCAGTACCACCTGTATATAGCCTCCACATTGACTCTGTACCGGTACCCCCTGTATATAGTCTCCACATTGACTCTGTACCGGTACCCCCCTGTATATAGTCTCCACATTGACTCTGTACCGGTACCCCCTGTATATAGTCTCCACGTTGACTCTGTACCGGTACCCCCTGTATAAAGTCTCCACATTGACTCTGTACCGGTACCCCCCTGTATATAGTCTCCACATTGACTCTGTACCGGTACCCCCTGTATATAGTCTCCACATTGACTCTGTACCAGTACCACCTGTATATAGCCTCCACATTGACTCTGTACCGGTACCCCCTGTATATAGTCTCCACATTGACTCTGTACCGGTACCCCCCTGTATATAGCCTCCACATTGACTCTGTACCGGTACCCCCTGTATATAGCCTCCACATTGACTCTGTACCGTTACCCCCTGTATATAGTCTCCACATTGACTCTGTACCGGTACCCCCTGTATATAGTCTCGCTATTGTTATTTTACTGCTGCTCTTTAATTACTTGTTACTTTTATTTCTTATTCTTATTTTGTATTTTTTTTACCTGCATTGTTGGTTAAGGCCATGTAAGTAACCATTTCACTGTAAGATCTATACCTGTTGTATTCGGCGCATGTGATTAATACAATTTGATTTGATTAGATTTTTGATAGGCCAGGAAATGAGACACATCACTCTCTATGCAAATGTGGGGTGTGAAACCTGACATTTCAAATCATCTCTGCTGACAGACTGGTAGCAGAGAGCAGACAGATGGGCCTTTCTGACATTATAAAAAATATCAGTCGGAACCGGTCCAAAACTGCTCAATGTCCCTTAAACAGGGGACTTAATATCTAAGAGGGTTACATTGTATAAATAATAATGTCAGTCATAGGACTGTGAACTTACCCGCTGCCCTGGCTTAGGGTAGTTGTCTGTCCTGGGGTCTCTTTTTCCTGGGCTGGTTGCTCCTCTGCCTGTTCCTCTTTCTGTCTTACTGGGGTAGCTTCCTCTGCCTGACCCAGTGGGGTAGGGGATTCTGCCTGGTCCAATGGGGTAGGGGTCTCTGCCTGACCCAGTGAGGTAGGGGTCTCTGCCTGACCCAGTAAGGTAGGGGTCTCTGCCTCACCCAGTGGAGTAGGGGTCTCTGCCTCACCCAGTGGAGTAGGGGTCTCTGCCTGACCCAGTGGAGTAGGGGTCTCTGCCTGACCCAGTGGAGTAGGGGTCTCTGCCTGACCCAGTAGGGTAGGGGTCTCTGCCTGACCCAGTGGGGTAGGGCTCTCTGCTTGACCCAGTGGGGTAGGGCTCTCTGCCTGACCCAGTGAGGTAGGGGTCTCTGCCTGACCCAGTGAGGAAGGGGTCTCTGCCTGACCCAGTAGGGTAGGGCTCTCTGCTTGACCCAGTAGGGTAGGGGTCTCTGCCTGACCCAGTGGAGTAGGGGTCTCTGCCGGACCCAGTAGGGTAGGGGTCTCTGCCTGACCCAGAGGGGTAGGAGTCTCTGCCGGACCCAGTGGGGTAGGGGTCTCTGCCTGATCCAGTAGGGTAGGGGTCTCTGCCAGACCCAGAGGGGTAGGGGTCTCTGCCTGACCCAGTGGGGTAGGGGTCTCTGCCGGACCCAGTAGTGTAGGGGTCTCTGCCTGACCCAGTGGGGTAGGGGTCTCTGCCTGACTCAGTGGGGTAGGGGTCTCTGCCTGACCCAGTGGGGTAGGGGTCTCTTCAGAGGGGGTTTGGAACTCTGCCACAGGAGACACCAGAGGCTCCAAAGGCTGGAAGCTTCTGTAGAGAGGCAGACGGTTGGGAATGAGAGAGAGGTACATTGAAGTCGTTAGCAAAGACGTATACACAGAGTGACAGGCAAACAAATGTTCTGTCCGCTTGTGTGTGAATGTGTGTGTGTATGTGTGTGTGTATTTGTGTGTGTATTTGTGTGCGTATGTGTGTGTGTATGTGTGTGTGTATGTGTGTGTGTATTTGTGTGTGTGTATGTGTGTGTGTATTTGTGTGTGTATGTGTGTGTGTATGTGTGTGTGTATGTATTTGTGTGTGTATGTGTGTGTGTATGTGTGTGTGTATGTGTGTGTGTATGTGTGTGTGTATTTGTGTGTGTATGTGTGTGTGTATGTGTGTGTGTATGTGTGTGTGTATGTGTGTGTGTATTTGTGTGTGTATGTGTGTGTGTATGTGTGTGTGTATTTGTGTGTGTATGTGTGTGTGTATTTGTGTGTGTATTTGTGTGTGTATGTGTGTGTGTATGTATTTGTGTGTGTATGTGTGTGTGTATGTGTGTGTGTATGTATGTGTGTGTGTATGTGTGTGTGTATGTGTGTGTGTATGTGTGTGTGTATGTGTGTGTGTATGTGTGTGTGTATGTATGTGTGTGTGTATGTGTGTGTGTATGTGTGTGTGTATGTGTGTGTGTATGTGTTGTTGTTTTTCCCCCAGTTTCACAGCAACAGCTGTGTTCCACCGAGGGAGGGGGGGGGGGGGGGAGAATAGCTTCATTCTCTTCTCAAAGGACAGGGGTGATGTCACTGCCGATGTCATCTCGTTAGATATAAAAGTACTACAGTTCTCTCCATTGACCTCTGTTATAAAAGTCTACCACAGAGGTTGTGTCCAAAATGGCATCCCTATTCGAGGAGTGCACTGCTTCTTACCAGGGCCCGTTAGGAATAGGGTGCCATTGGATACACATCCGGAGTCAGACAACACCCAGACAGTCATGCTATGTTGTTTACTTCCTCATTCATATACAAAAAAGTGTCCCAAATGGCACCATATTCCCTACCTAGTGCACTACTTTTGACCAGAGTCCTATGGGTCCATATTCCCTATCTAGTGCACTACTTTTGACCAGGGTCCTATGGGTCCATATTCCCTATCTAGGCACTACTTTTGACCAGAGTCCTATGGGTCTACATATCCCATCTAGTGCACTACTTTTGACCAGAGTCCTATGGGTACATAGTTCCTATCTAGTGCACTACTTTTAACCAATGCCTGTTGAAAGTAGTGCACTACATAGGGAATAGGGTGCCATTCCAGACCCTACAAAGTTATCCTCTGGGTTCACTTCTCATTCGTATTCACACTGCTCCTTTGGTAATAACATCCATAACAACGTGTCAACGTGGCTGAATTAGTTTTCATATATTAATAAAAATCACTGGCAGAGGCCATGAATATCACATGAATGTTTATAAAAGGGAAATTAACACCACAGTCGTTGATTTACAGAGTAATACTGTCACAACTAATGTACATATTACTGTTCTCTGTCACAACTAAAGTACATATTACTGTAATGTCACAACTAAAGTACATATTACTGTTCTGTGTCACAAAAAATTTACATATTACTGTTCTCTGTCACAACTAAAGTACATATTACTGTAATGTCACAACTAAAGTACATATTACTGTTCTGTGTCACAAAAAATGTACATATTACTGTTCTCTGTCACAACTAATGTACATATTACTGCTCTCTGTCGCAACTAAAGTACATATTACTGTAATGTCACAGCTAATGTACATATTACTGTTCTGTGTCACAACTAAAGTACATATTACTGTTCTCCGTGTCATAGGCAGCTAGCAATAGATTACATTCTGGATTCTCTACACGTGTACCGATGAAGAAACATGGTGACAATTTGATGTTTTGTTGATACTCTACACTCTTGTCTATGAAGTATAGGCTGTGTTCTTCCTGTGTGAAAGGTCACAGATGTTTGACAGACCCTGGTTCGGGGCCTTAGACCACTGAACCAGGGTCTGTAGTGACTCCTCTAGCACTGAGACGCAGTGCCTCAGACCGCTGAACCAGGGTCTGTAGTGACGCCTCTAGCACTGAGATGCAGTGACCACTGAACCACTCGGGAGCTCCTCTCATCATAGTTACAAATACATAGTGTAGGTGGGGTTTCTGTAGTATGTAATGCAACTGAATGATCATTGCAATAAAGTATGCGAAAGTGGATGTTTTACCATCATCTCTGTTCTAGTAGTATATCATAAAGACACAAGCTTGTTTTTGTATTTCAAAATACGGCAAAAAAAATAATTAAATGTCGGCTAACAACATCACAGAGGTTGTGTGATGTAGCACTAGTTTGGTCACAACACATGAACAGGCTTGGTGTTGGCCTTTCTGATTCCATAACCCAGGAACCACATTTCTAAATAAACCATTCTATAGAGGGCTTAAAGAGAGTTATGGGCCGTGATAACATGAATTTAATGAGCTGGAACTATATCTCCCTGACGACGCGGTATCTCCCTGACAGCATGGCATCTCCCCGACGACGCGGTATCTCCCTGGCGGTGCAATATCTCCCTGATGACGCGGTATTTCCTTGACGGCCCGATATCTGCCTGATGGCCCGATGTCTCCCTGGTGGCCCGAAGTCTCCCTGACGGCCCGATATCTCCCTGACGGCGCGATATTCCCCCACTGCGCGGTATCTCCCTGACGGCGTGGTATCCCCCTAACGGCGCAGTATCTCCCTGACGGCGCGGTATCTCCCTGACGGCGTGGTATCTCCCCCTAATGCAGCGGTATCTCCCCCAACGCAGCGGTATCTCCCCCTAACGCCGAGGTATCTCCCTGCCGGCGCGGTTTCTCCCCCTAACGGCGCGGTATCTCCCTGACAGCGTGGTATCTCCCCCTAATGGCGTGGTATCTCTCTGACGGCGTGGCATTTCCCTCTAATGGCGCTGTATCTCCCTGACAGTGTGGTATCTCCCACTAACAGTGTGGTATCTCCCTGGCAGCGTGGTATCTCCCCCTAATGGCGCGGTATCTCCCTGACGGCGTGGTATCTCCCACTAACAGCATGGTATCTCCCTGACAGCATGGTATCTCCCCCTAATGGTGCGGTATCTCCCTAATGGCGTGGTATCTCCCCCTAATGGTGCGGTATCTCCCTGATGGCGTGGTATCTCCCTGATGGCGTGGTATCTCCCTGATGGCGTGGTATCTCCCCCTAACTGTGCGGTATCTCCCTGACGGCGCGATATCTCGCTGACGGTGTGGTGAAACAACAGAAAACAATGCAATAAACACAAACACTCCCTGGTCAACACAAGCACGCACGCACACACACACACACACACACACACACAGTCTGTGTACAGTGCGGAGTGCAATACCTGGGTTCTGTAGTTTTCTCAGAGGACTCCACTGTGTTCTGTTGGTGGGACTGTGAGAGGGAGGCTGCATGGGATCTGAGAGCAGCCAACCAGTCTACCTCTGGTTCTGTCTGTTCTGTGGTAGGACCAGTAACTGATATCTCTGTCTGTTCTGTGGCAGGACCAGTCTGTTCTGTTGCAAGACCAGTCTGTTCTGTAGTAGGACTAGTCTGTTCTGTGGCAGGACCAGTCTGTTCTGTGGCAAGACCAGTCTGTTCTGTAGTAGGACCAGTCTGTTCTGTGGTAGGACCAGTCTGTTCTGTAGT
Organism: Salmo salar; assembly: GCF_965601325.2. Taxonomy (NCBI): domain Eukaryota; kingdom Metazoa; phylum Chordata; class Actinopteri; order Salmoniformes; family Salmonidae; genus Salmo; species Salmo salar. The sequence goes on along the minus strand of NC_138309.1, from coordinate 42,925,847 downwards.
AGGACCAGTCTGTTCTGTGGTAGGACCAGTCTGTTCTGTAGTAGGACCAGTCTGTTCTGTGGTAAGACCAGTCTGTTCTGTGGTAGGACCAGTCTGTTCTGTGGTAAGACCAGTCTGTTCTGTGGTAGGACCAGTCTGTTCTGTAGTAGGACCAGTCTGTTCTGTAGTAGGACCAGTCTGTTCTGTGGCAGGACCAGTTTGTTCTGTGGCAGGACCAGTTTGTTCTGTGGCAGGACCAGTTTGTTCTGTGGCAGGACCAGTTTGTTCTGTGGCAGGACCAGTCTGTTCTGTGGCAGGACCAGTCTGTTCTGTGGCAGGACCAGTCTGTTCTGTGGCAGGACCAGTTTGTTCTGTGGCAGGACCAGTCTGTTCTGTGGCAGGACCAGTCTGTTCTGTGGCAGGACCAGTTTGTTCTGTGGCAGGACCAGTCTGTTCTGTGGCAGGACCAGTCTGTTCTGTGGCAGGACCAGTTTGTTCTGTGGCAGGACCAGTCTGTTCTGTGGCAGGACCAGTCTGTTCTGTGGCAGGACCAGTCTGTTCTGTGGCAGGACCAGTCTGTTCTGTGGCATCCTGTGGAACTGCATCATCTGTTAAGAGCCTCTGTTTTTCCTCCTTCTTTTTCTTCTGCTTTTGTTTCCTCTCTTCCATCCTTTTTGCTAATGCTTTCATCCTCTTCTCTTTCTTCCTGTTCAAGGCCTCAATATCCTCCTCCGCGGCCTCTCTCTCTGAGTCAGTTAGTTGTGCTACTGTTGGGCTTTCTGTGGTTGTTGTTGATATTGTTGTGCTGGAGGCCTTCTGGACCACATGAGGATCAGGATCGACATTGAGACCAGGACTTTCTCGAGTTCCACGAACGTTTCTGGTTTTTACCACGTCATAAGCTAAACATGGTTCAACTGCCTTGTATTCTGCATCCTGTACAGAGGCTTTGACCTGAACAGGGTGAGTGTCAGCCACTATGACAGGAGTGTCGGTGACCTGGTCTGGGGTCAGTTTGACAGGGACAGTCACTTTGATCTGGTGGTCTGAGACAGGGTTAGGTTCAGCCTCCATGTCTGGATTATGTGGTATGACCTCCTCCTTGTGAACCCCGTGCCTCTCGGTGCTGACTCTTCCCTGTGAAGATGATGATGATGAGGCAGGAGATTCCAGCGGTGTGGTTTCATCTTGGTGTGAATCCGTTCCAACAGCGGCTGCAGTGTTCTCTGTTTTGCTGCGTTGATCTTGACGAGTCGGTGTTATAACACCAGTTCTCTGACTCTTATCCTCAACGTTCTCCTCATCCTTCACCGACAGACCCTTTGACTTGAGCTCTGAACGGTCTGAATCCGACAGGACATGGACTACTCCTGGCCCAGTGTTTTGGTTTTCATCTGTCTTCTTTTCACTACCATCAGGGACTTTTACTACAGTCCCTGTGTTGTTGTCTCTCTCAATATCCCCACTACCCCAGTCTAAAAAGAAACGATTGTGACTATGAGAAGGCATATTGACTCCTTCATGACTAAGGTTGAAGCTATGAAAAGGTATACTGACTCCATAGTCCCTTACAGTAGAAATAATATTCCCCACTCCCTCCCCTGTGTCTGGACCTCTCTCTCCATCGATGACATCATAGTTGCAGTCACCTGACTTGCCGTTCTCTTCCTGACCGCCCAGGGTCCTCTCTGCTCCCTGTGTTACCCCCGGCAACAGTGTTGAAGCTGTGAGGGACTCAGTGCGTTTGTTGTTGTCTGATTCTCCTCCTCCATCACGTCTAACTAAACGACCACATGATAAGTCCTCTGAGGCAGTACTGGATCCTGGCCTTTCCTGCTGCTGCTCTTGTTCCTGTTGCCGAGCAAAACGGTTCAGACGAATCACTGAATCTGATTGGTTAAGAGCTGCATTTTCAGTCGAATCGGGCACAAAGGGGTCTCTAGTCTCTTCGCAGGGCTCCAGTGTCTTCACTGTTGCTGGCACCGGCAGCGTGGGGTAGAGACTTTGTTCTAACACAGAGGGAGAGGACAAATAGCTAGAGTCTCCACTGGAACAAAACCCATCCTTAGACGAGCCAAAAGGAGCCAGGCTGGGGTCAGATGAGGCCTTGTCCTCTCCTTTACCTGTTCTGACACTCTTTCTTCCTGTTTGCTCCACAGCGTTAACTATCTGTGCACTCCCCGCGTTGTCTCCCTGCACATCACCACCATGCCAATCTAAAAAGAAATGATTATGAGAAGGCATATTGGCTCCAATGTCTGTTATTTCACTCTTCTCATCTCTCTCCTCATGGAGAGCTCCTATTTGTGATTCTGTCAGTGTTTGTGTTTGCTCCTGTTCCAAATGCTGATATCCGGTCTCTCTGATTTGCTCTCCTGCTTTCTTATCAGTCCTATTACTCTGCTGTTGTGTACTTGACTGATTCCATTTTCCTTTCTGCTTGTCATCCTCTATTTCCTGTTGTTTATCCACTGTTTGTTTTTCTTCCTGCCTTTTTCCCTCTTGTGAGAGATTCTCATCCCCCTTTTTATGTTCTTTGACTGTTTCCTTCTCCTCTGTTTCCTTCTCCTCTGTTTCCTTCCCCTCTGTTTCCTTCTCCTCTGTTTCCTTCTTTTCTGTTTTCTTCCTCCATGTTTCCTTCCCCTCTGTTTCCTTCTCCTCTGTTTCCTTCCCCTCTGTTTCCTTCCCCTCTGTTTCCTTCTCCTCTGTTTCCTTCTTTTCTGTTTTCTTCCTCCATGTTTCCTTCCCCTCTGTTTCCTTCTCCTCTGTTTCCTTCCCCTCTGTTTCCTTCTCCTCTGTTTCCTTCTTTTCTGTTTTCTTCCTCCATGTTTCCTTCCCCTCTGTTTCCTTCTCCTCTGTTTCCTTCCACCCTGTTTTCTTCCAACCTGTTTCCTTCTCTGTTTCCTTCTCCTCTGTTTCCTTCTCATCATTTTGTCTCCTCTCTTCCTTCTTTTCCGCTGTTCTCTTTTTCTTTTGTTTCATCTTGTCCCCCTGTTTGTCGTCTGTGTTTACATTGAGAGGCTGGCTGCTTATTGGCTGCTCAGCACTGAGTGGTGGGCTGACATTTATAATATCATCTTTAATGGACAAACCCACACTGATGACCTCATCATTAATGGATGCAGCACTACTGAATAGATTAACCCTAAGAGGCTCTTCTACCTTGGGCTCAGGAATGGTGTTATCAGATCCAGCTGTTGATACTGTTGTGGTCTGAGGCTGAGATGGTGATTTAGAGATGGGGATTTTTTCTGGAAGCTTCTCACTAACCTCCTCTTTAACCTTTTCAGCCAGTGACCCTTTGTCACCACTGCTGCCAGTCTTATGTGCTTCCTCTTCCTCCCTGTGTCTCAGATAATCTCTGTACTCTGAATCCAGTATTACAGATGCTGCCTGTGTCACTTCCTGTATCACATGATCAGGGAGTGGGGTCATTTCCCCTGTCACATGATCAGGAAGTGCGATGATGTCATAGTGACTCAGCATGGGACCTGGGTGCTTCAGTATCACTATTGGCCCAATACTATCAGATTGATCCCTCAGTATAGGAGAGGACAGGTCAAAGACTGTTACCTTTGGAATACTGGCCTCAGTCACTGTCTTAACTTCAACCTCAGCTCCAGCCACGGTCGTTGCCTCATCTTCAGCCTCAGCTCCAGCCACGGTCGTTGCCTCATCTTCAACCTCAGCTCCAGCCACAGTCGTTGCCTCATCTTCAGCCTCAGCTCCAGCCACGGTCGTTGCCTCATCTTCAGCCTCAGCTCCAGCCACGGTCGCCGCCTCATCTTCAGCCTTAGCCAAATCCAAAGAAGGGAAGTCTGTACTCTGACGCCCCTCTCTACCCTTCATAGGATCTGAAGGGGATTGGTTAGTGACATTCATCTCTGGAATACGAAGCCCAGTCTCTAGCACAACTTTGGCCCCGGCTCCAGCCTCAAGTCTGTCCCCAGCCATAGCGTAAGCCACAGAGGGAGGGTCTCTAGAACATTGTGGAGTCTGTGGCAGCCTCTCTCTGGTCTCCATATGATCTGTGACAGGAAGGTCATGGTGAATTGATTGGTCTGATTGGTCTAATTGGCTTGTGGGCTGATCAGCCTGAATGGTGGGCTGTTCCTCATCCGGTTTTGTCTGCAGCGTCGTAGTGACTACTACAGCCGTGGTGTTGGTCAAGGTCACATCTCCAAAGGGGTTTGATCTTGATCCACCGTCTGGCTGGATAGAGATGGAACCTACACTGGGCACTGCACACAGACACTGGGCACTGCACACAGGTCCAGCACAGGTGAACGCATCTTCAAAAAAAAACTGGAAAACAGATTCACTGGATGTGGTGGTGAGGTGCTTCTGAGCAGGGGATGGTGTGAGGGATGAAGAAGAAGGAGGAGGAGGAAGTTTGAAATCCACCTGTTCTGAGTCTGGGACTGGGTCTGGGTCAGCTGCACTAAGAGTAGATATAGGAGCGGAGTCCTGATGTCTTTTACTATTGTCTTCGACTACTAATGCTCCAGAATCTCCACATGCAGTCTCTGGAAGCCCTATCCTAGCTAACAGGCAAGATTCTACTTTTCCTCTATCTTGTCCATACTTTTTCTCTCCCTCCTTCTCTCCTCCCTCCTTCTCTCCTTTCTCTGACCCCTTCCCAGTCTCTGACACCTTCCCAGAGTCTTTGACATCTCTTCCTGGTTGGGACTTCTGCTGAGGCTCCCCCTGGAGGTCAAGGGGTTTCAGTGTTGGAAGAGCATCCCCAGCTAGAGCCACTTGTGGTGGGCATAGAGCTGCTGGTGGTGGGATCTCTGGCTTCTTGGATCTGAGGAAGTCATGGGAGGTGAAACTGGCTTCAGTCACTGGGTGGTGAAGGTTCTCGTGTACCTTCAGTGGAGGCAGGGAGGCACAGTCCAGTCCAGTAGCTGGTTGGGAGACAGAGACATCATTGAGGCCTATAGATGAGCTATCATCTGATTTCACCACATTGTTGAAAAATAGTTTCCTGTTGTCCCCTACATTGCCCATCAGAGCTAGCTGGAACACCTCAACTCCAGCCATGGTGGGGCCTTCCACTACACCACTGCCAAAACCTTGAGACTGAGACTGTACTGATCTGAGGAGTGTAGCTTCACTCTCAGTGCTGGTGTGGTCGATACGGACCGGTTGATCGTAGCTCACAACTGTAGCCGAGCTCTGCTGTAACTGAAAGACCAGTGGAGGCTGAGGTGAGATAAAAGAGATGGCAGACGGAGGATCCTTCCCTGTCTCTCTCCCGGTCTCTGTGTCTGAGAGGAAGGCTTCTCTTATTTCTCCTGGGACAGGTCGTAAAGTTCCTCCTTTCTCTTCTGGATCCTCCTTTCTCTCCTGGCTCTGTTTAAGACAAGCCCTGTCCTCAGTCTCTGTGCCTCCCTTTGTGTTGCTTCTGAAGCCCTGCAACTGTGGCTCAGAGTGGTCGTTAAGACCTAGGCCAGGTCCTGTGGGCACTCTTCCTCCTTTCTCCTCTAGTTCTGGACTCAGGCTCTGTTTGAAATGAGACGACTCCTCTGTCTCTGTACCTCTGTTCTCTTCTGACTTCAGACTCTGTTTGAGACAAAGTTTGTCGTCTCCTGACTCCTTAGTCTCTGTGCCTCTCTTTGTGTTGTTGCTGTCCCGGGCCTCTGTGCCTCTCTTTGTGTTGTTACTGTCCCGGGTCTCCTCGTGCTCAGCAGAGTGAAAGGGAGGGAGGAGAGATGAAAGGAGAGCTAAATCTCTGTTTTCTGTCTGCCAGAAGGGCTGAGAAACAGAGAGACTGCCTTGTTCTTGTTTACCAGAGGTGCTGAGCTGAGAGTGAAGAGATGAGAGAGCTGGATCTCTGTTGCCCTGTTGCTGTATTGGTGGAAAGAGAGAGAGACAGACCTGATCAGCAGAGATGATGATGCTGCTGCTGGCAGATGTGGAGGAGGTAGAGGAGGCTATGATGAGCTCAGCCCCCCAGCAGCACTGCGACGGTAGTAATGATTCGACAGGAACAGGAACAGGAACGGCAGCGGTGGTAGAGTCAGGGGGTTGTAGTAGTGAGTCGACAGGAACAGGAACGGCAGCGGTGGTAGAGTCAGGGGGTTGTAGTAGTGAGTTGACAGGAACAGGAACGGCAGCGGTGGTAGAGTCAGGGGGTTGTAGTAGTGAGTCGACAGAAACAGGAACGGCAGCGGTGGTAACGTCAGGGGGCTGACAAGTCTCACTCCCAGCTGATGACACCTTGCTAGCTGTGGGGCCCGCCGCTGTCGGATGGCTCAATGAAACCTGCTCTCTGGCAGCAGCTACCCCTCCTCTCCCTCCTCTCTGTTCTCCGCCCTCCTTTCCTCCTCCTCCTCCTCTTTTTCCCTCCTCTCCCTCCTTTCCCCCTCTCTCCAATCCGGTGGCAGTAGCAGTGTTGTTGTCTTCCTGGCAGTGACGTCCAGTGATTACCCAGAGGGGAAAAGGAGAGGTATCAGTGACGTTGTGGTCTTCCGTCCGGTGTCCAGACTCCTTCTCTTTCTCCCCCTTCTTTTCTCTCTCCGTGGCTGGAGAGAGTGTGTTGGTCCCTGGGGTGCCGCTGACAGGCGTCCCCCCTCCCGTCTCTTCACTCTCCGGTGAGTTGTGAGGCACAGCGTTATTGCTGCAGTCCTGGTCAGACGCAGAAACAACCCTTGTCTCTGTCTTTGTATCCTTAACAGGGAGTGCAGGTGAGCCTTTTATCCCTGTGTCGATTAAAGAGAGCTGGGTGTGTCTGCACGCCGGGTGGAGGAGAGCTGTTTCTCTGTGTCGCTCCTCTCCTGCAGAGCACTTCAACAGACTCTCCTCTATCCCCTCTAAACCTCTCCCTCTGTCTCCTAGTGCCACCGACTCTGTTTCTGCTGTTACTGCCGTGTCTCTCTCCAGCCAATCGAGCTGCCTGTTTTTCCCCTCTCCCTCACATTCGATCATTTCTGGCATCGTGGGTGTTGTCATGGGCAACGCGTTGCCAGCGGCAGCAGTGGCCACTACTGAAGGCTCTTCAAGGGCGCTCTTCTTCTCCTCCTCCTCCTCCTCCTCCCTCGCTTCCTCTCCTATACAGGCTCGGTTCTGGTTCTGAATCTGAGAGTGTGTGTTTCTCTGGTCCAGTGTGTGTGTGATTCTATGGTTGAGTGTGTGTGTGTTAGTCTGGTCCAGTGTGTGTGTGTTAGTCTGGTCCAGTGTGTGTGTGTTAGTCTGGTCCAGTGTGTGTGTGATTCTCTGGTTCAGTGTTTGTGTATTTTCTCCACACTTCACAGAGAATACATGTTCTTCCTGTGTTGTTCTATCTGATCTCTGATCAGAAACACGGGCAGAGATTGAGCTGACATTACTACGCAGATCAATAACTGTGGTCTGGACAGATGTATTCCTGTCATTATCACTGACCCTTCCTGTTGCATTGTGGTTCCGGTCTGGGGTTTTAACACCGCAAGTCAGAGAGAAGGGGCCACCTGTCTTGCGGTGGTCTGCAGACTGCTGAGGCTCCTTGGGTATGGTTGGGGCCAGACTGGGGGCAGGTGAACCAGCCTGGACGGTGGCTGGGGGGCTGGAGCTGGGTTGGGCCTGGGTAAGGGCCAGGCTGAGGGCAGGTGAACCCAGGGCCAGGCTGGTAGTAAGATGATCCCCACAGCCTGTGGATGAGGGGCTGGAGCTGGTCTGTCCCTTGGGGCTCAGCTGTTCCTGGTAACCTGAACTCTTGCCCTGTGGTTCTCTGTTTGTCCCTGTCTGGATGTCTGACTGTGTCTTTGTCTCTGGCTTTGACTGTGTCTGTGTCTCTGTCTGTGACTCTTGCTTTGACTGTGTCTTTGACTGTGACTCTGACGTTGACTGTGTCTTTGTCTGTGTCTCTGGCTTTGACTCCGGCTTTGTCTCTGTCTGTGTCTTTGGCTTTGTCTCTGTCTGTGACTCTGGCTTTGACTCCGGCTTTGTCTCTGTCTGTGTCTCTGGCTTTGTCTGTGTCTCTGGCTTTGACTCCGGCTTTGTCTCTGGCTTTGTCTCTGGCTTTGTCTCTGTCTGTGTCTCTGGCTTTGTCTCTGTCTGTGACTCTGGCTTTGACTCCGGCTTTGTCTCTGTCTGTGTCTCTGGCTTTGTCTGTGTCTGTGACGCTGTCTGCGTCTCTGGCTTTGACTCTGTCTGTGTCTCTGGCTTTGACTCTATCTGTGTCTCTGGCTTTGACTCTGTCTGTGTATGTGTCTCAGGCTTTGTCTGTGTCTGTGTATCTGTATGTGTCTCTAGCTTTGACTCTGGCCGTGTCTGTGTCTCTGACTTTGTCTTTGCCTCTGTCTGTGGCTCTGGCTTTGACTCTGTCTGTGTCTCCGTCTGTGTCTCCGTCTGTGTCTCTGGCTTTGACTCTGGCCATGTCTGTGTCTCTGTCTGTGTCTCTGTCTGTGTCTCTGACTTTGACTCTGTCTGTGTCTCCGTCTCCGTCTGTGTCTCTGGCTTTGACTCTGTCTTTGTCTCTGGCTTTGACTCTGTCTGTGTTTCTGTCTCTGTCTGTGTCTCTGTCTGTGACTCTGTCTGTGACTCTGTCTGTGACTCTGGCTTTGACTCTGGCTTTGACTCTGGCTGTGTCTGTGTCTCTGACTTTGTCTTTGTCTCTGTCTGTGGCTCTGGCTTTGACTCTGTCTGTGTCTCCATCTGTGTCTCCGTCTGTGACTCTGGCTTTGACTCTGGCTTTGATTCTGGCTTTGACTCTGTCTGTGTCGCCGTCTGTGTCTCTGGCTTTGTCTCTGTCTGTGACTCTGGCTTTGACTCTGGCTTTGTCTCTGTCTGTGTCTCTGGCTTTGTCTGTGTCTCTGTCTGTGTCTCTGGCTTTGACTCTGTCTTTGTCTCTGTCTGTGTCTCTGTCTGTGTCTCTGGCTTTGACTCTGACTCTGTCTCTGTCTCTGGCTTTGTCTGTGTCTGTGTCTCTGGCGTTGACTCTGTCTGTGTCTCTGTCTGTGTCTCTGTCTGTGTCTCTGGCTTTGACTCTGACTCTGTCTCTGTCTCTGGCTTTGTCTGTGTCTGTGTCTCTGGCGTTGACTCTGTCTGTGTCTCTGTCTGTGACTCTGTCTTTGTCTCTGTCTGTGACTCTGGCTTTGACTCCGGCTTTGTCTCTGTCTGTGTCTCTGGCTTTGTCTGTGTCTGTGACGCTGTCTGTGTCTCTGGCTTTGACTCTTTCTGTGTCTCTGGCTTTGACTCTGTCTGTGTCTCTGTCTGTGTCTCTGGCTTTGACTCTGGCTTTGACTCTGGCTTTGTCTCTGGCTTTGACTCTGTCTGTGTCTCTGTCTCTGTCTCTGTCTGTGTCTTTGGCTTTGTCTCTGTCTGTGTCTCTGGCTTTGACTCTGTCTGTGACTCTGTCTTTGACTCTGTCTTTGACTCTGGCTGTGTCTGTGTCTGTGTCTCTGGCTTTGACTCTGGCTTTGTCTCTGGCTTTGTCTCCGGCCGTGTCTCCATCTGTGTCTCTGGCTTTGACTCTGGCTTTGACTCTGGCTTTGTCTCTGTCTGTGTCTCTGGCTTTGACTCTGTCTGTGACTCTGGCTTTGATTCTGGCTTTGACTCTGGCTGTGTCTCCGTCTGTGTCTCCATCTGTGTCTCCGTCTGTGTCTCTGTCTGTGACTCTGGCTTTGACTCTGGCTTTGTCTCTGGCTTTGTCTCTGGCCGTGTCTCCGTCTGTGTCTCTGGCTTTGCCTCTGGCTTTGTCTCTGGCTTTAACTCTGTCTGTGTCTGTGTCTGTGTCTGTGTCTGTGGCTTTGACTCTGTCTGTGTCTCTGTCTCTGTCTGTGACTCTGTCTGTGTCTCTGGCTTTGACTCTGTCTTTGTCTCTAGCTTTAACCCTGTCTGTGTCTGTGGCTTTGACTCTGTCTGTGGCTCTGTCTGTGACTCTGTCTGTGTCTCTGGCTTTGACTCTGTCTGTGTCTCTGGCTTTGACTCTGTCTTTGTCTCTAGCTTTAACCCTGTCTGTGTCTGTGGCTTTGACTCTGTCTGTGGCTCTGTCTGTGACTCTGTCTGTGTCTCTGGCTTTGACTCTGTCTGTGTCTCTGGCTTTGACTCTGACTCTGTCTCTGTCTCTGGCTTTGTCTGTGTCTGTGTCTCTGGCGTTGACTCTGTCTGTGTCTCTGTCTGTGACTCTGGCTTTGTCTCTGTCTGTGACTCTGGCTTTGACTCTGGCTTTGTCTCTGTCTGTGTCTCTGGCTTTGACTCTGTCTGTGTCTCCGTCTGTGTCTCTGGCTTTGACTCTGTCTTTGTCTCTGGCTTTGACTCTGTCTTTGTCTCTGGCTTTGACTCTGTCTGTGTCTCTGTCTCTGTCTGTGTCTTTGGTTTTGGCTTTGTCTCTGTCTGTTTCTCTGGCTTTGACTCTGTCTGTGACTCTGGCGTTGACTCTGTCTTCGACTCTGGCTGTGTCTGTGTCTCTGACTTTGTCTTTGTCTCTGTCTGGGGCTTTGACTCCATCTGTGTCTCCATCTGTGTCTCCGTCTGTGTCTCCGTCTGTGACTCTGTCTGTGACTCTGGCTTTGTCTCTGGCTTTGACTCTGGCTTTGACTCTGGCCGTGACTCTGTCTGTGTCTCTGGCTTTGACTCGGTCTTTGTCTCTGGCTTTAACTCTGTCTGTGTCTGTGTCTGTGGCTTTGACTCTGTCTGTGTCTGTGTCTCTGTCTGTGACTCTGTCTGTGTCTTTGGCTTTGACTCTGTCTTTGTCTCTGGCTTTAACTCTGTCTGTGTCTGTGGCTTTGACTCTGTCTGTGTCTGTGGCTCTGTCTGTGACTCTGTCTGTGTCTCTGGCTTTGACTCTGTCTGTGTCTGTGTCTCTGGCTTTGACTCTGTATCTGTATGTGGCTTTGACTCTGTCTGCATCTCTGTCTGCGTTTCTGTCTGCGTCTCTGTCTGCGTTTCTGTCTGCATCTCTGTCTGCGTTTCTGTCTGCGTCTCTGTCTGCGTCTGTGAGACCTTGCCTCTTTTCTTTTTCCTCCTCTTTTTCTGTGAGTTTGACTTTTTCTCCATGTCTAACTTGATATCATTATGTAGCGTTGACTCTGTCTGCTTGGACTCAGCTTGCTTGGACTCAGCCTGCTTGGACTCAGCCTGCTTGGACTCTGTCTGCTTGGACTCTGTCTGCTTGGACTCAGCCTGCTTGGACTCAGCCTGCTTGGACTCAGCCTGCTTGGACTCAGCTTGCTTGGACTCAGCCTGCTTGGACTCAGCCTGCTTGGACTCTGTCTGCTTGGACTCTGTCTGCTTGGACTGTGCCTGTGAGTCTACCTTAGTCCCTTCGGAGGTTTTTTGTCCTGTCATCTGGACTGTTTTAGGTCCTACTACTAAGCCTAACAGTAGCTGTATCTCTGTCTCTGCCTGCTCTCTCTGCTCCACAGACTCTGGACTTACCAGGGTCTCTTTAAATAAATCTGCACCTGTTGTCGAGTCTAATGGCATCTGAGTGTCTGTTTCCTTCAGTGCATCCGCCTTCTTGTTTGAGTGAATCTCTGCCTCTGCCTCTCTAGCCATTCTCTCAAACAGTTGTAATGTGCTTTCCTCTTGTTTAGCCTCTTTGGCTGCTCCCTCTTCAACTGGTATCTTATTATTTCCCAGAAGGTAACTTCTGAAACTAAACCCTTCGGTATAGGCTGTAACCCTCTGACTGGTTGATGTGTCACTGTTTCCACGCTGTGTTTCCTCGTTGCCATTTTCACCGTCGTCATCATTGTTGTTGTTGTTGCCGTGGTATCCTGGCTGGATCACAAGTAGGGGAGGTGGTGGCCGTATCCGTGGCGATGGAGAAGATGACTCTGTGTCCTTGGGAACAGTAACAGTCACTCCTCTTCCTCTAGCCATTCTCTCCTCTTCATCTGTCACTCCTCCTCCCGTATCCCTTCTTCCTTCCTCTTCCTCATAGTGGACTGAATATTTGGGCAGAAGGCCCACAGGTGGGCATTGACCACTGGCCTCAGAGACATGGAGGTCTGGTATGCTCAGAGAGGCCATTTGTTCCTCGTATTCCTGGAAGGCCTCGAGAAGCTCCTGCTCCAGGAGAATGGCAGGGGACAGGGGTGTGAGAGGTGGAGCACTCTGCGTGGGCATACCAGTAGACTGGGCTGGGGACAAGGGTAGAGAAGATAGCGCTGGGAGGGGTGGGCACATGAATGGGGCACCTTCAACGGGCGGGGCAATCGGCAGGGCTGGGACCCTCTCCAGGGCCAGAGCTGAAGACGGGGGCAGAAGGGGTGGGGATAGGGCACCCTCCATGGGCGTGGCAGTAGGTTTGGGGGAAGGATGGGTACGAATGTCTGCGGGAACTAGGTCAGCATGGCCGGGATGCCTGAGGTCCAGGGTGGGGTGGGATGGGGTGGGGTATGGGGACCACCCGGGCAGGAGGGTGGAGTGGAGTTGGGGGGTGACCCCCAGCCGGATAGGAAGGTGGGCAGGGAGACAGAGTTAGTTACTGGGAACTGGTCATCAAAACAGCTGTCCATTCCATGATGCTATAGAAAACACATAACACATGCCGGGCAGGGGCAAGTCCCAACTCCATACACAGCTACTGAAATCTGCACACAGGTACTGCACTGCAATCTGCACACAGCACACAGGTAATGCACTGCAATCTGCACACAGCACACAGGTAATGCACTGTAATCTGCACACTGCACACAGGTAATGCACTGTAAACTGCACACTGCACAAAGGTAATGCACTGTAAACTGCACACTGCACAAAGGTACTGCACTGTAATCTGCACACAGCACACAGGTACTGTACTGCAATCTGCACACAGCACACAGGTACTGCACTGTAATCTGCACACAGCACACAGGTACTGCACTGCACTGTAATCTGCACACAGCACACAGGTACTGCACTGCACTGTAATCTGCACATAGCACACAGGTACTGCATTGCAATCTGCACACAGCACACAGGTATTGCACTGCAATCTGCACACAGCACACAGGTACTGCACTGTAATCTGCACACTGCACACAGGTATTGCATTGCAATCTGCACACAGCACACATGCACTGCACACTGCACCTGTACACAACACTGCACTATAATCTGCACATTGTACAGAACACTGCATTCAGAAATGTTATAGAATGAATAGTCAGACTGCATAAAATAAGAGCATTCATTTAACACACACAGATGCATAACTCAGTTAAAACAATGGTTTAGAGTACACAGCTGGTATCGTATTGATAATGGTTTAGAGTACACAGCTGGTATCTGAGTACACAGCTGGTATCTGAGTACACAGCTGGTATCTTAAAGATAATGGTTTAGAGTACACAGCTGGTATCTTAAAGATAATGGTTTAGAGTACACAGCTGGTATCTGAGTACACAGCTGGTATCTGAGTACACAACTGGTACCTTATAGATAATGGTTTAGAGTACACAACTGGTATCTTAAAGATAATGGTTTAGAGTACACAGCTGGTATCTGAGTACACAGCTGGTATCTGAGTACACAGCTGGTATCTTAAAGATAATGGTTTAGAGTACACAGCTGGTATCTGAGTACACAGCTGGTATCTGAGTACACAGCTGGTATCTTAAAGATAATGGTTTAGAGTATACAGCTGGTATCTGAGTACACAGCTGGTATCTGAGTACACAGCTGGTATCGTAAAGATAATGGTTTAGAGTACACAGCTGGTATCTTAAATATAATGGTTTAGAGTACACAGCTGGTATCTGAGTACACAGCTGGTATCTTAAAGATAATGGTTTAGAGTACACAGCTGGTATCTGAGTACACAGCTGGTATCTTAAAGATAATGGTTTAGAGTACACAGCTGGTATCTGAGTACACAACTGGTATCTTATAGATAATAGTTTAGAGTGCACAGCTGGTATCTGAGTACACAGCTGGTATCTGAGTACATAGCTGGTATCTTATAGATAATGTCTACATCTCAAATGGCATCCTATTCCTTACATAGTGCACTACTTTGGGTCCTCTATGCACTATATAGGGAATAGGGTGCCAGTCCTGGTTAAAAGTAGTGCGCTATTTAGGGAATAGGGTGCCAGTCCTGGTTAAAAGTAGTGCGTTATTTTGGGAATAGGGTGCCAGTCCTGGTTAAAAGTAGTGCACTATTAAGGGAATAGGGTGCCAGTCCTGGTTAAAAGTAGTGCACTATTTAGGGAATAGGGTGCCATTTAGGATGCAGACAATGGTTCTTTTCTCATAAATCAGAGAGCAGGAAACAGAGTGGTCACTCAGAAAGAAAGGCGATGTCATTATTGTCTTCTATGGTGGTCACTTAGCATTCAGAGACACGTCCACTCCTCCATCATCTACCCTCATTAAAGCCAGCGGGCGAGCAGGAGAGGACAGGAAGCCGTAATAAACCTCTTCATTGGTTTGCTGAATGGCTGAATCAATGCTGCTGAGTCATTGTAGCCAGGGTCACTGGACACTGGGAAGTAAATGTCTGCCTATTCCCTATATAGTGCACTACTTTTGACCAGGGCCCTTAAGGCTTTGTATAGGGAATAGAGTGCTATTTGGGACACAGAAACAGCCTTGCTTTATCTGTCCTGATGGACTCGGCAGTGATGGACTAGGCAGTGATGGACTAGTCAGTGATGGACTAGGCAGTGATGGACTAGGAAGTGATGGACTAGGCAGTAGACACTGGGCAGAAGCTACCAGACACCATGCAATAATACACACTGTAATAAAGTCAACTTAACTTATTGTTTAATCAGTGTTATTCTGTGATTGGCTGGACTTCAGGACAAGAAGCTGAACTAATGTGTGAATGTTTGTTCATTCAACAAACTTTGCTCACAGTGAACTGAATTTATAAAAGTGTGTTGAGTAAAATTACAAATGTGTGTTTTCCTTTGGGTCAGCTATATGCCCAAGTGTTGAGCAAACTCACAATCCTATTGTAGCTGGTTGTCTTACAATTGTATGTTGAATCAACAAACTGTGTATTATGTGCAGTATGTTGGCTCAAAACCACTCAATACCACGCCCATCATTATCATATTTCCCAGCATGCTCTATTGCAGGTTGATTTTTCTGAAATATTTCTTTCAATACCTGTGTTTTTGCATGTACAATTATTGGTTGATTAATCTTATGAAACACAAACGTAAATAAAATACATTTTTCAAAACTAATCCAATCTGTTATTAGTTGGACTGTTTGCACCTGTTACTGTTCCAGTTTATATAATTTTTACTAACTCATATATTTTTGTCTCGTTCAGTCAAAAGAACAAATCTTTCTACTCCTTTTTTCAAATTTGAGTCAGTAATGACCACGCAGGACCCCTTACCTGCAAACGAACTGAAAACTGGAAAGAGTCACGATACTACAGCCTCTCGTTCCCATCTAATTCACCACCGCAGGTTTATTGGAACGACCATTTGTGACTGAGATGTGTACTTTAAACAATAATATTATTTCGTGATACATTTGAAACGAGATTTAGTTGTGGCCGCAACCAGACTAGATTGTGAAAAACTCAGTGCTTGAGTGCGGTGAGGGTGATGAGCATAATGTCGTTCGCTAACTGCAGCCTCCCCCCAACAACTCCCGATGGAGGCTGTGTATGTTTTTGCTTCTCCAAAGCTGTGTCCATCACAACATTCAATAATACATTAATTGCATTCTTTCTTGCACCATGAGATCAATGATCAGTTCTAAACATGTATTTTCGTCTCTATGCTATTTGGCCTATTTCTCTTCATGCATATGGTGGTCGGAGCACGTCTCTGGAGCCACTGAGCCAGAGGAGCATGTATTAATCCTGCTATTGGATTAATTGTGGCCAGCACTAGCAGGTCAAACGAAAGACTCAAATGAACGAGTCACTCAGAAAAACAAATCATGACTCTGGAGTCAGTAAAAATAGTAGTTCAAAAATAACTAATTGGTCACGAACTGCACTTCACTATGACTATCCTCCCCACCCTGGCTGACGATCCTCTCCACGATGGCTCACTATCCTCCCCACCCTGGCTGACTATCATCCCCACCCTGGCTGACTATCCTCCCCACCATGGCTGACTATCATCCCCACGCTGGCTGACTATCCTCCCCACCCTGGCTGACTATTCTCCCCACCCTGGCTGACTATCCTCCGCACCCTGGCTGACTATCCTCTCCACCATGGCTGACTATCCTCCCCACCCTGGCTGACTATCCTCCGCACCCTGGCTGACTATCCTCCACACCCTGGCTGACTATCCTCCCCACCATGGCTGACTATCCTCCCCACCCTGGCTGACTATCCTCCCCACCCTGGCTGACTATCCCCACCACCCTGGCTGACTATCCTCCCCACCATGGCTGACTATCCTCCCCACCCTGGCTGACTATCCCCACCACCCTGGATGACTATCCTCCCCACCATGGCTGACTATCCTCCCCACCCTGGCTGACTATCCTCCCCACCCTGGCTGACTATCCTCCCCACCCTGGCTGACTATCCTCCCCACCCTGGCTGACTATCCTCCCCACCCTGGCTGACTATCCCCACCACCCTGGCTAACTATCCCCACCCTGGCTGACTATCCTCCCCATCCTGGCTGATTATCCTCCCCACCCTGGCTGACTATCCTCCCCACCCTGGCTGATTATCCACAACCTGGCTGACTATCCTCAACCTGGCTGACTATCCTCTCCAACCTGGCTGACTATCCCCACCCTGGCTGACTATCCCCACCAACCTGGCTGACTATCCCAACCCTGGCTGGATTCCAATAGGAATTACACATCACTTTGCAAGCCAGCATAATGTGACTTGCAGGCTTGATGTGGCCTGTAAACCAGGAGTTTCAGACCACTGCGTTGGGGTGTAACTAGGCCCTCAAAAAGAAACGGCCTTATGATATATGTAATGTATTGACATGAAGAGTTTAATTTCACACTGGGAAATATGCAAATAAGGTACAATCAATTCTTAAATTGAATTTTAAGTTAACTCAATCTAAAATTCTAAGTTGCGTGAACATACAATTCAACTTGAGAATGTATGTTGGTTCAACAATATGCCCAAATGTTGAGTAAAGTCAATCCTATTGCAGCTTGTTACCTTACAATTATATGTTGAATCAATACTTATTTTTTACAGTACAGTCTTGGTTCCCTTCATCTCTCCTGATATTATAGCCACCACAGCAGCATTGCCTATGTGTTTTCCTGAGTCACTGTCACTGGACACAATGCATTAAGACAGTCACTTTGTATCAGCCCTGATATCATAGCCAGCCACACAGCAACATTGCTAATTTGTTTTTGTACTGACTGAGTCATCATGTTTGATGAAAGGGGAATGCATTTAACTGTGTCTTCCGCATTTAACCCAACCCCTCTGAATCAGAGAGGTGCGGGGGGGCTGCCATAATCGACATCCAGGTCTTCGGCACCCAGGGGAACAGTGATTTGTTCAGGGGCAGAACGACAGTTTTTTACCTTGTCAGCTCGGGAATTTGATCCAGCAACCTTTCGGTTACTGGCCCAACCGGCTACCTGCCGCCCATGATGAGTGCAGGGATCCTGGGCAGTAGACAATAGGTACTAACACAACTTACATTTACATAATTTAGCAATTAGGGTTAAGTGCCTTGCTCAAGGGCACATCGGCATAATTGTTACCTAATCGACTGGGGAATTCGAACCAGCAACTTTTCGGGTTACTGGCCCAATGCGATTAACTGCTAGGCTCAGAGTATGTGAGTGGAGCCGAGCTGGAGCGAAGCTTGCCCAATTTGACTGGAGCATGAAATGAGATTCCCAAAGGTTGGAGCGTCGGCCTTCTCGCCCGCTCCAATTTCTCTCCAGTAGTGCTCACCTCACAAGCTCAGGGCATGCCCGGCCCAGCATGCATCTGTAGTCTACTTGTGTGCTGCTATAGCCCCTTGCTTTAGCTACTGTCACAGAGTTCACTAAATATTTTCATAAAGAAAGTGATAAAACACACGGATGAAAAATCAAGTTGACTTACAAAAGATGAGGACCAAGAGCAAGAGAGGGAGTGTGGTGATGTAGTGATCACAAGAATCATTGTGGAATCTGAAAAGACACCTGTCCTGAAAGCATGATGGTGTACTTACTACGTGCACATGCTAAAAGAAAGGAACAAGTTGGGTAGATAGCTAAGTGTGTCATTGTAGCAAAATATTTATAAACTAAAAATCAAATCTCTTGAAAGTTTCATACATGTTTTGTTGTATTATCTATACAGTAGACCTAATAGGCCTGGAATATTCCCCCTTTCAAGGAGCTTTCCGTTTTGATTGGATGATTTTTTTTTTTACCTTTATTTAACTAGGCAAGAAAGTTAAGAACAAATTCTTATTTACAATGACAGCCTAGGAACAGTGGGTTAACTGCCTTGTTCAGGGGCAGAATGACAGATTTTTACCTTGTCAGCTCGGGGATTCAATCTTGCAACTTTTCAGTTACTATTCTGACGCTCTAACCACTAGGCTACCTGCCGCCCCAATGATTTTGCCTAAAAACCTTTAGGCCTACCTATAGAAAAATAACTCAAGAGTAGCCAGCAGGGTCTTTAGGATCCCCAGTGGCCCTGCAAGCACAACGAGGATATTCTCCGCTGCTGGCCTGCTCTACAGGAACCATCGCATGAGCCTGAAGCCACAGACTCTGGCCAAACTCATGTTTCAAAAAAAATTTTCAAAGGCACTGTAGACTGAGCCTAATAAGGCATTTTTTCGTTTAATTTGTATTTAATTCTAAGTAAGTCACAGCCTATATGAGCAATTTATAGACTATAATGATTTAATACAACTAAATGTTTAAATACTGAGAGCTATAATGACCCTGTCAGACTAGTGTGTCGCACTAGTAAATGCTCCACAATGTATTTATTTGTAGGCTATAGCCTTGAAATAATATAAATAATATATCCTAAATAATTAATTTCCGTTCCTTCTTAGTCTCCCTGTCTGTCTCCTGACCTATTTAGAGTGTTTATACGCTGTTGAGTATGACATGTAGCCTATTTTAAAATGATGAACACTTCTTTCATTCACCTTTTTCATGTTAATTAAAATACTTTTCATTCAAATCAAATGGTTTGGTTTCAATACTTCAAAACCAAGTCCAGGTAGTCACAGAAATAGATGGGTGTTGTGCGATTGTGCAAATTTGGAGCAGAAGTTTTTTTCTTTCTGTGAACATGGAGTGTTTTTTAGCAGAGCAGTAGGGAAGGATCTGTGTGCAAGTGTAACAGTTTTGCTTCCGTCCCTCTCTTCATCCCTACCTGGGCTTGAACCAGGGATCCTCTGCACACATCGACAACAGCCATAGTTACCCACCGCTCCACAGAGCAAGGGGAACAACTACTTCAAGGTCCCAGAGCGAGTGATGTCACCGATTGAAACGATATTAGCGCGTGCCCCGCTAACTAGCTAGCCATTTCACATCGGTTACACAAGCACCACTCATACGAGCTGATTTTTCCGACCTTTCAACTCCGCTCACATACTCTGGCTAGGCGACCTGCCGCCCAATGCATCAGGACCACCTTGGTTTGGCGTATTTCTCCTGGTGGACTGATATTGCCACAGCATTATATAGCTATACAAGCGTTATTGCATTGGGTCAATCATTTGTATTCTTCTCATGTTTGCTCATACGTCTCTTTGTGTTTTTTTTTCTAAAGGACGGATATAGCCATGGCTTTTAACCGTATAGCCACACAGCAGAATTGTGGTTATAGTTGTGTTTTCGTACACAGCAAATTCTCCAGTGTTAAATTAACACGGAAAGTGTGGACCGGTATTGACACTGGAACAGTGTTAAATTAACACACTGCTTGGTGTAAAGCCTTATTTGCCAGAGTGCCTTGCTTTTCGGGTGAATTGTAGACTTACAGTATCACCCATGGCTGTATTTGTTAGTGACAGAGACATGGTTGTTGCATTTATCCATTTTCGGCCCTATAGACTTCACCAAGTGAGAACCTGAGCGAATATGTTATCATTAAAATTGTATTATTTAACACAATACATTACAGATTTCATAAGGCCTTATTTTGAGGGCCAACTCTGTAAGTGTTGAATTAACTCTCATTGGTGTAAAATAACCCCAGTGTTGGTCTTAATTAATAACCAGACTTGAACCAAAACCATGCCCATCATTATCATATTTCCCAGCATTATCTATTGCAGATTGATTATAGCAATTGTTTGTTTTAATATGTATGTTTTTTGCATGTACATTGGTTGATTAATTCATCTTTTGGTTCTCAAATATAAATAACATACATTTTCTAAACTAATCCAATATGTTAGTTGAATTTATTGAATTCATTACTGAAATTGTTGTTCAAGTTTAGATGCTTAAGGTAGTCTCATAGTTCAGTCTTCCCAACACTGGCGGTCATTCTGAATGCAGGTTGAGGTTGATCAAACGGTCTGAAGGTAGGATATCTCCACTCTGGCTGGATTTCAATAGGAATTACACATCACACATAACGTGTCAGGTAGCATGAATAACATGTTGAGTTCTTCGGATTACCCAAACATGGGTTCATTTAACCATTGACTGGGTTTTTATTCTCTCATGCTGGGTTGACCAAGCAGCTGGGTATTTTTTTAAGTAATCCATAGGTTATTTTCAGGAGGCGTGGGTTATTAGGGATTTGGTCACCAGTTCTTTTTGGCCACCTGAAAGAGTAAATGTCAAAAAAATGTATCATGTTCAATTTTTACACTCCAATGTTACATTTTCCTTGAATATTACTTAACACTAAATATTCTATTTCAAAAATAATTAACATTTTTATTGACATATTGAGACAAAGTGGTTACTATCCCATTGGGGGTATCACATTGTATTTTGCATATGCTTTTAAGGAACTCACACGCTTCTGAAAGCTTCATTGAAGCTATGAAAGTGTCAGGATTCAACCATAACATTTGATAACAATTCAACAGAACAGATGAATTGGAATGACATTTACTCCCACGGGTGGCCAGACCAAACCTCCAGGCTTCTGCTGGGTCATATCTCAATTACCCAGCATCAAACAAACCAACCTTGCTCTTTTTAAATTGAGAGAGTTCGGGTGATGTCACCTAAGGCTGTGGTGGTCATGAAATTTTGTCAGCTGGCAAATGCCGGCCAGTCTCACGGTAATTGACTGTTAATTAACATGAACATGTTCAACATTTCCAGGCCTCCAGCATTCAAGCTGCTGATGCCCGCCTTTGGAACATCTACATTTAAATAAAAAAAATAAAAATAAATCAGTACATCTATTATTTATTTTAGTCTTAACAAATGATACTAATATTAAGAAAATATATTTCAGAAAAGCACAATATGACTCTGCCTGCTGTGGGCCTATGTTAACTGGCAATGGTCCATGCCATAGGCTGTAGGCTTGTTCATTTATCTAACAATATATGCTTAGAAGTCCCGTGCCATTATTTTATTTTATAGGATTTTGTAGTAAGAAGAATATAATTTAACTGAATAAAATAAAAATAAAAATATATATTTTTTTAGGTCCTATATGCTAAATTTAAGTTACTTGGCAAATGTTGTTGTAAATGATACAAACCTTAGAATGTCTTAGAAATCATAATTTGAGAAAGTTGCAAAAACAAAGCTTGGCTCAGGCTGCACAGCCTGTTCTTTCATCATGTGATAATTTTTTTACCAGTCAAGACTATTCTCAATTTAATCTTGTCTTTACTAATATGCAAAATGAGTTTCTATTTAGAATGGCACGTTATCAAATGGGCAGGAAACAAGAGCAGGGGAAAATATATGTAATCTGTATGCAGTCTAAGAGCGAATGGAGGCTGCTTGATTTCCTGCCAGTACGTTTTTTTGTTGTTGCTACTTTGTGTTTTTTTCAGCAGAGCATACGCTTTGAGAAATACATATAAGAACACTTATTCAACAAAAAAAATGAAATAAAATCTTATTGGACGCATACACATATTTGTAGCAGATGTTATTGTATATGTGTGTATATACAGTGAGGGAAAAAGTATTTGATCTCCTGCTGATTATCTACGTTTGCCCACTGACAAAGAAATGATCAGTCTATAATTTTAATGGTAGGTTTATATGAACAGTGAGAGACAGAATAACAACAAAAAAATCCAGAAAAACGCATGTCAAAAATGTTATAAAATAATTTCCATTTTAATGAGGGAAATAAGTATTTGACCCCTCTGCAAAACATGACTTAGTACTTGGTGGCAAAACCCTTGTTGGCAATCACAGAGGTCAGACGTTTCTTGTAGTTGGCCACCAGGTTTGCACACATCTCAGGAGGGATTTTGTCCAACTCCTCTTTGCAGATCTTCTCCAAGTCATTAAGGTTTCGAGGCTGACATTTGGCAACTCGAACCTTCAGCTCCCTCCACAGATTTTTTATGGGATTCAGGTCTGGAGACTGGCTAGGCCACTCCAGGACCTTAATGTGCTGCCTCTTGAGCTACTCCTTTGTTGCCTTGGCCGTGTGTTTTGGGTCATTGTCATGCTGGAATACCCATCCACAACCCATTTTCAATGCCCTGGCTGAGGGAAGGAGGTTCTCACCCAAGATTTGACAGTACATGGCCCCGTCAAATGATGCGGTGAAGTTGTCCTGTCCCCTTAGCAGAAAAACACCCCCAAAGCATAATGTTTCCACCTCCATGTTTGACGGTGGGGATGGTGTTCTTGGGGTCATAGGCAGCATTCCTCCTCCTCCAAACACTGCGAGTTGAGTTGATGCCAAAGAGCTCCATTTTGGTTTCATCTAACCACAACACTTTCACCAGTTGTCCTCTGAATCGTTCAGATGTTCATTGGCAAACTTCAGACGGGCATGTATATGTATTCTTGAGCAGGGGGACCTTGCGGGCGCTGCAAGATTTCAGTCCTTCACGGCGTAGTGTGTTACCAATTGTTTTCTTGGTGACAATGGTCCCAGCTGCCTTGAGATCATTGACAAGATCCTCCCGTGTAGTTCTGGGCTGATTCCTCACCGTTCTCATGATCATTGTAACCCCACGAGGTGAGATCTTGCATGGAGCCCCAGGCCGAGGGATATTGACAGTTCTTTTGTGTTTCTTCCATTTGCGAATAATCGCACCAACTGTTGTCACCTTCTCACCAAGCTGCTTGGCGATGGTCTTGTAGCCCATTCCAGCCTTTTGTAGGTCTACAATCGTGTCCCTGACATCCTTGGAGAGCTCTTTGGTCTTGGCCATGGTGGAGAGTTTGGAATCTGATTGATTGATTGCTTCTGTGGACATGTGTCTTTTTTACAGGTAACAAGCTGCAGTTAGGAGCACTCCCTTTAATATTTCGGGGGCCAGAAATCTTTCTGATTGAGAAGGGGTCAAATACTTATTTCCCTCATTAAAATGCAAATCAATTTGTAAAATTTTTGACATGCGTTTTTCTGGATACTTTTGTTGTTATTCTGTCTCTCACTGTTCAAATAAACCTACCATTAATATTATAGACTGATCCTTTCTTTATCAGTGGGCAAACGTACAAAATCAGCAGGGGATCAAATACTTTTTTCCCCCACTGTATGTATATATGTACAGTATGTGTGTGTGTAATGGGATGTATAGACATTATAGACATTATGAACAGTATGTGGATATAATTTGTAGTATCTGTAGAATACGTAGGATAGGATAGTATATATAGAGCAATAGTTAAATAGGATGGCATTGACTAGAATACAGTGTACAGTGAGGGAAAAAAGTATTTGATCCCCTGCTGATTTTGTACGTTTGCCCACTGACAAAGAAATGATCAGTCTATAATTAAAATTCAAATCAATTTATAACATTTTTGACATGCGTTTTTATGGATTTTTTTGTTGTTATTCTGTCTCTCACTGTTCAAATAAACCTACCATTAAAATTATAGACTGATCATTTCTTTGTCAGTGGGCAAACGTACAAAATCAGCAGGGGATCAAATACTTTTTTCCCTCACTGTATATGCAGTGCATTCGGAAAGTAATACCTTATTTACATAAGTACTCGAAATTGAACTCAGGTGTATCCTGTTTCCATTGTTCATCCTTGAGATGTTTCTATAACTTTATTGGAGTCCACTTGTGGTAAATTCAATTGATTGGACATGATTTGGAAAGACACACACCTGCCTATATAAGGTCCCACAGTTGTTCAATGCATCTCAGAGCAAAAACCAAGCCATGAGGTCGAAGGAATTGTCCGAGCTCAGAGACAGGATTGTGTCGAGGCACAGATCTGGGGAAGCATACCAAAACATTTCTGCAGCATTGAAGGTCCCCAGGAACACAGTGCCTTCATCATTCTTAATGGAAGAAGTTTGGAACCACCAAGGCTATTCCTAGAGCTGGCCGCCCAGCCAAAATGAGCAATCAGGGTGATAGAGCCCTAGAGTTCCTCTGTGGAGATGGGAAAAACTTACAGAAGGACAACCATCTCTGAAGCACTCCACCAATCAGGCCTTTATGGTATAATGGCCAGATGGGAGCCACTCCTCAGTAAAAGGCACATGACAGCCCGCTTGGAGTTTGCCAAAAGGCACTTAAAGGCACTCAGACCATGAGAAACATGGGTGGTTGATGTCCTTGATGAACTTTTTGGCCTTCCTGTGACATCGGGTGCAGTAGGTGTCATGGAGGGCAGGCAGTGTGCACCCGGTTATGTTTTGGGCAGACCACACCACCCTCTGGAGAGCCTTCTGGTTGCAGGCGGTGCAGTTGCCGTACCAGGCAGTGATACAGCCAGACGGGATGCTCTCAATTGTGCATCTGTAAAAGTTTTTGAGGGTCTTGAGGTTGAAGAGGCACTGTTGCGCCTTCTTTACCACATTGTCTGTGTGGGTGGACCATTTCAGATTGTCAGTGATGTGTACACCGAGCAACTTTTCATATTCTCCAATGCAGCCCCGTCGATGTGGATGGGGGCGTGCTCCCTTCGCTGTCTTCTGAAGTCCACAATTAGAGCCTTCGTTTTGTTGACGTTGAGGATCTATTGCGGCGGTATGCAAATTCAAGTGGGTCTAGAGTGTCAGGTAAGGTGGAGGTGATATGATCCTTAACTAGCCTCTAAAAGCACTTCATGATGACAGAAGTCAGTGCTACGGGGCGATAGTCATTTAGTTCTGCTACCTTTGCTTTCTTGGGTACAGGAACAATGGTGGACATCTTGAAGCAAGTGGGGACAGCAGGCTGGGATAGAAAGAGATTGAATATGTCCGTAAACACTCCAGTCATCTGGTCTGCACATTCTGTGAGGACGCGCCTTGGGATGCCGTCTGGGCCGGCAGACTTTCGAGGGTTAACACGCTTAAATGTCTTACTCATGTCAGCCATGGAGAACGAGAGCCCACAGTCCTCGGGAGAGGCCCGGGTCGGTGGCACTGTGTTATCCTCAAAGCTGGCGAAGAAGGTGTTTAGCTTGTCTGGGAGGAAGTCGTCGGTGTCCACGACGTGGCTGGTTTTCCCTGTGTAATCCGTGACTGTCTGGAGTCCCTGCCACATATGACTAGTGTCTGAACCATTGAATTGTGACTCCCCTCTGTCTCTGCACTGACATTTTGCCTGTTTGATTGCCTTACGGAGGAAATAACTGGACTGTTTGTAATCAACCATATTCCCAGTCACCTTGCAGTGGTTAAATGCGGTGGTTCACGCTTTCAGTTTTGCACCAATGCTGCCTTCTAGCCACGGTTTTTGGTTTGGGTAGGTTTTAATAGTCACAGTGGGAACAACATCCCTTATACACTTCTTGATGAACTCAGTCAGTTACATACGTTTTCAGACCCTTTACTCTGGAGCTCGGTCGGAGTGACCATCGGGTTCTTGGTCACCTCCCTGACCAAGGCCCTTCTCCCCCGATTGCTCAGTTTGGCCGGACGGTCAGCTCTAGGAAGGTTCCAAACTTCTTCAATATAAGAATGATGGAGGATGTTGTGTTCTTGGGGACCTTCAATGTGGCATAAATGTTTTGGTACACTTCCCCAGATCTGTACCTCGACACAATCCTGTCTTGGAGCTCTACGGATAATTCCTTCAACCTCATGGCTTGGTTTTTGCTCTGAAATGCAATGTCAACTGTGGGACCTTATATAGACAGGTGAGTGCCTTTCCAAATCATATCATGTGATAGAATTTCGGTAGCGTTTTCCTCATATTTGCTTTGTTAAAGTCCCCAGCTACAATAAATGCAGCTTCGGAGTATGTGATTTCCAGTTTGTTCAAAGTTCAGTGTAGTTCCTTGAGGGCCTGAGGGGGAATATACACGACTGTAACTTTAACCGAATGGAATTCTCTTGGGAGATAATATGGTCAGTATTTGATTGTGAGGTATTCTAGGTCGAGGGAACAAAGGGACACGAGTTCCTCTACATTATTACAATCACACCATGAGTAGTTAGTCATGAAACATACACCACGGCCTCTCTTCTTCCAGGAGAGTTCTTTATTCCTGTCTGTGCGATGTACTGAGAACCCATTTGGCTGAATGGACGGGGACAGTATATCCAGAGAGAGCCATGACTCCATGTAACTGAGTATGTTACAGTCCCTGATGTCCCTGAGATCCTCGCCCTGAGCTCATCTACTTTACTGTCCAGGGACTAGACAAACATTAGCAAGTAATATACTCGGGAGCGGTGGATGGTGTGCATGCCTCCTAAGTCGAACTAGAAGTCCACTCCGAATACCTCTTCTCCGGCGTTGGCGTCTTGGAGCAGCCTTTGGGATAAGTTCAATTGCCTTGGAGGATACGAACAAAGGATCCAATTTAGGAAAGCCGTATTTCTGGTCTGAATGCTGGTGAGTTACCGTCGCTCTAATATCCAAAAGTTATTTCCGGCTGTATGCAATAACACAAAAAAAGTTCTGGGCTACTATTATAAGAAATAACACACACACATAAAAAAATATTCAAAGTTGCTTAGGAGCTAGAAGCAGAGCTGCCATGTCTGTCGGCACCATCTCACTCAGTTATTTTACTCCACGCATCAACCACTGTTTGTCGCTGCTCGACAGGTGATATTCTGCCCAAACTCTGTTCCTGCAGCTACCCAGTGCTTAATTTTGGAAACCAAATGAAATCTGTTTGGGAACACCGATAGTAACATGCTTTTGCAACGAAACATACACTACATGACCAAAAGTATGTGAACAACTGCTCTTCGAACATCTCATTGCAGAATCATGGGCATTAATATGGAGTTGGTCCCCCCTTTGCTGACATAACAGCCTCCACGCTTCTGGGAAGGATTTCCACTAGATATTGGAACATTGCTGTGGGAACTTGCTTCCATTCAGCCTCTAGAGTATTAGTGTGGTCAGGCACTGATGTTGAGCGATTAGGTGTTCGATGGATTTGAGGTCAGGGCTCTGTGCAGGCCAGTCTAGTTCTTCCTCACCGATCTCGGCAAACCATTTCTGTATGGACCTCACTTTGTGCATGGGGGCATTGTCATGCTGAAACAGGAAAGGGCCTTCCCCAAACTGTTGCCACAAAGTTGGAAGCACAGAATCATCTAGAATGTCATTGTATGCTGTAGCAATAAGATTTCCCTTCACTGAAACTAAGGGGCCTAGCCCGACCCATGAAAAACAGCCCCAGACCATTATTCCTCCACCAATCTTTACAGTTGGCACTATGCATTTGGTAGGTAGCGTCTTCCTGGCATCCGCCAAATCCAGATTCCTCTGTTGGACTGCCAGATGGTGAAGCGTGATTAATCACTCCAGAGAACTAGTTTCTACCACTCCAGAGCCCAATGGTGGTGAGCTTTACACCACTCCAGACGACACTTGGTATTGCGCATGGTGATCTTAGGCTTGTGTGCGGCTGCTCGGCCATGGAAATCCATTTCATGAAGCTACCGACGAAGAGTTCTTGTGCTGACGTTGCTTCCATTGGCAGTTTGGAACTCGGCAGTGATTGTTGCAACCGAGGACAAATTATTTTTTCACACTACACAGCACTCAGCAGTCCCGTTCTGTAAGCTTGTATGGCCTACCACTTGGCTGCTGAGCCGTTGTTGCTCCTAGACGTTTCCACTTCACAGTAACAGCACAACTGTAAGCCGCCCTGCACAATCCATTTTTATTTGATTAATTGAACCTTTATTTAACTGGGCAAGTCAGTTAAGAACAAATTCTTATTTACAATGAAGGCCTACACCTGCCAAACCCTGACGATGCTTGGCCTATTGTGCGCTGCCCTATGGGACTCCCAATCACGGCCGGTTATAATACAGCCTGGATTTGAACCAGGGTGTCTGTAGTGATGCCTCAAGCACTGAGATGCAGTGCCTTAGACTGCTACACCACTCGGGAGCCCCAATGAACCAACAGCATCGTCTAGGCCTATACGTTCTCTCCCAGACTCATAAAGAACAATCTGGCCTTAATGGCCATGTACTCTTATAATCTCCACCCGGCACAGCAAGAAGAGGGCTGACCACCCCTCATAGCCTGGTTCCTCTCTAGGTTTCTTCCTAGGTTCCTGCCTTTCATGGGAGTTTTTCCTAGCCACTGTGCTTCTACATCTGCATTGCTTGCTGTTTGGGGTTTGAGGCTGGGTTTCTGTAAAGCACTTTTTATTGATTTGATTGGATATACATGTTGAAGCGTAGCATAAGGTAACCAGTCCATCCAGTATGCATAATGACACAGTCCACACTAAAAGGCTATTACTCTAATTTGTTCAATTTTGGAGTATAGGCTTGACCAATTATGTACCAAAGACATCTTAAATCAGTTTTTGTATATTTTTTTGTATATTTCTTTCTTTATTTCACCTTTATTTAACCAGGTAGGCAAGTTGAGAACAAGTTCATGAAAGCCATGCATGCGTAGTATGCAGTGGGTTGTGTATTGTATTATGGCACAATCATAATTTCAATTCAGGTTTTTCTTTCGGCTTGGGCTCATATGCATCAGCTTTAATATTTTTGAATGAATCATCGTCGTAGAAAACGTTGTCCAGTTGGTTGTTGTTAGGCTTTGAAACAACATCCACAACAACCATGTTTTACACTGTTTCAACCTGCCGTTGAACTTCTGTCTTCAAATTGATCATCACAGTGAGGTGAGTTTTAAAAGTACAACACTGTTTTGATGAAAAGTGTTTGATGGAATTTTTTTGATTGCATTGATGTCAGAGTGGTTAGAGGGACAATAGAGCCCTGAGTACCAGGCCATTAGGACCTGATGGAGGGACAATAGACCCCTGAGTACCAGGCCATTAGGACCTGATGGAGGGACAATAAACCCCTGAGTACCAGGCCATTAGGACCTGATGGAGGGACAATAGACCCCTGAGTACCAGGCCATTAGGACCTGATGGAGGGACAATAGAGCCCTGAGTACCAGGACATTAGAACCTGATGGAGGGACAATAGAACCCTGAGTACCAGGCCATTAGGACCTGATGGAGGGACAATAGAGCCCTGAGTACCAGGCCATTAGGACCTGATGGAGGGACAATAGAGCCCTGAGTACCAGGACATTAGAACCTGATGGAGGGACAATAGAGCCCTGAGTACCAGACCATTTGGACCTGATGGAGGGACAATAGACCCCTGAGTACCAGGCCATTAGGACCTGATGGAGGGACAATAGAGCCCTGAGTACCAGACCATTTGGACCTGATGGAGGGACAATAGACCCCTGAGTACCAGACCATTTGGACCTGATGGAGGGACAATAGACCCCTGAGTACCAGGCCATTAGGACCTGATGGAGGGACAATAGAGCCCTGAGTACCAGGACATTAGAACCTGATGGAGGGACAATAGAGCCCTGAGAACCAGGCCATTAGGACCTGATGGAGGGACAATAGAGCCCTGAGTACCAGGCCATTAGGACCTGATGGAGGGACAATAGAGCCCTGAGTACCAGGCCATTAGGACCTGATGGTCGGTAGCAAGTCGGATACTACCAAAGCATGTCCAGAGCGGATAAAAGGAGATTACCGTGACTCACGTGGAATTTTACTGCGGTCATGACTCATGGCTGCCGGTGTGGCGGTAATACGGTCACCACAACAGTCCTAATAACATCCTATTGTCACGGTTCTCGTAGGAATGAGCGGACCAAAGTGCAGCGTGTGTGTCGTTCCACATTTTATTTATACTGTGAAACTATGCAATACATAAATAAACTGAATGACAAAAACAACAAACCGTGACACAGAGGTGAAACATACACTACTCAACATTAATCTCCCACAAACCCAGATGGAAAAAAAGCCCTACTTAAGTATGATCTCCAATTAGAGACGAGGACCAGCTGCCTCTAATTGGAGATCATCCCAAACAAAACCAACATAGAAATACAAAACTAGAACATGAACATGAACATAGAAATACAAAACATAGAAAAACACCCCCTGTCACACCCTGACCTACTCTACCATAGAAAATAACATCTTACTATGGTCAGGACGTGACACCTATCTCCTTAGGAATCTCATTTGACATGGGGGAGGGAACCAGTAACTTTACGATCAAACTTTATCAATGTAGAAGCAAAAGTCATTTTTCATACTTTGATATGGTTCCATGCGAATATCATCCAATTTCATTGAAAAACTGGATTTTGACTGTTCATGACTTTTAAAAAACAACAAAACTAAGTGACCCAAAACCTGCGACCCAGCAGTTGGATCATCTAAATAACTCAGTATTTTTGGTTTTTGTAAGCCCTTAATAAAATAAAGCCTTATGAAATACATATTGTATTGTGTTAAATAATTAAACTGGTAATAATAACATATTCACTTAGGATCTCAATTGGTGAAGTCCATAGGATGGAACATTTATGTGTCTCTGTCACGAACCAATTCAAGGCACTCTGGGAAATATGCAAATAAAGCATTACACTAAGCAGTGTGTTAATTCAACACAGTTGAGTGTCTATACGGGTCCACACTTTCAGTGTTAATTTAACACTGGGGAATTTGCTATGTACTGTCATCCTAGCCGGTTTATGTTCCTACTGACTCATCGTCTTACTGAGCCTCCATTTTGAAAACATCCAGGCTTTACCTAAGCAAAAAAACAAAAATATTGACCTTAATAGAATAAGTCTTTACCTTAAACATTATTAGCAGTCATTAGATTAATTTAACTCAAAGACATATTTCACGTCTAACTGCAAATGTCAACAAAGAAAGTAAAATCATTATGGTGCTGCGTTGAGATTGGCTGATGGTCAAACCATGTGACAAGCGCCAGGCGCCCTCAATCTGATTTCCTTGACAACCACTCACCTCCCTGCTAGCCCTGCCTGCCTGCTCTGGCCGATCCTTACATGCCTTCAACAGCCTGGTAGGCACTCCCTTTTTTTTAAAGAGGGAAGGAGAGGAGAGAAATCACAGCAAAAGTGCCTACCAAGCTGCCAATCTTGCAGATTCCACCAAAGGCATGTGTTTGGGAGGGAGTTTGTTATAACTGCATGCTGCAGCTTGCCTTGTAGAGTATATATCTACAGCTCTGTAGGGCAGACTCCGCATGTAGCTGGAACTTAACTTATTGCAGCATCTGAGACCCCCAGTGCTTGTCATGTTTTGTCAGATCTTCTGTGTTACAAATGTCACTGAGGCCCTCTATTTTAATTTCTCTAATCTTTCAATTTCGTTCCTTCCCAAACAGGATGCACACATCTCTCTAGTCTGTTCTGTCTGTTCTGTCTGGTTTGTCTGTCTGTCTGTTCTGTATGTCTGTTCTGTTCTGTCTGTCTGTCTGTTCTGTGTGTCTGTTCTGTCTGTCTGGTTTGTCTGTCTGTCTGTTCTGTGTGTCTGTTCTGTGTGTCTGTCTGTGTGTCTGTCTGTCTGTCTGTCTGTCTGTCTGTCTGTCTGTCTGTCTGTCTGTCTGTCTGTCTGTCTGTCTGTCTGTCTGTCTGTCTGTCTGTCTGTCTGGTTTGTCTGTCTGTCTGGTTTGTCTGTCTGTCTGTTCTGTCTGTCTGGTTTGTCTGGTTTGTCTGTCCTGTCCGTCCGTCCGTCCGTTCTGTCTGTCTGTGTTAGCAAAGTCTGTACTCAAGTGCTACAATGCAATTCAGTTTGTTACAATTCACATAGGCTTCCCTCATTACCTCACTAACACTTGACTTATACCTGCAGGTATGTAATGCTTTATAACTTGTTATAGGCATGTATGAACAATTTAATTTATTATTAGAGAGCTTATAGTATGTTCCTGAAGTGACAAATTACTGCAAACACACACCACTCAGACAACAGCAGACAAGAGACGCCCAAACCAACAGGAACACACTCCGCTCAGACAACAGCAAACAATAGACACCAAACCAACAGGAAACTTCAAAGCAGAGCAAACATACGAATAAGTCAGTCTTCAAATAATTCCCTGAAGCACCTCTAAGTCAACACACCACTGCAACCCACATGCAGTGTTTGAAAGGCCACCACAGGGTTGTGTTCATTAGGGCACACTGTAGCAAAACAGTTCAAAACGTTGTGTAATGGAAGCCGAAAAAAACAAGTGTTTTTCTTATTGAACAAGTAAAGATAGTACTTTCATATTCAGAGTGTTTAATAGATTCAGAGTGTTTAATAGATTCAGAGTGGTTAATAGATTCAGAGTGTTTATAGATTCAGAGTGGTTAATAGATTCAGAGTGTTAATAGATTCAGAGTGGTTAATAGATTCAGAGTGTTAATAGATTCAGAGTGTTAATAGATTCAGAGTGGTTCATAGATTCAGAGTGTTTAATAGATTCAGAGTGTTAATAGATTCAGAGTGTTAATAGATTCAGAGTGGTTAATAGATTCAGAGTGTTTATAGATTCAGAGTGTTTATAGATTCAGAGTGTTTAATAGATTCAGAGTGGTTAATAGATTCAGAGTGTTAATAGATTCAGAGTGGTTAATAGATTCAGAGTGGTTAATAGAGTCAGAGTGTTTAATAAATTCAGAGTGTTAATAGATTCAGAGTGTTTAATAGATTCAGAGTGTTTAATAGATTCAGAGTGTTAATATATTCAGAGTGTTAACCTCTAACCTGTCACATGTACAGTGTTAAAGGTGTGATTGCAGGGTACAGTGACAATCTTAGGCTTCGAGCTCCAACATGCAGGACTAGGTGAAATAAAATAATGAAAATGGTCATAAAAAAACTACAGAAATATATATAGCCCTATATACATCATAATAACTCTGGCTTCCCCGTTTCACTCTGTTTCGGGACGTCTTTCTTCGTTTCATGCCTAGTGAACACAACCCCTGTCTCACAACACACATAGCATACAGAGAAGAAGCACTGAAGGCCCTCTGTCTCCCACTCTCCCTCATGCTGTGGGCAGTACTATAGCCTACACACTGGTTATACCTCTTCTGTACAGCCACCAGTTGTGTGCTGCTGTCCATGTGATGTTGCAGACCAGCCAGCAGGGGGCTCACTGAGTCACTCAGGCTCTCCTGATCACTCTTAATCTCTGTTCTAAAATCACACCGGGGAAAACGCACCAGGACAATTTAGACGAAGGAAGTTTTAAAATGCATTCGTAAGGACTAAAGGCAGCACACAGCATAGCAGTCAAAGACAACAGTATGGGTGGATAAAGCTCCATTATAACTACTGTAAAATCAATGCTGAATAACAACACTCCATTGGACATGGACTATATGCAGGAACGCTTTACAATGTAAACGACTTCATGGTAAAGCTGTGATCTATATTTCCTGCCTCTGAAGAATATGTAAATACAGTAGTGATTTGCATCATGAATATACATCTCATTTCATAGTAACTGGAACAGTCAACAACCAAACAGCAAGTCTAAAACTGTATACTGGTACTGCCAACGAGCTGAGTACAACAGCTTTACCTCACCTTATCATACATAACCTATTCCTTACCTATCCCTTACCTATCTCTGTTCTTATCTTACCCTACCTTACCCTACCTAATCTTACCCATCCCTTACCTTATCTTACCCATCCCTTCCCTAATCTTACCCATCCCTTACCTTATCTTACCCATCCCTTCCCTTATCTTACCCATCCCTTGTCTTACCTAACCTTACATATCCCTTACCTTATCTTACCCTTTCCTTACCTAACCCTTACCTTTCCTTACCAACTTTTACCTTACCTTATCTTTCTTTACCTTTCCTTACCTTACCTTTCTTAACATGACCTTATCTTACCATTCCCTTACCCCACCTCACTTACCTTTTACCTTAACTATTCCGTACCTTATCTTAATTAACCCTTACCTTACCCATCCCTTACCTTATCTTACCTATCCCTTACCCTACCCAGCCCTTACCCTACCTTACCTTACCTAGCCTATCCCTTACCTTACCTTACCTAGCCTAGCCTAGCCTAGCCTATCCCTTACCTTACCTTACCTAGCCTATCCCTTACCTTACCTAGCCTATCCCTTACCTTACCTTACCTAGCCTATCCCTTACCTTACCTTACCTTACCTTACCTTACCTTACCTTACCTAGCCTATCCCTTACCTTACCTTACCTTACCTTACCTTACCTTACCTTACCTAGCTTAGCCTATCCCTTACCCTACCTTACCTAGCCTATCCCTTACCTTACCCATCCCTTATTTTACCTCATCTTACCTATCCCTTACCCTACCCAGCCCTTACCCTACCTTACCTTACCTAGCCTATCCCTTACCTTACCTTACTTTACCTATCCCTTACCTTACTTAACCCTTACTTTACCTATCCCCTATCCCTTACCCTTCCTTACCCTACCTTACCTCTCCCTTATCTTATCTTATCTTACCTAACCGTACCCTACCTTACCTTACATGCACACGTGCGTACAAGCAAACAGGTCAAACCAAAGCCACCTACCCAAGTGAAGTCCCCCAGTGGAGTTCAAGGCTGAGGTCTGTGCTGGGCAGAAAGTCGTGAGGGAACTCTAGATCCTCGTCTTCATCTCTCCTCCTCTTCTCCTCCTCTTCCTCAGTGTTCCTCGCTGGGACGTCCTGTAGGGGGTCGACCCCCTGTTCTATGGTTGTGCCTGGAGGCTTGGTACAGACCACTATGTTATCTGCTGTGTTGTTTTCTCCGTTCTGGTCGATTCTCTCGGCGTGGACTTCAGCCTGGAGGAAACAACAACATACAAGTTATATTAATGAAGCTGTGGTCAACATGCTTAAACAAACTGGAGTTGCTAAAAACACGACAAGGCCCAATGCTGAGTCTAGTGAACGGTGCTTCAACTAACATCCATGTCCTTTGTGCTCTGCCTCCACCCCGGACAATCACAGACCCAGGTATAAAAGCAAGCCGAGCACTGCCTGTTTGTGCAGAAACACACCCTTTATTAAAACACAATAAAGAATGCTGAGTTTGCATTGACTAATGTGAGGTTGGCCAATCCACTCTGTCAAACCTTATCATTTGCCAATGAGCCATCTTTGATAACATTACATTACCCAAATGGGATCAAAGAACACACCGTAGAACTCAATATCTCCTGTACGTAGTGCGTTTTATTATTATTGATATGGGAACATTGTATATTATGACTTCTAGCAATATACAACATAAAGTACATAACA
This sequence comes from Salmo salar, assembly GCF_965601325.2. Lineage (NCBI taxonomy): Eukaryota > Metazoa > Chordata > Actinopteri > Salmoniformes > Salmonidae > Salmo > Salmo salar. Next base: position 42,890,371 of record NC_138309.1, on the reverse strand, counting down.
ACTTGTCCTACAATTAAATGTTCTGCTGCTCATGTTGTTTTATGGAGGTAAATTGATGATCACACAACTAACATATCAACATTAGTGTAATGTCTCGTGTATGACCTCAATCCATGCACAACATAAAGTCCACTTGATCCCTCTGACATATTATATACATTGTATAGATATTGTAAATATAGTATAGATATTGTATAGATATTGTATATATTGTATATATTGTATAGTATACATATTGTATAGATATTGTATATATTGTATACATATTCTAAACACTGTATAAATGTTGTATATATTGTATAAATGTTGTATATATTGTATAGTATAAATATTGTATATATTGTATAAGGATATTGTAAATATAGTATAAATATTGTGTATATTGTATAAATACTGTATATATTGTATAGTATACATATTGTATAGATGTTGTATATATTGTATAAATATTGTGTATATTGTATAAGTACTGCATATATAGTATAGTATACATATTGTATAGATATTGTATATATTGTATAAATATTCTAAATATTGTATAAATGTTGTATATATTGTATAGTATAAATATTGTATATATTGTATAGATATTGTATGCATTGTATAGATATTGTAAATATAGTATAAATATTGTGTATATTGTATAAATACTGTATATATTGTATAGTATACATATTGTATAGATATTGTATATATTGTATAAACATTCTAAATATAGTATAAATGTTGTATATATTGTATAGTATAAATGTATATATTGTATAAATATTGTCTATATTGTGTAAATATTGTATAAATGTTGTATATATTGTATAAATGTTTTATATATTATATAGATATTGTATATATTGTACAGATTTTGTATAGATATTGTAAATATTGTGTAAATATTGTATAAATGTTATATATATCGCATAAATGTTGTATATATTGTATAGATATTGTATATTTGCCATAAGGCTATGTTTACGTTCTTGTTCTCTGAGGCTAAAACAGCAACACCTACAGGATAATGACAGGCCTGTCCTAGGAGTGTGCCTCTCACACCCAGTCCCAAATAGCACCCTATTCCCTACATAGTGCACTACTTTACCTCATTCTCTGAGGCTAAAGCAGCAGCATCTGTAGGATATCCTCTCTGTAATGACTGACAACCAAGTAAGCGTAATCAAAACGTTGTTGTCAACATAACATGAACTAATGAACAATGAGTTTTATACTAAAGCAAATGTTCAGCTTTCAGTTGTGGATCATTATTACTGAGACCAGCTGATCCGGTTTGACTGCCATGGCAACGAGGGAATCCACATACAGTAGCCTATAATGGCATGTCTGACTTTTATTGTATATTATGAGGTGTGTGTGTGCATGTGTGTGCGTGTGTCAAATTAAGTGGTATTTGTAACGTGTCCCGAATACAACAGGTGTAGACCTTACTGTGAAATGCTTACTTACAAGCCCTTAACCAACAATGCAGAAAACAATTTCCAAGTAAGAAAATATTTTATAAAAAAATTAATTAAAATAAAGTTTAAAAAAGTAACACAATAAAATAACGAGGCTATATACAGGGAAAGGAGGATACCTAGTCAGTTGTACAACTGACTGCATTCAACTGAAATGTGTCTTCCGCATTTCAGTTGAATGCATTCAGAGAGGTGCGGAGGGCTGCAATAATCGACATCTACGTCTTGTTTAGGGGCAGAACAACAGATTTTTACCTTGTCAGCTCGGGGATTCAATCCAGCAACCTTTCGGTTACTAGTCCAACGCTCTAAACACTAGGCTACCTGCCGCAGTGAGTTACCGGTACCAAGTCAATGTGTGGGGGTACAGGTTATTCAATGTAATTGAGGTGATATGTACTCCAATGGGCTCCCGAGTGGCGCAGCGGTCTAAAGGCACTGCATCTCAGTGCAAGTGGCGTTACTACAGTCCCTGGTTCGATTCCAGGCTGTATCACATCCAACCGTGATTGGGAGTCCCATAGGGCAACGCACAATTGGTCCAGCGTCGGGTAGGCCGTCATTGTAAATAAGAATTTGCTCTTAACTGAGTTACCTAGTTAAATAAAAGGTTCATTAAATAAACCTTAATAAATGTACATGTAGGTAGGGCTAAAGTGATGATGCATAGATAATAAACAGAGAGTAGCAGCAGCAAAAAAAGGGGGGGGGGGCAATGTAAATAGTCCGGGTGGCCATTTGATTAGCTGTTCAGCAGTCTTACGGCTTGGGGGTAGAAGCTGTTTAGTAGACTTGGAGCTCCGGTACCGCTTGCCGTGCGGTATCAGAGAGAACAGTCTATGACTGGGGTCGCTGAAGTCTTTGACAATTTTTAGGGCCTTCCTCTGACACCGCCTGGTATAAAGGTCCTGGATGGCAGGAAGCTTGGCCCCAGTGATGTACTGGGCCGTACACACTACCCTTTTTAAAAAAAAAATTTTGTAAATTACAATTTAGCAAATTAAGACTGGAGTGATAGATGTGCAGATGATGATGTGCAAGTAGTGATACTGGTGTGTACAGCTGCAGCGATCGGTTAGCTGCTCTGATAGCTGATGTTTAATAGCGTCTTGTGGTCGGATACTGAGCAGTTAACATGCCAAGTGGTGTTACATGTGCTGGGGTGTGTGTGTGTGTGTGTGTGTGTGTGTGTGTGTGTGTGTGTGTGTGTGTGTGTGTGTGTGTGTGTGTGTGTGTGTGTGTGGATGTGTTTAACTAACCAGAAGAATACTAAACAAACAAAAAAAATGACCAACTGGGGACATTTTGTTGGTCCCCACAAGGTCAAATGCTATTTCTAGAAGCTTTAGGGTTAAGGTTAGAATTAGTGTTAGGATTACATTAAAGGTTAGGAGCTAGGTTAGGAGCTAGGTTTAGGAGCTAGGGTTAGTTTTAGGGTTAGGAGCAAGGGTTAGTTTTAGTGTTAGGAGCTAGGGTTAGGAGCTAGGATTAGTTTTATGGTTAGGAGCTAGGGTTAGTTTTAGGGTTAGGGTTAGTTTTAGGGTTAGGAGCTTGGGTTAGTTTTAGGGTTAGGGTTAGTTTTAGGGTTAGGAGCTTGGGTTAGTTTTAGGGTTAGGGTTAGGTTTAGGGTTAAGGTTAGGTTTTTGGGTTAAGGTTAAGGTTATGGTTAGGTTTAAGAGGGTTTCTGTTTACCTTGGTATCAAACCTTGGGTGGTCAGGGTTAGGTTTAGGGGTTAGGGAAAATAGGATTTGAATGGGACTGAATTGTGTGTTCCCACAAGGTTAGCTGTACAATACTGTGTGTGTGTGTGTGTGTGTGTGTGTGTGTGTGTGTGTGTGTGTGTGTGTGTGTGTGTGTGTGTGTGTGTGTGTGTGTGTGTGTGTGTGTGTGTGTGTGTGTGTGTGTACTGTAGCTACAGTGACCTATAATAACAGGAATGACCTTTGCAGTGTTGTACACGGCCCTCTTAAGACTGTAAAGTTCAACATGTCTGTATTGAAAAGATAATGAAATAATTACCTAAATTAAATATACTGCTCAAAAAAATAAAGGGAACACTAAAACAACACATCCTAGATCTGAATGAATGAAATAATCTTATTAAATACTTTTTTCTTTACATAGTTGAATGTGCTGACAACAAAATCACACAAAAATAATCAATGGAAATCCAATTTATCAACCCATGGAGGTCTGGATTTGGAGTCACACTCAAAATTAAAGTGGAAAACCACACTACAGGCTGAACCAACTTTGATGTAATGTCCTTAAAACAAGTCAAAATGAGGCTCAGTAGTGTGTGTGGCCTCCACATGCCTGTATGACCTCCCTACAACGCCTGGGCATGGTCCTGATGAGGTGGCGGATGGTCTCCTGAGGGATCTCCTCCCAGACCTGGACTAAAGCATCCGCCAACTTCTGGACAGTCTGTGGTGCAATGTGGCTTTGGTGGATGGAGCGAGACATGATGTAGCTCAGTTGGTAGAGCATGGTGTTTGCAACACCAGGGTTGTGGGTTCGATTCCCACGGGGGGCCAGCACAGAAAAAAAAAAAAAAAATGTATGAAATTGTATGAAATGTATGCATTCACTACTGTAAGTCGCTCTGGATAAGAGCGTCTGCTAAATGATGTAAATGTAATGTCCCAGATGTGCTCAATTGGATTCAGGTCTGGGGAACGGGCGGGCCAGTCCATAGCATCAATGCCTTCCTCTTGCAGGAACTGCTGACACACTCCAGCCACATGAGGTCTAGCATTTTCTTGCATTAGGAGAAACCCAGGGCCAACCACACCAGCATATGGGCTCACAAGGGGTCTGAGGATCTCATCTCGGTACCTAATGGCAGTCAGGCTACCTCTGGCGAGCACATGGAGGGCTGTGCGGTCCCCCAAAGAAATGCCACCCCACACCATGACTGACCCACCGCCAAACCGGTCATGCTGGAGGATGTTGCAGGCAGCAGAACGTTCTCCATGGCGTCTACAGACTCTGTCACGTCTGTCACGTGCTCAGTGTGAACCTGCTTCATCTGTGAAGAGCACAGGGCGCCAGTGGCGAATTTGCCAATCTTGGTGTTCTCTGGCAAATGCCAAACGTCCTGCACGGTGTTGGGCTGTAAGCACAACCCCCACCTGTGGACGTCGGTCCCTCATACCACCCTCATGGAGTCTGTTTCTGACCGTTTGAGCAGACACATGCACATTTGTGGCCTGCTGGAGGTCATTTTGCAGGGTTCTGGCAGTGCTCCTCCTGCTCCTCCTTGCACAAAGGCGGAGGTAGCGGTCCTGCTGCTGGGTTGTTGCCCTCCTACGGCCTCCTCCACATCTCCTGATGTACTGGCCTGTCTCCTGGTAGCGCCTCCATGCTCTGGACAATACGTTGACAGACACAGCAAACCTTGCCACAGCTCGCATTGATGTGCCATCCTTGATGAGCTGCACTACCTGAGCCACTTGTGTGGGTTGTAGACTCCGTCTCATGCTACCACTAGAGTGAAAGCACCGCCAGCATTCAAAAGTGACCAAAACATCAGCCAGGAAGCATAGGAACTGAGAAGTGGTCTGTGGTCCCCACCTGCAGAACCACTCCTTTATTGGTGGTGTCTTGCTAATTGCCTATAATTTCCACCTGTTGTCTAATCCATTTGCACAACAGCATGTGAAATGTATTGTCAATCAGTGTTGCTTCTTAAGTGGACAGTTTGATTTCACAGAAGTGTGATTGACTTGGAGTTACATTGTGTTGTTTAAGTGTTCCCTTTATTTTTTTGAGCAGTGTATATTAAACTGATCATGGCTAGATCTCATCTCATTTCACTGTGATTGTTTAGTCAACATGCAATAATAGCTGTTTACTGTCAATGACTGAGACTAATTATTTGCGTTACTGGCTTCATTAAAAACTGTTAATCTGATGTCCTTTACATGAGGCCAACTTTACCATATTATCCTGGATGCATGCTTACACACCCAGTCTCATTACTTTGCGGCGATGATATCTCTTAACTTTAAACAATGCGAAATTCGAATACAAAAATTATTTGTTAAGCTTCTTTTTATCGGTGGTTGTGTGAAATAGCAAACATTATGTGAATTCAGCAAATCCATTTGTTTACTTCATCTTTGTGGTTCCCTGATGAAACCCTGATGAAAGTATCATCCTTTATTGTAGTTAGGTTACCTGTACTCTAATGACTTGTTTTACCTGTCTTGTGCTTGTCTCCACCCCCCACCCAGGTGTCTCCTATTTTTCCCCATTATCCCCTGTGTTTTTATACCTGCGTTTTCTGTTTGTCTGTTGCCAGTTCGTCTTGTTTGTCAGGTCTTACCAGCGTGTTTCCTGTTTCTCCTGTTTTCAAGTTCTTGTTTTCTAGTCTTCCCGGTTCCGACCGTTCTACCTGTCCTGACCCTGGACCCGCCTGCCGTTCTGTCCCTGATTGACTCTGCCTTGGATTACGAACCTCTGCCTGCTCTTTTTGCTATAATAAATATTCTGAGAACCCGAACTATCCACCTGTGTCTGCATCTACGTCATATCTTGAGTCGTGATAGTACGAACTGGCCATGACTGACCCAGCAGACTCGGACCAGCTCCGCAACGCTGTCTCCCTCCAAGGAACCACCAGCGTTACTCCATAACCTTGTGGAAGGACTCCATACCTTGGCAGAACGCCATGATCATGCCTTCAATACAATGTTGGAACAATTCCGCAGACTATCTACTAGGCAGCAAGCCACAACGTTAATCTCCCAGTAACCCCGCTACCAGCGGTGCTTCTTCCCAACCTAACACGCTTCCCAAGAATCCTGCTTAATTCCTCCGGAGAGCAACGCTAGGGATCCTAGAACCTGTCAGCAGTTAATGCTCTCTCATCTTCGAGCTACAGCCCTCTTTGTTTCCTTCGGGATCGTTTGAAGATAGCATATCTTATAACGCTGATGTCCGGGAGGGCGCTCGCCTGGGCTACAGTGGTGTGGGAACAGCAATCCACCGTTTGCCTTAGTCTGGAGGATTTCATGGCGGAGGTAACGAATGTGTTCGATTTTCCGGTGTCCGGGAGCGGCTCGGAAGCTACTTCGGCTGTGTCAAGACACCCGTAGTGTGGCAGACTACTTCGTAGATTTTCACACGTTGGCCACCTGGAACCCGGAATCCCTGTTACAACACCTTCCTTCAAGGATAATCAGGAGCTGCCCATGGGCCTCGACTCCCTCATAGCCTTGACCATAAGGATCGATAGGCGGTTACGGAATGCAGCAGGGGGAGGAGGTCTATTCCCGGCCACACGCGGTCGTCCATGAGTTCCCCCTCACCTCCGAATAATCCCGGAAGTCCCCGACACCTGCATTCCAGACAGAATCCGATGTCACCCGAGTTCCCTCGGGAATCATCAAGGACTGTCGACTCGCCTCCTCCAGAGCCCATGCAACTAGGCAGGGCTAGATTGTCTCCTGAGGAACGTTTATGCAGACTGAGCTCCAAAAGTTGTCTGTATTGTGGTGCTTCAGGACATTGCATATCCACCTGTCCAGCAAAAGACCAGGCTCTAGGTACGAGTACGCTGGTGGGCCATACAGGGAGTCTCCCATCTCCCATTACTTGTACTCCGCTCCATGCTATCCTCTTGTGCGGGTACCGGTCTAAAAACGTTACCCTCTACCACTCCTCTATACAGCTTTCGAGCCTCACCAGGAGGCAACCATTTTCTTGAAGTTGGACCTTCGGAACGCCTACCATCTGGTTCAGATACAGGAAGGAGACGAATGGCAGAAAGCCTTTAACACGCCTAGAGGGCACTATGAGTACCTGGCTATGCCATTTGGACTGATCAACGCTCCTGCAGTGTTCCAGGCCCTGGTCATGCAACGTGCTACGTGACATGTTGAACCGGTTCGTCTTTGTCTACCTCGACAACATCTTTGTCTTTTCCCTGTTCGGCTCAAGAGCATGTTCTCCACATCAGACAAGTCCTCCAGCGCCTCCTGGAGAATCAGTTGTTTATTAAAGCTGAGAAATGTGAATCACTCCACTATTTATTTTCTGGCATACTTCACAGCTGCAGGGAATATTCTGATGGATCCTAACAAGGTGAGAGCGGTGGTGGAGTGGCCCTAACCCACATCCAGAGTGCAGCTTCAACGTTTCCTGGGATTGGCTCATTTCTACCGCTGCTTTATCCTGGCCTACAGCACCCTGGCTTGCCCCCTCTCTGCACTCAACTCACTCAAGGTTCTGTTCACCTCACTCACCTCACTCAAGGTTCTGCTGACCAGGCGTTTTCGGATCTCAAGCATCAATTCACCACAGCCTCCATCTTAATCCATCCGGACAAGTGCCGTCAGTTTGTGGTGGAAGTCGACGCCTTGGACAGAGTGGGGGCCGTCCTGTCCCAGCATTCTGCCCATGACCAAAAGCTGCATCCCTGCACTTTCATGTCCCATTGTCTTAATCCCACTGAGAGCAACTCCGATGTGTGAAATCGGGAACTTCTTGCTGTCAAGATGGCACTGGAGAAGTGGAGACACTGGCTAGAAGGGGCGGAACATCCATTCTTAGTGTGGACCGACCACGAGAATCTGGAATATCTCCGTACCGCCAATCGCCTCAACTCAAGGCAGGTTCGTTGGGCTCTGTTATTCACGCATTTTAATTTTACCATCTCCTACCACCCTGGGTCCAAGAATGTGAAGCCTGATGCCCTCTCTCGCTTGCATAGCTCCATAGCTACACCGTCACCGGCTAACCGGTTGTTTGTCCCAGATTCATCCTGATCCCCGGTCCTGGAATGGGCTCATTCTTCTAATCTTACCATTTCCCATTTCATTCCCCTTCCAAAGTTACCCTCATCCAAGGAGACGGTCCAGCTCATGGTACAGCACATCTTCTGGATCCATGGACTTCTGGTCAACATGGTCTCAGTTCTCGCCCCGATTCTGGAAGTCATTCTGCACCCTAATATAGTATGTTTATATACCGTATGAATGTGGCTCTATATCAACTCATGCTGTGTTTCTCGCACAATGACAGAACGACGGAGATAGAGGAGAGAGAGTGATCACAGCCATACCAAACACACACACCCCAGTACATGGCTAAATGTCAGGCTACATGATGGGAATGCAGAAGTGAATCAGAACTAACAAGCAGATAATATGACATGTGGTCATAGGTCAACTTGGTCTCTGCTTATCCTCACACATGGTCACAGGTCAACGTTGTGTCACAGTCCACACGGTATAAAATCATGTGTACTACCCATGGAATTCAATTGCCGTATAGTAAAGTAACGTTTTGCATAGGTAAACTCTCCTGAATATGAGATGGCTCAGCCTAAATGTGTTCAATACCAACAACAACAAAAATCAACAACACTTATCTCTACCTTTGCTGATCCCTGCCTTGTCTCGCCAGCCCTTCGCCTGATTTGGTGTGACTATATGAACCAGTCCTTTATATAACTATATGGATCAGTCCTTTATATAACTATATGGACCAGTCCTTTACATAACTACATGGACCAGTCCTTTGCGTGACTATATGCATCAGTCCAAGCATACCTATATCATGATGCAGCTACCGCTACGCTTGAAAATATGAAGAGTGTTGTGTTGTGTTTCTTTGACAGATGTTTTGCAGTATTACTTTAGTGCCTTGTTGTAAACAGGATGCATGATTTGGAATATTTTCATTCTGTACAAGCTTCCTTCTTTTCACTCCGTCAATTAGGTTAGTATTGTGGAGTAACTACAATGTTGTTGATCCATCCTCAGTTTTCTCCTATCACAGCCATTAAAGTCTGTAACTATTTTAAAATCACTATTAGCCTCATGGTGAAATCCCTAAGCGGTTTCCTTCCTCTCCGGCAACTGAGTTAGGAAGGATGCCTGTATCTTTGTAGTGACTGGAGTGTTGATACACCATCCAAAGTGTCATTAATAACTTCACCATGCTCAAAGGGATATTCAGCGTCTGCTTTTTAAATTATTTTTTACACATCTACCAATCAGTGCCCTTATTTGCGAGGCATTGAAAAACCTGCCTGGTCTTTGTGGTTGAATCTGTGCTTTAAATTCCCAATATGACTAAGGGACCTTACAGATACTTGTGTGTGTGGGGTACAAAGATGGGGTAGTCATTCAAAAATCATATTAATCACTAATATGGAACACAGAGTCCATGCAACTTATTATTGGATTAGTTATGCACATTTTTACTCCTGAACTTACTGTATGTATGCTTGCCATAACAAATAGGTTGAATATTTACTGACTCAAGACATTTCAGCTTTTAATTTGTAATTAATTTATAAAATGTTCTACTAACAAAATTCTACTTTGACATTACTATCCCAGATCCCGCCGGAACTTTCATTACACACACCTGTCCCCTATTCCCACTGATTAGTAATTGTATAAGTGTGTCCTTTGGTTTCCATTGGGGCTGTCGATTATTGTTCCAATGTCCATCGGTGCGTGTGGGTACCTGTGCTGTGTGTTTTGGGCTTTTGTGCTCTTTTGGATTTGTGCAGATGATTACGGGTCTCGTCCCATGTGTTAATCATTGTGCGCATGTGTTATTTATTCAAGGTACTCCTCGCTCTTTTGTTTTGGGTTTCTACCCTGTGTTTTGTTACGTGTTTGCTTGGTCTTCTTTCCCGTATCTTTACACGGCACGCCATAATTTGGGTATAATAAAAAAAAATATTATGCATTACTTCATCTGTCTCCCGAATCATTCATACCGGCGTGACAATTACGGGGTAATGTGACCACAATCTACATTTAGTCCATTTTAAATTCAAGCTGTAACAACAACAACAACATGTGGAACAAGTCAAGGGGTGTGAATACAATCTGAAGGCACTGTAAGAGTGCAGTGTACCTTCCATCTCCAATGTCTTCTCACACTGTTAGGACCTAACTAGAGCACCGGTAGTTTAGAAGATGCATTCTTCCCCTTAGATGGTGGTTCATGATTAACAAGGGTGGCACAGAGGTCTACCTGCAACCCACAGAGACTTAGGATGGTGGTTGCAAGAACAAAGCAAAGCGTCCTAAGTAATTAAAGTCAAAGGAAGTACTTATTGTTCAGGTGGTTTTGTGAGGTTAAAAACCTCATTATCCAAAAACAGGTGTAAAACTAGCTCAACTCCGGCGAATTATATTCTACTCTTATTCTATTCCAATGCATCTCTGTCTAACCAACCATGCTAGGCTAATGCTAATAACAAAGCACCACAAAAGCAACCAATCTAATTCCATAGACAACAGTGAGCTAGCTATAGCTCCCCACAGCTAACTAACAGGGCAGGGTGTCCTCTCCTGACTCAGTCTCAATGGTTTGACATAAAGAAGAAGAAAGAAGATGAACAATAGAAGAAGAAGAAGTCAGACAACAACAACAAAAAATGTCTCTGAAAAGTAAGCTGAAACATGTCGGGCTTAAAAGTGGCCAACACAAAGTTAAAGCCTCCCTCAACCTCACAAACCTCTACGGAAAATAGACAGCAGTCTTCAAACTAAAACAATTACTGTCACCCTGTCCTCAAAACCCTAATCAGACCTGCCAGTACCACAATGGACCACGTCCTGCTCTACACACTAACAACTGACTTGAAAGTTTGAAAGCTCAAAGATCAAAGTTTTCCCCCTGCAAAGTTAAAGCCTCTTTCCTTCCTCACATCTCCATGGAAACAAGACGTCAGAAGAGGCCAACGTGGGCAGGTGATGATGCATTGACGCCTTAAGTTTACGTTCCTCTGGCAGCCATTGATGTTCTCTTTAAAGGATTGTCGGCTCGCTGCTTGCTTACTGACCCTTAGAGAATCACTGGGGTGGAACAGTAGACTAAACCCCATTCAGAGGTTCACTGAAGCCCCGTACATTACAGACTGCCTGCTAACTCACACAGAAAACAATATACATAAGACTACTGTTGTTAAAGTCCCATACATTAGACTACTGTTGTTAAAGTCCCATACATTAGTCTACTGTTGTTAAAGTCCCATACATTATACTACTGTTGTTAAAGTCCCATACATTATACTACTGTTGTTAAAGTCCCATACATTATACTACTGTTGTTAAAGTCCCATACATTATACTACTGTTGTTAAAGTCCCATACATTATACTACGGTTGTTAAAGTCCCATACATTATACTACGGTTGTTAAAGTCCCATACATTATACTACGGTTGTTAAAGTCCCATACATCAAATCAAATAAAACTTTATGTGTCATGTGCGCCGAATACAACAGGTGTAGACCTTACAGTGAAATGCTCACTTACAGGCTCTAACCAATAGTGCGAAAAAAAAGGTATGTGTGTGTGTGTGTGTGTGTGTGTGTGTGTGTGTGTGTGTGTGTGTGTGTGTGTGTGTGTGTGTGTGTGTGTGTGTGTGTGTGTGTGTGTGTGTGTAGGTAAGTAAAGAAATAAAACAACAGTAAAAAGACATTTGAAAAAAAGAGTAGCAAGGCTAAATACAGACACCGGTTAGTCAGGCTGATTGAGGTAGTATGTACATGTAGATATGGTTAAAGTGACTATGCATATATGATGAACAGAAAGTAGCAGTAGTGTAAAAAGAGGAGTTGGCGGGTGGTGGGACACAATGCAGATAGCCCGGTTAGCCACTGTGCGGGAGCACTGGTTGGTCGGGCCAATTGAGATAGTATGTACATGAATGTATAGTTAAAGTGACTATGCATATAACAAAAACAGAGAGTAACGGGGGGGGGGGGGGGGGGGGGGGGGGGCACAATGAAATAGTCCGGGTTCAGGAGTCATATGGCTTGGGGGTAAAAACTGTTGAGAAGCCTTTTTGTCCTAGACTTGGCACTCAGGTACCGCTTGCCATGCGGTAGTGGAGAGAACAGTTTATGACTGGGGTGGCTGGGGTCTTTGACAATTTTCAGGGCCTTCCTCTGACACTGCCTGGTGTAGAGGTCCTGGATGGCAGGCAGCTTTGCCCCAGTGACGTACTGGGCCATACGTACTACCCTCTGAAGTGCCTTGCGGTCGGAGGCCGTGCAATTGCCATACCAGACAGTGATGCAACCGGTCAGGATGCTCTCGATGTTGCAGCTGTAGAACCTTTTGAGGATCTCAGGACCCATGCCAAATCTTTTTAGTTTCCTGAGGGGGAATAGGCTTTGGCGTACCCTCTTCACGACTGTGTTGGTGTGTTTGGACCATTCTAATTTGTTGTTTATGTGGACACCAAGGAATTTGAAGCTCTCAACCTGCTCCACTACAGCCCCGTCGATGAGAATGGGGACGTGCTCGGTCCTCCTTTTCCTGTACTCCACAATCATCTCCTTAGTCTTGGTTACGTTGAGGGAGAGGTTGTTATTCTGGCACCACCCGGCCAGGTCTCTGACCTCCTCCCTGTAGGCTGTCTCGTCGTTGTCGGTGATCAGGCCTACCACTGTTGTGTCGTCAGCAAACTTAATGATGGTGTTGGAGTCGTACCTGGCCATGCAGTCGTGGGTGAACAGGGAGTACAGGAGGGGACTGAACACGCACCCCTGGGGAGCTCCAGTGATGAGGATCAGCGTGGCAGATGTGTTGCTACCTACCCTCACCCCCTGGGGGCGGCCCGTCAGGAAGTCCAGGATCCAGTTGCAGAGGGAGGTGTTTAGCCCCAGGTTCCTTAGCTTAGGGATGAGCTTTGAGGGTACTATGGTGTTGAACGCTGAGCTGTAGTCAATGAATAGCCTTCTCACATAGGTGTTCCTTTTGTCCAGGTGGGAAAGGGCAGTGTGGAGTGCAATAGAGATTGCATCATCTGTGGATCTGTTGGGACAGTATGCAAATTGGAGTGGGTCTAGGGTTTCTGGGATAATGGTGTTGATGTGAGCCATGACCAGCCTTTCAAAGCACTTCATGGCTACAGACGTGAGTGCTAGAGGTCAGTAGTCATTTAGGCAGGTTACCTTAGTGTTCTTGGGCACAGGGACTATGGTGGTCTGCTTGAAGCATGTTGGTATTACAGACTCAATCAGGGACATGTTGAAAATGTCAGTGAAGACACCTGCCAGTTGGTTAGCACATGCCCGGAGCACACACCCTGGTATCCGTCTGGCCCCGCAGCCTTGTGAATGTTGATCTGTTTAAAGGTCACACAGTCGTCCAGAACAGCTGATGCTCTCATGCATGCCTCAGTGTTGCTTGCCTCGAAGCGAGCATAGAAGTGATTTAGCTCATCTGGTAGGCTCGTGTCACTGGGCAGCTCTCGGCTGTGCTTCCCTTTGTAGTCTGTAATAGTTTGCAAGCCCTGCCACATCCGACGAGCGTCGGAGCCGGTGTAGTATGATTCAATCTTAGCCCTGTATTGACGCTTTGCCTGTTTGATGGTTCGTCACAGGGCATAGCGGGATTTTTTTGTAAGATTCCAGGTTAGAGTCCCACACCTTGAAAGCGGCAGCTCTACGCTTTAGCTCAGTGCAAATGTTGCCTGTAATCCATGGCTTCTGGTTGGGGTATGTACGTACAGTCACTGTGGGGACGACGTCCTCAATGCACTTATTGATAAAGCCAGTGACTGATGTGATGTATTCCTCAATGTCATCGGAAGAATCCAGGAACATGTTCCAGTCTGTGATAGCAAAACAGTCCTGTAGTTTAGACTACTGTTGTTAAAGTCCCGTATATTAGACTACTATTGTTAAAGTCCCATACATTAGACTACTGTTGTTAAAGTCCCATACATTATACTACTGTTGTTAAAGTCCCATACATTATACTACTGGTGTTAAAGTCCCATACATTAGACTACTGTTGTTAAAATCCCATACATTAGAATACTGTTGTTAAAGTCCCATACATTATATTAGTGTTGTTAAAGTCCCATACATTATACTACTGTTGTTAAAGTCCCATACATTCGATTACTGTTGTTAAAGTCCCATACATTATACTACTGTTGTTAAAATCCCATACATTATACTACTGTTGTTAAAGTCCCATACATTATACTACTGTTGTTAAAGTCCCATACATTATACTACTGTTGTTAAAGTCCCATACATTAGACTACTGTTGTGAAAGTCCCATACATTATACTACTGTTGTTAAAGTCCCATACATTATACTACTGTTGTTAAAGTCCCATACATTAGACTACTGTTGTTAAAGTCCCATACATTATACTACAGTTGTTAAAGTCCCATACATTAGACTACTGTTGTTAAAGTCCCATACATTATACTACTGTTGTTGAAGTCCCATACATTAGACTACTGTTGTTAAAGTCCCATACATTATACTACTGTTGTTAAAGTCCCATACATTATACTACTGTTGTTAAAGTCCCATACATTATACTACTGTTGTTAAAGTCCCATACATTAGACTACTGTTGTTAAAGTCCCATACATTATACTACTGTTGTTAAAGTCCCATACATTATACTACTGTTGTTAAAGTCCCATACATTATACTACTGTTGTTAAAGTCCCATACATTATACTACGGTTGTTAAAGTCCCATACATTAGACTACTGTTGTTAAAGTCCCATACATTATACTACTGTTGTTAAAGTCCCATACATTAGTACGGTGGCCAGCACATCTCTCGTCTCTCTACTTTGTGTACGGTGACCAGCACAACTCTCAAATATTCACTCTGGAGGAAACCTCTACATGTGTATGCAAGAGCACGTAGGCACAAACACTCCCTCTCACACACACACACACACACACACACACACACACACACACACACACACACACACACACACACACACACACACACACACACACACACACACACAAAATCTGTTTCAATCACTCACTCAAACACACACATTATCTTACTCACACACACACACACTCACACACACACACAAACAAACACAAACACCCCTCCAGGATACGCTAGCCCATCTCTACCCTGACTTA
>NC_138309.1:42730000-42870000 GCF_965601325.2 Salmo salar | reverse complement strand
CCCCGATACTAGTCTACAGACAGACTGTAATACCCCCGTCCCCCTCACTGTGAGTAACACCCTCCTTCAGGGAAATCACTGGATGTGTTTTTTTCATTTTCAGATGGATTAGTGCAGTGTTGGTGCAGTTAAATGTCCAAAACAATAGGCTACTGCTTTCTATCCAAAATGCATGAGCAAAATACCATACACACAATCACACAAGTTTATTATCACTGTGTAAACAGTGAGCTACTGGAATACAGAAACACTTAAACAGCAAAAACAGACCTGGGAACAGACTACAAGATAGCAGCATCTAACAGCACAGATTATAGCTGGTAGTAGCAGCCTATGGTAGCCAGCCAATCAGTAAGTCTCTGCCATCCCTGGTCTTACCGGTGCTTCAGCCGCGATGGCGCTGGTCTCATTCCCCATGGTGGATCAGAGGGCTTCAGGGCAGGAAGGCAGGACTGTGGTGCCCAAGCCTTAGCCCTGTCACATCAGCTGGAGCTGGCTGAAACACAGCAACACAGCAGCACCTTCAGCCTGACAACAGATCACTAACAGATCACTAACAGATCACTACCTTCAGCCTGACAACAGATCACTAACAGATAACTACCTTCAGCCTGACAACAGATCACTAACAGATCACTACCTTCAGCCTGACAACAGATCACTAACAGATCACTACCTTCATTATAACCACAGATCACTAACAGATCACTAACAGATCACTACCTTCATTATGATCACATATCACTAACAGATCACTACCTTCATTATGACCACAGATCACTAACAGATCACTACCTTCATTATGACCACAGATCACTAACAGATCACTAACAGATCACTACCTTCATTATGACCACAGATCACTAACAGATCACTAACAGATCACTACCTTCATTATGACCACAGATCACTAACAGATCACTACCTTCATTATGACAACAGATCACTAACTGATCACTAATAGAACACTACCTTCATTATGACCACAGATCACTAACAGAACACTACCTTCATTATGACATCAGATCACTAACAGATCACTACCTTCATTATGACCACAGATCACTAACAGATCACTACCTTCATTATGACCACAGATCACTAACAGATCACTACCTTCATTATGATCACAGATCACTAACAGATCACTACCTTCATTATGACCACAGATCACTAACAGATCACTACCTTCATTATGATCACAGATCACTAACAGATCACTACCTTCATTATGACCAAAGATAACTAACAGATCACTAACAGATCACTAAAAGATCACTAACAGAACACTACCTTCATTATGACCACAGATCACTAACAGATCACTACCTTCATTATGACCAAAGATCACTAGCAGATCACTAACAGATCACTACCTTCATTATGACCACAGATCACTAACAGATCACTAACAGATCACTACCTTCATTATGACCACAGATCACTAACAGAACACTACCTTCATTATGACCAAAGATCACTAACAGATCACTACCTTCATTATGACCACAGATCACTAACAGATCACTAACAGATCATTAAAAGATCACTAACAGAACACTACCTTCATTATGACCACAGATCACTAACAGATCACTACCTTCATTATGACCAAAGATCACTAGCAGATCACTAACAGATCACTACCTTCATTATGACCACAGATCACTAACAGATCACTACCTTTATTATGACCACAGATCACTAACAGATCACTACCTTCATTATGACCAAAGATCACTAACAGATCACTAACAGATCACTACCTTCATTATGACCACAGATCACTAACAGATCACTACCTTCAGAACATACACAGAGAGAGTGGAACTGAAGGGTAGCAGTAATCTGTAATAAAGTCTATTGGCTGAAGGGAACCGTAATCTGTAATTAAATCTTTTGGCTGAAGGGTAACAGTAATCTGAAATAAAGTCTATTGGCTGAAGGGTAGCAGTAATCTGTAATAAAGTCTATTGGCTGAAGGGTAGCAGTAATCTGTAATAAAGTCTATTGGCTGAAGGGTAGCAGTAATCTGTAATAAAGTCTATTGGCTGAAGGGTAGCAGTAATCTGTAATAAAGTCTATTGGCAGAAGGGTAGCAGTAATCTGTAATAAAGTCTATTGGCTGAAGGGTAGCAGTAATCTGTAATAAAGTCTATTGGCTGAAGGGTAGCAGTAATCTGTAATAAAGGCTATTGGCTAAACCCTCACACTGTCACCAGCACAGCAGCAGAATGAATAGGTCAATGGCAGTAGCAGAAGATAGATGGAGAGAGAGATTGAAGGGACGCTGTGGTCTGTAGTCTGTGGTCTTTGGTCTGCAGTCTGTAATCTGTGGCCTGTGGTCTGTGGCCTGAGGTCTGTGGTCTGTGGCCTGTGGCCTGAGGTCTGTGGTCGGTGGTCTGTGGTCGGTGGTCTGAGGTCTGTGGTCGGTGGTCTGTAGTCGGTAGTCGGTGGTCTGTGGTCTGTGGTCTGTAGACTGTGGTCTGTAGTCTGTGGTCTGTAGTCTGTAGTCTGTAGTCTGTGGTCTGTAGTCTGTGGTCTGTGGTCTGTAGTCTGTGGTCTGTGGTCTTTACTCAACTTTGAGTATTACAACACCAGCGGATGGTATCATCCTCTAGCCGGATACCAGATCTGAAAATAACCATGGACTTGACAGCTAAGACAGCACAAACACAGGGCGTCAGCTAGTCTAGCAGTTAAGAGTGTTGGGCCAGTAACTGAACGGTCGCTGGTTCGAATCCCCAAACAGACAAGGTTAAAAATCTGTCAACGTGTCCTTGAGCAAAGCACCTAACCCTAATTGCCTCCTGTAAGTCATTCTAGATAAAAGTCTGCTAAATGACTCAAATATAAAAGTAACATATCGGGAATGAGGAAAACCATTCCTCGACGCATTCTGACTTCACAGTGGTGGCTATACTTCCTAGACACTGAATCATCAATGTAGTCTGGTTTATACTGTAGTCTGGTTTATACTGTAGTCTGGTTTATACTGTGGCATGGTTTATACTGTAGTCTGGTTTATACTGTAGTCTGGTTTATACTGTAGTCTTGTTTATACTGTGGCCTGGTTTATACTGTAGTCTGGTTTATACTGTAGTCTGGTTTATACAGTAGTCTGGTTTATACTGTAGTCTGGTTTATACTGTAGTCTGGTTTATACTGTAGTCTGGTTTATACTGTGGCATGGTTTATACTGTAGTCTGGTTTATACTGTAGTCTGGTTTATACTGTAGTCTTGTTTATACTGTGGCCTGGTTTATACTGTAGTCTGGTTTATACTGTAGTCTGGTTTATACTGTAGTCTGGTTTATACTGTGACATGGTTTATACTGTAGTCTGGTTTATACTGTAGTCTGGTTTATACTGTAGTCTGGTTTATACTGTGACATGGTTTATACTGTAGTCTGGTTTATACTGTAGTCTGGTTTATACTGTAGTCTGGTTTATACTGTAGTCTGGTTTATACTGTGGCATGATTTATACAGTAGTCTGGTTTATACTGTAGCCTGGTTTATACTGTAGCCTGGTTTATACTGTAGCCTGGTTTATACTGTAGTCTGGTTTATACTGTAGCCTGGTTTATACTGTAGTCTGGTTTATACTGTAGTCTGATTTATACTGTAGTCTGGTTTATACTGTAGTCTGGTTTATACTGTAGTCTGGTTTATACTGTGGCATGGTTTATACTGTAGTCTGGTTTATACTGTAGCATGGTTTATACTGTAGTCTGGTTTATACTGTAATCTGGTTTATACTGTGGCATGGTTTATACAGTAGTCTGGTTTATACTGTAGCCTGGTTTATACTGTAGTCTGGTTTATACTGTAGCCTGGTTTATACTGTAGCCTGGTTTATACTATAGTCTGGTTTCTACTGTAGCCTGGTTTCTACTGTAGTCTGGTTTATACTGTAGTCTGGTTTATACTGTAGCATGGTTTATACTGTAATCTGGTTCATACTGCAGTCTGGTTTATACTGTAGTCTGGTTTCTACTGTAGCCTGGTTTATACTGTAGTCTGGTTTATACTGTAGCATGGTTTATACTGTAATCTGGTTTATACTGTAGCATGGTTTATACTGTGGCATGGTTTATACTGTAGTCTGGTTTATACTGTAGTCTGGTTTATACTGTAGTCTGGTTTCTACTGTAGTCTGGTTTATACTGTGGCATGGTTTATACTGTGGCATGGTTTATACTGTAGTCTGGTTTATACTGTAGTCTGGTTTATACTGTAGTCTGGTTTCTACTGTGGCATGGTTTATACTGTAGTCTGGTTTATACTGTAGTCTGGTTTATACTGTAGCCTGGTTTATACTGTAGCCTGGTTTATACTGTAGTCTGGTTTATACTGTGATCTCGTTTGTACTGTAGTCTGGTTTGTGCTGTAGTCTGGTTTAATGTTGCCTGGTTTAAACTGTGGCCTGTTTTAAGCAGAACGAATGCTGTGACCTGGTTTATACTGCGTCTCTGCGGCCTGGTTTAACCAGAATGAATGCTGTGGCCTGGTTTATACTGCGTCTCTGCGGACTGGTTTAACCAGAATCAATGCTGTGGCCTGGTTTAACCAGAATGAATGCTGTGGCCTGGTTTACCAGAATGAATGCTGCGGCCTGGTTTAACCAGAATGAATGCTGTGGCCTGGTTTAACCAGAATGAATGCTATTGCTCAGACAACATTTCTTACCTCCTTAATATCTGAATCTTTCTTGTATGGCTACTAAGGTGCAGGTGCCTTAATTTGTCTTAATGTGTTTAATAACATGTGTTTGTCATTTGTATGTGTTCTGTCCTTGTAAGTTATTGATGATGCTGAGTGATAAAACAATTTCCCAAGCAGGGATCAATAAAGTAACACTCTACTATTGTTTCACTTTCTGTTCAGTCTGGTTAACCAGGCTATCGTCACTGAGATGCATTACGTCACGTTGAATAAATTCATCACCGGTCGGTCACATTCTGCACCAATCAGCTAACCCTGGCCAGCAGTCACCTGACCTCATCCTCCCTCAGTGACTTCACTATTTTAGTGAGGTCATATCACCCCTTTGTCGTACCATGACTCAAGTAACTTAAGGGGGAGGATGAGAGGCGCAGACACAGTACTGTATCTGACTGAAACAGGTGGTACAACTAGGGGAAAGTCCATCTTCTGGTGTGTGTCTAGAAAAACATGAACTCTAATTTGCTCAAGTCTCTCTCGGAGTGGTTAGCGTGCGTGTGCGTATCAGTGGAGGCTCCTCAGAAGAGGAAGGGGAGGACCATCATCAATGAATTTCATAAAAATAAAAAATAACCTATCAGAGCTCTTGCAGCATGAACTGACATGTTGTCCACCCAATCAAAGAATCAGAGGATGAATCTAGTACTGAAAGCATAAGCCACAGCTAGCTAGCACTGCAGTGCATAACATGAGTAGCTGACTCAAAGAGAGAAAGACAACAGTTGAACAGTTTTGAACAAATTAATTTCTTAAAAAAATGAAAGAGAAGCAAGAAAGAGAGAGATAGAGAGATACAGCGCCTTCGGAAAGTATTCAGACCCCTTTACTTTTTCTACATTTTTTTTATGTTACAGCCTATTCTAAAATGGATATAACAAAAAAGAATCCTCAGCAATCTATACACGATACCCCATAATGACAAGCAAAAACAAGTTTTTAATGTTTGCAAATTTATTACAAATAAAAACAGAAATACCTTATTTACATAAGTGTTCAGACCCTTTGCTATGAGACTCTAAATTGAGCTCAGGTGCATCTTGTTTCCATTCATCATCCCTGAGATGTTTCTACAACTTGATTGGAGTCCACCTGTGGTAATTCAATTGATTGGACATGATTTGAAAAGGCACACACCTGTCTATATAAGGTCCCACAGTTGACAGTGCATGTCAGAGCAAAAACCAAGCCATGAGGTTGAAGGAATTGTCCGTAGAGCTCCGAGACAGGATTGTGTCAAAGCGCAGATCTGGGGAAGGGTACCAAACAATTTCTACAGTATTGAAGGTCACCAAGAACACAGTGGACTCCATCATTCTTAAATGGAACAAGTTTAGAACCACTAATGTTTTAATTAGCAAAAATTTCAAAAAACTAGTTTTTGCTTTGTCATTATGGGGTATTGTGTGTAGATTGACGAGGGGGAAAAAACTATTTAATCAATTTTAGAAATAAGGCTGTAACGTAACAAAATGTAGAAAAGTCAAGGGCTCTAATACTTTCCGAAGGCACTGTACATAGAGAGAGAGATTTCGTCATTGTGTTTCAGTTTCACTTACTGAGCTAGCAAATGCAGCTAGCTAATTTAGCTTACTCAAACACCCGGCTCAAACAGAGGGATATAAACTCTTGTTTACAACTGTTGGACTAATGATTACACCCTAGGTCAGCTAGATGCAGGCAAGAGTGTGCAAGGCGGTATTGGATGTGCCACTGTCTGTCCATCTGTCGCTGTCTGTCACCTCAAATTTTTGCTGTGTGCACCTACATTGTAAACTGTCATTCATAGGCTAGGTTGTAGCAACCTCAAAATGGATAAAAGGAAAATTTGAGCATCATGTAGTAGCCTAACTTATTGATGTTACATTGAGCTGAGTGAATGGAATATGAATGACAGTCATCCAATTTGCTGTAATATAAGGCCATGCTCATGAAAAAAGAAAACTGTCCTCCTCTCATCTTAAACGACACCAACCTCCACTGGTAAGTACAGTGAGGGGAAAAAAGTATTTGATCCCCTGCTGATTTTGTACGTTTGCCCACTGACAAAGAAATGATCAGTCTATAATTTTAATGGTAGGTTTATTTGAACAGTGAGAGACAGAATAACAACAACAAAAAAAATATAAATTGATTTGCATTTTAATGAGGGAAATAAGTATTTGACCCCCTCTCAATCAGAAAGATTTATGGCTCCCAGGTGTCTTTTATACAGGTAACGAGCTGAGATTAGGAGCACACTCTTTTTCTGCTAAGGGACTTCACCGCATCAAAGGGACAATGTACCATCAAATCTTGGGTGAGAACCTCCTTCCCTCAGCCAGGGCATTGAAAATGGGTCGTGGATGGGTATTCCAGCATGACAATGACCCAAAACACACGGCCAAGGCAACAAAGGAGTGGATCAAGAAGAAGCACATTAAGGTCCTGGAGTGGCCTAGCCAGTCTCCAGTCATTAATCCCATAGAAAATCTGTGGAGGGAGCTGAAGGTTCAAGTTGCCAAACTTCAGCCTCGAAACCTTAATGACTTGGAGAAGATCTGCAAAGAGGAGTGGGATAAAATCCCTCCTGAGATTTGTGCAAACCTGGTGGCCAACTACAAGAAACGTCTGACCTCTGTGATTGCCAACAAGGGTTTTGCCACCAAGTACTAAGTCATGTTTTGCAGAGGGGTCAAATACTTATTTCCCTCATTAAAATGCAAATCATTTTCTAACATTTTTGACATTCGTTTTTCTGGATTTCTTTGTTGTTATTTTGTCTCTCACTGTTCAAATAAACCTACCATTAAAATAATAGACTGATCATTTCTTTGTCAGTGGGCCAACATACAAAATCAGCAGGGGATCAAATACTTTTTTCCCTCACTGTATGTGACTGTGGCAGACTGACACAGCCCCTAAATCTGAAGTTTTGTAATCCTATGGGGTAAACCTCTCAGGGTAGGTGACAGATTGGCCTGTCTGTGGATATCCATCTGTATGTCTGCCTTGGGGACAAATAGAGAGCAGCAGTGAGGCGGTCAAATGCTAACCATGTGTATGTGACCAATAAAATTTGATATAATTTGATTTATACCAGCATCAAAAACCAGCTCCTATCATCAGATTAAATACCAGCATAAACAACCAGCTCCAATCATCAGATTAATACCAGTATCAACAACTAGCTCCTATCATCAGATTAAAACCAGCATCAACAACCAGCTCCTATCATCAGATTAATACCAGCATCAACAACCAGCTCCAACAACCAGCTCCTATCATCAGATTAATACCAGTATCAACAACCAGCTCCTATCATCAGATTAATACCAGCATCAACAACCAGCTCCTATCATCAGATTAATAACAGCATCAACAACCAGCTCCTATCATCAGATTAATACCAGCATCAACAACTAGCTCCAACAACCAGCTCCTATCATCAGATTAATACCAGCATCAACAACCAGCTCCAACAACCAGCTCCTATCATCAGCTAATACCAGCATCAACAACCAGCTCCAACAACCAGCTCCTATCATCAGATTAATACCAGTATCAACAAACAGCTCCTATCATCAGTTTAATACCAGTATCAACAACCAGCTCCAACAACCAGCTCCAATCATAAGATTAATACCAGTATCAACAACCAGCTCCTATCATCAGATTAATACCAGCTCCAACAACCAGCTCCTATCATCAGATGAATACCAGCTCCAACAACCAGCTCCTATCATCAGATAAATACCAGCATCAACAACCAGCATCAACAACCAGCTCCAATAACCAGCTCCTATCATCAGATTAATACCAGCATCAACAACCAGCTCCTATCATCAGATTAACACCAGTATCAACAACCAGCTCCAACAACCAGCTCCTATCATCAGATTAATACCAGTATCAACAACCAGCTCCAATCATCAGATTAATACCAGTATCAACAACCAGCTCCAACAACCAGCTCCAACAACCAGCATCAACAACCAGCTCCAACAACCAGCTTCAACAACCAGCTCCTATCATCAGATTAATACCAGTATCAACAACCAGCTCCTATCATCAGATTAATACCAGTATCAACAACCAGCTCCAACAACCAGCTCCTATCATCAGATTAATACCAGTATCAACAACCAGCTCCTATCATCAGATTAATACCAGCATCAACAACCAGCTCCTATCATCAGATTAATACCAGCATCAACAACCAGCACCAACAACCAGCTCCTATCATCAGATTAATACCAGTATCAACAACCAGCTCCTATCATCAGATTAATACCAGCATCAACAACCAGCTCCTATCATCAGATTAATACCAGCATCAACAACCAGCTCCAACAACCAGCTCCTATCATCAGATTAATACCAGCATCAACAACCAGCTCCAACAACCAGCTCCTGTCATCAGATTAATACCAGCATCAACAACCAGCTCCAACAACCAGCTCCTATCATCAGATCAATACCAGTATCAACAACCAGCTCCTATCATCAGATTAATACCAGCATCATCAACCAGCTCAACCAACCAGCTCCGATCATCAGATTAATACCAGCTCCAACAACCAGCTCCAATCATCAGATTAATACCAGCATCAACAACCAGCTCCAATCATCAGATTAATACCAGCTCCAACAACCAGCTCCAATCATCAGATTAATACCAGCATCAACAACCATCTCCTATCATCAGATTAATACCAGTATCAACAACCAGCTCCAACAACCAGCTCCAATCAACAGATTAATACCAGCATCAACAACCAGCTCCTATCATCAGATTAATACCAGTATCAACAACCAGCTCCTATCATCAGATTAATACCAGTATCAACAACCAGCTCCAATCATCAGATTAATACCAGTATCAACAACCAGCTCCAACAACCAGCTCCTGTCATCAGATTAATACCAGTATCAACAACCAGCTCCTATCATCAGATTAATACCAGCTCCAACAACCAGCTCCTATCATCAGAAACATACCAGCATCAACAACCAGCATCAACAACCAGATCCAACAACCAGCTCCTATCATCAGATTAATACCAGCATCAACAACCAGCTCCAACAACCAGCTCCTATCATCAGATTAATACCAGTATCAACAACCAGCTCCAATCATCAGATTAATACCAGTATCAACAACCAGCTCCAACAACCAGATCCTATCATCAGATTAACACCAGTATCAACAACCAGCTCCAACAACCAGCTCCTATCATCAGACTAATACCAGCATCAACAACCAGCTCCAATCATTAGATTAATACCAGTATCAACAACCAGCTCCAACAACCAGCTCCTATCATCAGACTAATACCAGTATCAACAACCAGCTCCAACAACCAGCATCAACAACCAGCTCCTATCATCAGATTAATACCAGCATCAACAACCAGCTCCTATCATCAGATTAATACCAGCATCAACAACCAGCTCAAACAACCAGCTCCTATCATCAGATTAATACCAGTATCAACAACCAGCTCCTATCATCAGATTAATACCAGCATCAACAACCAGCTCCAACAACCAGCTCCTATCATCAGATTAATACCAGTATCAACAACCAGCTCCTATCATCAGATTAATACCAGCATCAACAACCAGCTCCTATCATCAGATTAATACCAGCATCAACAACCAGCTCCTATCATCAGATTAATACCAGCATCAACAACTAGCTCCAACAACCAGCTCCTATCATCAGATTAATACCAGCATCAACAACCAGCTCCAACAACCAGCTCCTATCATCAGCTAATACCAGCATCAACAACCAGCTCCAACAACCAGCTCCTATCATCAGATTAATACCAGTATCAACAAACAGCTCCTATCATCAGTTTAATACCAGTATCAACAACCAGCTCCAACAACCAGCTCCAATCATAAGATTAATACCAGTATCAACAACCAGCTCCTATCATCAGATTAATACCAGTACCAACAACCAGCTCCTATCATCAGATGAATACCAGCTCCAACAACCAGCTCCTATCATCAGATAAATACCAGCATCAACAACCAGCATCAACAACCAGCTCCAATAACCAGTTCCTATCATCAGATTAATACCAGCATCAACAACCAGCTCCTATCATCAGATTAACACCAGTATCAACAACCAGCTCCAACAACCAGCTCCTATCATCAGATTAATACCAGTATCAACAACCAGCTCCAACAACCAGCTCCAACAACCAGCATCAACAACCAGCTCCAACAACCAGCTTCAACAACCAGCTCCTATCATCAGATTAATACCAGTATCAACAACCAGCTCCTATCATCAGATTAATACCAGTATCAACAACCAGCTCCAACAACCAGCTCCTATCATCAGATTAATACCAGTATCAACAACCAGCTCCTATCATCAGATTAATACCAGCATCAACAACCAGCTCCTATCATCAGATTAATACCAGCATCAACAACCAGCACCAACAACCAGCTCCTATCATCAGATTAATACCAGTATCAACAACCAGCTCCTATCATCAGATTTATACCAGCATCAACAACCAGCTCCTATCATCAGATTAATACCAGCATCAACAACCAGCTCCAACAACCAGCTCCTATCATCAGATTAATACCAGCATCAACAACCAGCTCCAACAACCAGCTCCTGTCATCAGATTAATACCAGCATCAACAACCAGCTCCAACAACCAGCTCCTATCATCAGATCAATACCAGTATCAACAACCAGCTCCTATCATCAGATTAATACCAGCATCATCAACCAGCTCCACCAACCAGCTCCGATCATCAGATTAATACCAGCTCCAACAACCAGCTCCAATCATCAGATTAATACCAGCATCAACAACCAGCTCCAATCATCAGATTAATACCAGCTCCAACAACCAGCTCCAATCATCAGATTAATACCAGCATCAACAACCATCTATCATCAGATTAATACCAGTATCAACAACCAGCTCCAACAACCAGCTCCAATCAACAGATTAATACCAGCATCAACAACCAGCTCCTATCATCAGATTAATACCAGTATCAACAACCAGCTCCTATCATCAGATTAATACCAGTATCAACAACCAGCTCCTATCATCAGATTAATACCAGCATCAACAACCAGCTCCTATCATCAGATTAATACCAGCATCAACAACCAGCTCCTATCATCAGATTAATACCAGCTCCAACAACCAGCTCCTATCATCAGATTAATACCAGTATTAACAACCAGCTCCAATCATCAGATTAATACCAGTATCAACAACCAGCTCCAACAACCAGCTCCTATCATCAGATTAATACCGGCTCCAACAACCAGCTCCTATCATCAGATTAATACCAGTATCAACAACCAGCTCCAACAACCAGCTCCTATCATCAGATTAATACCAGTATCAACAACCAGCTCCAATCATCAGATTAATACCAGTATCAACAACCAGCTCCTATCATTAGATTAATACCAGTATCAACAACCAGTTCCTATCATCAGATTAATACCAGTATCAACAACCAGCTCCAACAACCAGCTCCTATCATCAGATTAATACCAGTATCAACAACCAGCTCCAATCATCAGATTAATACCAGTATCAACAACCAGCTCCTATCATCAGATTAATACCAGCATCAACAACCAGCTCCTATCATCAGATTAATACCAGTATCAACAACCAGCTCCTATCATCAGATTAATACCAGTATCAACAACCAGCTCCTATCATCAGATTAATACCAGTATCAACAACCAGCTCCAACAACCAGCTCCTATCATCATATTAATACCAGTATCAACAACCAGCTCCTATCATCAGATTAATACCAGTATCAACAACCAGCTCCTATCATCAGATTAATACCAGCATCAACAACCAGCTCCAATCATCCACCTACAAAAAAATCCTAATAGATACACATGATAACACCTCCCCTGCCACCTACTCATAACTGACACAACATTTTGAGGATATTCACAATCATGTAAACACACCATGTCAATAGATAACAAAGTCAAAAGACCATTAGAAAGAAACATCTCTCACCAAAGGCTACCTAAAGTCCTTTCTACCGGTAAACACTTCCTTCTGCCAGGAAATGACATACCAGTCCTTTCTACCAGTAAACACTTCCTTCTGCCAGGAAATGACATGCCAGTCCTTTCTACCAGTAAACACTTCCTTCTGCCAGGACATGACATGCCAGTCCTTTCTACCAGTAAACACTTCCTTCTGCCAGGACATGACATGCTAGTCCTTTCTACCGGTAAACATTTCTTTCTGCCAGGACATGACATGCCAGTCCTTTCTACCAGTAAACACTTCCTTCTGCCAGGATATGACATGCCAGTCCTTTCTACCGGTAAACATTTCTTTCTGCCAGGACATGACATGCCAGTCCTTTCTACCAGTAAACACTTCCTTCTGCCAGGATATGACATGCCAGTCCTTTCTACCAGTAAACACTTC
Source organism: Salmo salar (assembly GCF_965601325.2). NCBI lineage: Eukaryota > Metazoa > Chordata > Actinopteri > Salmoniformes > Salmonidae > Salmo > Salmo salar. The sequence continues at coordinate 42,856,823 of NC_138309.1, read as the reverse complement.
CTTCTACCAGGACATGACATGCCAGTCCTTTCTACCATTAAACACTTCCTTCTGCCAGGACATGACATGCCAGTCCTTTCTACCGGTAAACACTTCCTTCTGCCAGGATATGACATGCCAGTCCTTTCTACCATTAAACACTTCCTTCTGCCAGGACATGACATGCCAGTCCTTTCTACCGGTAAACACTTCCTTCTACCAGGACATGACATGCCAGTCCTTTCTACCATTAAACACTTCCTTCTGCCAGGACATGACATGCCAGTCCTTTCTACCGGTAAACACTTCCTTCTGCCAGGATATGACATGCCAGTCCTTTCTACCATTAAACACTTCCTTCTGCCAGGACATGACATGCCAGTCCTTTCTACCGGTAAACACTTCCTTCTGCCAGGACATGACATGCCAGTCCTTTCTACCAGTAAACACTTCCTAGCAGTGTGGGATTCCGTGTTCTCATGTGACCGTAGAGAAGGAGACCAGATCTGGGTTCAAATACTAATTTCAAAATCATTTCAAGTACTGTATGTCTCTGTGATTAATTTAGCTTGCTTGGTGCAATGAAACCAATAGAAATGCCAACTCTGATCACATGGCACATTAGCCAGACTAAAGCAAACGCTCAAAGTATGTGAAATAATTTGATTAGCATTTTAACCCAGGTCTGAAGAGGACTGCGTGTATGGCCTATGGCTGGTGTGGTGTAAAGGTTAGTCAGAAGGAACTGACCTGAATATGAAACTGTTTATAAATAGATATGTATCCTGATCTGTTATATCCAACTCTACCCTGCAACCAGGCTGCTCTCTGTCACAATATCACTGTTTATACCCTCCTGTAGACCCTGATCTGTCATCTCCAACCAGGCTGCTCTCTGTCACAATATCACTGTTTATACCCTCCTGCAGACCCTGATCTGTCATCTCCAACCAGGCTGCTCTCTGTCACAATATCACTGTTTATACCCTCCTGCAGACCCTGATCTGTCATCTCCAACCAGGCTGCTCTCTGTAACAATATCACTGTTTATTCCCTCCTGCAGACCCTGATCTGTCATCTCCAATCAGGCTGCTCTCTGTCACAATATCACTGTTTATACCCTCCTGCAGACCCTGATCTGTCATCTCCAATCAGGCTGCTCTCTGTCACAATATCACTGTTTATACCCTCCTGCAGACCCTGATCTGTCATCTCCAACCAGGCTGCTCTCTGTCACAATATCACTGTTTATACCCTCCTGCAGACCCTGATCTGTCATCTCCAACCAGGCTGCTCTCTGTAACAATATCACTGTTTATACCCTCCTGCAGACCCTGATCTGTCATCTCCAACCAGGCTGCTCTCTGTCACAATATCACTGTTTATTCCCTCCTGCAGACCCTGATCTGTCATCTCCAATCAGGCTGCTCTCTGTCACAATATCACTGTTTATACCCTCCTGCAGACCCTGATCTGTCATCTCCAACCAGGCTGCTCTCTGTCACAATATCACTGTTTATACCCTCCTGCAGACCCTGATCTGTCATCTCCAACCAGGCTGCTCTCTGTAACAATATCACTGTTTATTCCCTCCTGCAGACCCTGATCTGTCATCTCCAATCAGGCTGCTCTCTGTCACAATATCACTGTTTATACCCTCCTGCAGACCCTGATCTGTCATCTCCAACCAGGCTGCTCTCTGTCACAATATCACTGTTTATACCCTCCTGCAGACCCTGATCTGTCATCTCCAACCAGGCTGCTCTCTGTAACAATATCACTGTTTATTCCCTCCTGCAGACCCTGATCTGTCATCTCCAATCAGGCTGCTCTCTGTCACAATATCACTGTTTATACCCTCCTGCAGACCCTGATCTGTCATCTCCAACCAGGCTGCTCTCTGTCACAATATCACTGTTTATTCCCTCCTGCAGACCCTGATCTGTCATCTCCAATCAGGCTGCTCTCTGTCACAATATCACTGTTTATACCCTCCTGCAGACCCTGATCTGTCATGTGTTTGCATCCTATTTTCTAATAAACCCTTATTCCACTTCCTAATGCATTGCTTGTGTTGTGAGATCTGTCCTATGCTTGACTGATGCAGTATCATTGACCCAGGAGAGCATTATAAAGTGACACTCATTTGAAGGAGGAAGATTGTCCCATTCATTATAGTACTCTGATATGTTTACTATCTTTAAATCATGTTATGTGGTCTGGCAGGCCACGCTCCTGTTGGGCCAGACTCTCTGACTCTGCAGGCCACGCTCCTGTTGGGCCAGACTCTCTGACTCTGCAGGCCACGCTCCTGTTGGGCCAGCCTCTCCTGTTGGGCCAGCCTCTTTGACTCTGCAGGCCACCCTCCTGTTGAGTCAGCCTCTCCTGTTGGGCCAGCCTCTCTGACTCTGCAGGCCACGCTCCTGTTGGGCCAGACTCTCCTGTTGGGCCAGCCTCTCTGACTCTGCAGGCCACCCTCCTGTTGAGCCAGCCTCTCTGACTCTGCAGGCCACGCTCCTGTTGGGCCAGACTCTCCTGTTGGGCCAGCCTCTCTGACTCTGCAGGCCACCCTCCTGTTGAGCCAGCCTCTCCTGTTGAGCCAGCCTCTCTGACTCTGCAGGCCACCCTCCTGTTGGGCCAGACTCTCCTGTTGGGCCAGCCTCTCTGACTCTGCAGGCCACCCTCCTGTTGAGCCAGCCTCTCTGACTCTGCAGGCCACCCTCCTGTTGGGCCAGAATCTCCTGTTGGGCCAGCCTCTCTGACTCTGCAGGCCACCCTCCTGTTGAGTCAGCCTCTCCTGTTGGGCCAGCCTCTCTGACTCTGCAGGCCACGCTCCTGTTGGGCCAGCTTCTCCTTTTGGGCCAGCCTCTGTGACTCTGCAGGCCACGCTCCTGTTGGGCCAGCCTCTCTGACTCTGCAGGCCACCCTCCTGTTGGGCCAGCCTCTCCTGTTGGGCCAGCCTCTCTGACTCTGCAACACTATGTGTGTGATTGCAGGGTAATTTCACCCTCTCTCTCTTGTGTTCATATTTGGGTGTGTGTGTGCATGTAGTTATAACTGTGTGTGTGTAGTTATGTGTGTCTGTGTCCATGTGTGACGTGTTAAAAGTGTTAATGTTTGTTTGGACAGCGCGGAATGATCTCTAGTACAAATCATATGATAAAACTCTGTGTGCTGCCAAGACTTTCCATCACCTCATCAAGGGCCTGTCCATCATTCACTACAGCCCATCTCTTAAGCCCCAGGTTTCTGGTGACAACCAAGCACTGTATCCCTCGCTACTTAGTGTGCATAATGATTCTCCCAAGTGTGCACTTTTAGGCCAATTCTAATGCTTGGTGGCCCATTTTTATTTTATTTAACCTTTATTTAACTAGGCCAGTCAGTTAAGAACAAATTCTTATTTACGATGACAGCCTAGGAACAGTGGGTTAACTGCCTTGTTCAGGAGCAGGACAGATTTGGACCTTGTCAGCTCAGGGACTTGATCTAGCAGCCTTTCGGTTACTGGCCCAACGCTCTAACCACTAGGCTACCTGCTGCCATTCTAATGTTTGTTGGCCAATTCTAATGCTTGTTGGCCATTGCCAGGCCAATACTTACGGGGAGTGTACAAGTGCACACTTTGGCAGAACGGTGGAGAATTTGGGTCGTCTTGGACTCAAAGATGACAACACACAGCTTATACCATCCCACTGGTGCACTAAAGTGTTCCTGACTCAAACATGACCGCTCCTGCAACTCAGTGACTGACAAAGTAGAGTTTTGCTCATATCTGGTACCACATGGGCTTATGTCCTGATGTGGTTTAAAGCCACTGTAATGCTAGATTTGCAAACACTCTCCATTTTAGTCACAGATTTAAAGCATGCAACAACACAGCCCTGTGTTAAAATGCTGTCTTAATAATGACGATCTGAGATCAAGGTGCCTCTAAAGAATAAATATTCCAAACTGTCCGCAGGGAATCTAATGTGTTATGTCAATCTGAAACACAGCATCTGCAAAGTAGTTCAGAGTACCAGGAAACCACTCAAACTTACTTTTCACTAAGCACATGAGAAACACATGAGAAGCACATGAGAAACACACGAGAAGAACACGAGAATCACACGAGAAGAACACGAGAAGCACACGAGAAACACACGAGAAACACACGAGAAGCACATGAGAAACACACGAGAAACACACGAGAAACACACGAAAAACACACGAGAAGCACATGAGAAACACACGAGAAGCACATGAGAAACACACGAGAAACACATGAGAAACACATGAGAAACACACAAGAAGCACATGAGAAACACATGAGAAGCACATGAGAAACACACGAGAAACACATGAGAAACACATGAGAAACACACAAGAAGCACATGAGAAACACACGAGAAACACATGAGAAACACACGAGAAACACATGAGAAACACAACTGAAAACATGACAACAACACTGAGAAAGGACAACGGAAAGTCACAAAGATCTTCAACTCACCAACACTAACAAGATGTACTACAATATTATTCCATTCACAGGTTCCGATGCGACCTCGTTCAGTCAATGATATAGTTACAAGTGTTACTTGAGGCCGCTGTCTATCTCTCTCACACCTACTCGCACTGAGAAGCACTGCATTGCTGTGTTGCTATATCTGTTCTGTTCTCAGCAGCTCTGAAAAGGACGGAGGGAAGGACGTCGCGAGGGGGATAGGGAGGGAGGGAGGGAAGGAGGCATGCAGGGAGGCAGGTGATAGGTGGAGAGGTGAACTGAACGCAGGAGTGGGAGGAGGGAGAGAGGCAGGGGAGAGGGATAGAGGCAGGGGAGAGGGGGAGAGGCAAGGGAGGGGGGAGCAGAACTGGACCTGGAGAGGACATGTCTGCTAATGTCAGCGGGGGTGGGAGAGGGAGGGGGAGAGGTGGTGGGGGGGAGAGGGGGTGAAGGGGTTGCTCTGACGGCATGAGGATGCCGGTGAGTCAGCTGAGGTGGACAGGGGCCAGAGGGGGCAGAAGGGGGCGAGGAGGGGGAAGAAGGGGGCCAGGAGGGGGCAGAATGGGGATAGGAGGGGGCAGAATGGGGACAGGAGGGGGCAGAATGGGGACAGGAGGGGGCAGATGGGAACAGGAGGGGGCAGAATGGGTGGGGGGGGACGGGGGACAGGGGGCTGTTGTGTTCTTACTACTACACAAACAGTAATAATAATACTTGAAACAGAGAATGTTTACATGACTTTATCATTCAAACTAAAGTTTCAAGCATAGAACATTCATGGCAGGCGCAGTACTCAATTAGTATCAATGCTCTAGGTTCCACAGTAACAACATAAAGTAGTGCCTAGGATAAATGTTATATAATGGTATCACATTATATCATACATAACAGGGCCTAACTAGATAGCACTGTCAAGATAGCACTGCCTTCGGAATAAATTCAGACCCCTTGACTTTTTCCACATTTTGTTACGTTACTTTGTTGAAGTACTTTTGGCAGCGATTACAGTATTCTTGGGTATGACGCTACAAGCTTGGCATACATGTATTTGGGGAGTTTCTCCCATTCTTCTATGTACTGTAGATCCACTCAAGCTCTGTCAGGTTGGATGGGGAGCGTCGCTGCACAGATATTTTCAGGTCTCTCCAGATATGTTAGATCGGGTTCCGATTTTCCCGAAGCCACTCCTGCATTGTCTTGGCTATGTACTTAGGGTCGTTGTCCTGTTGGAAGGTGAACCTTCGCCCTAGTCTGAGGTCCTGAATGCTCTGGAGCAGGTTTTCATCAAAGATCTCTCTTTACTTTGCTCCGTTCATCTTTGTCTTGATCCTGACCAGTCTCCCAGTCCCTGCCACACAGCATGATGGTGCCACCACCATGTGTCACCGTAGGGATGGTGCCAGGTTTCCTCCAGGTGTGACACTTGGCATTCAGACCAAAGAGTTCAATCTTGGTTTCATCACACCAGAGAATCTTGTTTCTCATGGTCTGAGAGTCCTTCAGGTGCCTTTTGGCAAACTCCAAGCGGGCTGTCATGTGCCTTTTACTGAGGAATGGCTTTCGTCTGGCCACTCTACCATAAAGGCCTGATTGGTGGAGTGCTGCAGAGATGGTTGTCCTTCTGGAAGGTTCTCCCATTTCCAAAGAGGAACTCTAGAGCTCTGTCAGAGTGACCATCGGGTTATTGGTCACCTCCCTGACCAAGGCGCTTCTCCCCGGATTGCTCAGTTTGGCCGGGTGAACAGCTCAAGGAAGAGTCATGGTGGTTCCAAACTTCTTCCATTTTTAAGAATGATGGAGTCCACTGTGTTCTTGGGAACCTACAATGCTGCAGAAATTTGTTTGTAGCCAAAAGGCACCGTACCTGCTTAGGTAATGAGATGCATCCAGGTGAGTGGCTAGCACTCAGCGCTAGAAGGGCTGTATCAACAATAGCCCCATGGGAATGACTTCCATCACAGTAGACATCGTCCCCAGTAGGCACTGGTGAAAACACACTGTGTGACCCAGCCCACATTTGTCTAAGCAGAGCCGGAACCCGGAGACCCTCCATGGGGATAGATGATTGAGTCTAGCTCGACACCCAGAAACAGAATGCACTGAGACGGAGTCAGACAGCTCTTTTTCTGGTGTCTTATTAAGCCTAGAGACTGAATACGGGACACTGCTTGCCCCCTCGACTCTGCCGTCACCAGTCTATCGCTTTAATAGCCGGCGACTCGTGAGGATTCTGAGTTTGTAGACTCTGAGGTGCTTACTGAGAGCACGTAGATCTAGAATGGGATAAAAATTCACATCCCTTTTTGTAACCAGTTGTACCAGCAGTCCTGGATCTTTGACATCGGAACCACACGGATTGCCTGCTTCTGGAAACGGGAGGATATTTCCTCCCTCAAAACGGGCACTGAGGCCTCAGGAACAGTCGACGTGATGACGCTGCAGAAGCATGGGGGACATACAACAAATTATAGGCTCTACCCTGAAGTCACTGTTGGCATTATCCACGGCGTCACTGCACATGGACTCCATTGGTCGGAGCAGACAGCGAGCCTCCCGTGAAGTGCCATATGAATGGGTGTACTGGGAGGGATTGATTCCTCTTCCATTTTCACCACTCTTGAGAACTGTGTGTCTGAACATGGAGAAGGAAGTCACATACTGGAGACAGCACTTTCAACACCTGTGAACACCGTGGACCTCGGTTGAAAAAACTGTGTTTATGTGCCAAGGTTTACCTAAAGCCCGGGCCAACTCTGAGTACACGGGCTCAGTGTAGTCAGCTCAGCTATCCCCATTGAGACCGTGTCTGTGCCTCGACCTAGGTTGGGCAAAACTAAACATGGCAGTGTTCACCTTAGCAATCTCACTGGAATAAAGACCTCCATTCCTGCCATTATTGAAAGAGATTGTGATACCTGACATCTCAAAACAAGGCTTCTTAATGTTAGATCCATCACTTCCAAGACAGTTATAGTCAATGAAGTAATCACTGATCATAATCTTGATGTGATTGGCCTGACTGAAACATGGCTTAAGCCTGATGAATTTACTGTGTTAAATAAGGCCTCACCTCCTGGTTACACTAGTGACCATATCCCCCGCGCATCCCGCAAAGGCGGAGGTGTTGCTATCATTTATGACAGCATATTTCAATTTACAAAAAAATGTTTTTGTCTTTTGAGCTTCTAGTCATGAAATCTATGCAGCCTACTCAATCACTTTTTATAGCTACTGTTTACAGGCCTCATGGGCTATATACAGCGTTCCTCACTGAGTTCCCTGAATTCCTATCGGACCTGTAGTCATGGCAGAAAATATTCAAATTTTTGGTGACTTTAATATTCACATGGAAAAGTCCACAGACCCACTCCAAAAGGCTTTCGGAGCCATCATCGACTCAGTGGGTTTTGTCCAACATGTCTCTGGACCTACTCACTGCCACAGTCATACTCTGGACCTAGTTTTGTCCCATGGAATAAATGTTGTGGATCTTAATGTTTTTCCTCATAATCCTGGACTATCGGACCACCATTTTATTATGTTCGCAATCGCAACAAATAATCTGCTCAGACCCCAACCAAGGATCATCAAAAGTCATGCTATAAATTCTCAGACAACCCAAAGATTCCTAGATGCCCTTCCAGACTCCCTCCGCCTACCCAAGGACGTCAGAGTACAAAAATCAGTTAACCACCTAAGTGAGGAACTCAATTTAACCTTGCGCAATACCCTAGATGCAGTCGCACCCCTAAAAAAAAAAACATTTGTCATAAGAAACTAGCTCCCTGGTATACAGAAAATAACCAAGCTCTGAAGCAAGCTTCCAGAAAATTGGAACGGAAATGGCGCCACACCAAACTGGAAGTCTTCCGACTAGCTTCGAAAGACAGTACCGCGCAGTATCAAAGAGCCCTCACTGCTGCTCGATCATCCTATTTTTCCAACTTAATTGAGGAAAATAAGAACAGTCCAAAATGTATGTTTGATACTGTCGCAAAGCTAACTAAAAAGCAGCATTCCCCAAGAGAGGATGGCTTTCACTTCAGCAGTGATAAATTCATGAACTTCTTTGAGGAAAAGATCATGATCATTAGAAAGCCAATTACGGACTCCTCTTTAAATCTGTGTTTTTCTCCAAATCTTAGTTGTCCTGAGTCTGCACAACTCTGCCAGGACCTAGGATCAAGGGAGACACTCAAGTGTTTTAGTACTATATCTCTAGACCCAATGATGAAACTAATCATGGTCTCTAAACCTACAAGCTGCATACTGGACCCTATTCCAACTAAGCAACTGAAAGAGCTGCTTCCTGTGCTTGGCCATCCTCTGTTGAACATAATAAACGGCTCTCTATCCACCGGATGTGTACCAAACTCACTAAAAGTGGCAGTAATAAAGCCTCTCTTGAAAAAGCCAAACCATGACCCAGAAAATATAAAAAACTGTCTGCTTATATCGAATCTCCCATTCCTCTCCAAAATTTTGAAAAAGCTGTTGTGCAGCAATTCACTGCCTTCCTGAAGACAAACAATATATACAAAACGCTTCAGTCTGGTTTTAGACCACATCATAGCACTGAGACTGCACTTGGTGGTAAAAAGGTGGTAAATGACCTTTTAATGGCATCAGACCGAGGCCCTGCATCTGTCCTTGTGCTCCTTTTGATATCATCGATCACCACATTCTTTTGGAGAGATTGGAAACCCAAATTGGTCTACACAGACAAGTTTTCCCTCTAAACTTCAGTTAGTGCTAAACACGGCTGCTAGAATCTTGACTGGAACCAACAAATTTGATCATACACTGCTCCAAAAAATAAAGGGAACACTTAAACAACACAATGTAACTCCAAGTCAATCACACATCTGTGAAATCAAACTGTCCACTTAGGAAGCAACACTGATTGACAATAAATTTCACATGCTCTTGTGCAAATGGAATAGACAGCAGGTGGAAATTATAGGCAATTAGCAAGACACCCCCAATAAAGGAGTGGTTCTGCAGGTGGTAACCACAGACCACTTCTCAGTTCCTATGCTTCCTGGCTGATGTTTTGGTCACTTTTGAATGCTGGCGGTGCTTTCACTCTAATGGTAGCATGAGACGGAGTCTACAACCCACACAAGTGGCTCAGGTAGTGCAGCTCATCCAGGCTGGCACATCAATGCGAGCTGTGGCAAGAAGGTTTGCTGTGTCTGTCAGCGTAGTGTCCAAAGCATGGAGGCGCTACCAGGAGACAGGCCAGTACATCAGGAGACGTGGAGGAGGCCGTAGGAGGGCAACAACCCAGCAGCAGGACCGCTACCGCCGCCTTTGTGCTAGGAGGAGCAGGAGGAGCACTGCCAGAGCCCTGCAAAATGACCTCCAGCAGGCCACAAATGTACATGTGTCTGCTCAAACGGTCAGAAACAGACTCCATGAGGGTGGTATGAGGGCCCGACGTCCACAGGTGGGGGTTGTGCTTACAGCCCAACACCATGCAGGATGTTTGGCATTTGCCAGAGAACACTAAGATTGACAAATTTGCCACTGGCACCCTGTGCTCTTCACAGATGAAAGCAGGTTCACACTGAGCACGTGACAGACGTGATAGTCTGGAGACGGCGTGGAGAACGTTCTGCTGCCTGCAACATCCTCCAGCATGACCGGTTTGGCGGTGGGTCATTCATGGTGTGGGGTGGCATTTCTTTGGGGGGCCGCACAGCCCTCCATGTGCTCGCCAGAGGTAGCCTGACTGCCATTAGGTACCGAGATGAGATCCTCAGACCCCTTGTGAGACCATATGCTGGTGCGGTTGGCCCTGGGTTCCTCCTAATGCAAGGCAATGCTAGACCTCATGTGGCTGGAGTGTGTCAGCAGTTCCTGCAAGAGGAAGGCATTGATGCTATGGACTGGCCCGCCCGTTCCCCAGACCTGAATCCAATTGAGCACATCTGGGACATCATGTCTCGCTCCATCCACCAACGCCACGTTGCACCACAGACTGTCCAGGAGTTGGCGGATGCTTTAGTCCAGGTCTGGGAGGAGATCCCTCAGGAGACCATCTGCCACCTCATCAGGAGCATGCCCAGGCGTTGTAGGCAGGTCATACAGGCACGTGGAGGCCACACACACTACTGAGCCTCATTTTGACTTGTTTTAAGGACATTACATCAAAGTTGGATCAGCCTGTAGTGTGGTTTTCCACTTTAATTTTGAGTGTGACTCCAAATCCAGACCTCCATTGGTTTGTTAAATTGGATTTCCATAATTTTTTTTGTGTGATTTTGTTGTCAGCACATTCAACTATGTAAAGAAAAAAGTATTTAATAAGATTACTTCATTAATTCAGATCTAGGATGTGTTATTTTAGTGTTCCCTTTATTTTTTTGAGCAGTGTATTACTCCAGTGCTAGCCTCTGGCTTCCTGTTAAGGCAAGGGCTGATTTCAAGGTTTTACTGCTAACCTACAAAGCATTACATGGGCTTGCTCCTACCTATCTTTCCGATTTGGTCCTGCCGTACATACCTACATGTATGCTACGGTCACAAGACGCAGGCCTCCTAACTGTCCCTAGAATTTCTAAGCAAACAGCTGGAGCCAGGGCTTTCTGCTATAGAGCTCAATTTTTATGGAATGGTTTGCCTACCCATGTGAGAGATGCAGACTCGGTCTCAACTTTTAAGTCTTTATCGAAGACTCATCTCTTCAGTAGGTCCTATGATTGAGTGTAGTCTGGCCCAGGAGTGTGAAGGTGAACAGAAAGTCACTGGAGCAACGAACCGCCCTTGCTGTCTCTGCCTGGCCGGTTCCCCTCTCTCCACTGGGATTCTCTGCCTCTAACTCTATTACAGGGGCTTAGTCACTGGCTTACTGGTGCTCTTCCATGCCATCACTAGGAGGGGTGCGTCACTTGAGTGGGTTGAGTCACTGACGTGATCTTCCTGTCCAGGTTGGCGCCCCCCCTTGGGTTGTGCTGTGGGGGAGAATTTTTGTGGGCTATACTCGGCCTTGTCTCAGGATGGTAAGTTTGTGGTTGAAGATATCCCTCTAGTGGTGTGGGGGCTGTGCTTTGGCAAAGTGGGTGGGGTTATATCCTGCCTGTTTGGCCCTGTCCGGTGGTATCATCAATGGGGCCACAGTGTCTCCTGACCCCTCCTGTCTCAGCCTCCAGTATTTATGCTGCAGTAGTTTATGTGTAAGGGGACTAGGGTCAGTCTGTTATATCTGGAGTATTTCTCCTGTCTTATCCAGTATCCTTAATTTAAATATGCTCTCTCTAATTCTTTCTTTCTCTCTCTCAGAGGACCTGAGCCCTAGGACCATGCCTCAGGACTACCTGGCCTGATGACACCTTGCTGTCCCCAGTCCACCTGGGCGTGCTGCTGCTCCAGTTTTTAATTGTTCTGCCTGCAGCTATGGAACCCTGACCTGTTCAACAGACGTGCTACCTGTCCCAGACCTGCTGTTTTCAACTCTCTAGAGACAGCAAAAACGGTAGAGATACTCTGAATGATCAGCTATGAAAAGCCAACTGACATTTACTTCTGAGGTGCTGACCTGTTGCACCCTCTACAACCACTGTGATTATTATTATTTGACCCTGCTGGTCATCTATGAACATTTGAACATCTTGGCCATGTTCTGTTATAATCTACAGCCAGAAGAGGACTGGCCACCCCTCATAGCCTGGATCCTCTCTAGGTTTCTTCCTAGGTTCTGGCCTTTCTAGGGAGTTTTTCCTAGCCACCGTGCTTCTACACCTGCATTGCTTGCTGTTTGGGGTTTTAGGCTGGGTTTCTGTACAGCACTTTGAGATATCAGCTGATGTAAGGAGGGCTTTATAAATACATTTGATTTGATTTCCGTTCAACAACATAGCACCCTCAAAGCTCATCACTAAGCTAAGGATCCTGGAACTAAACACCTTCCTCTGCAACTGGATCCTGGACTTCCTGACGGGCCGCACTCAGGTGGTGAGGGTAGGTAGCAACACATCTGTCACGCTGATCCTCAACCCTCCTCCTGTACTCCCTTTTCACCCACCACTGCATGGCCAGGCAAGACTCCAACACCATCATTAAGTTTGCAGATGACACAACAGTGGTAGGCCTGATCACCGACAACGACAAGACAGCCTATAGGGAGGAGGTCAGAGAGACCTGGCCGGATGGTGCCAGAATAACAACCTATCCCTCAACATAACCAAGACTAAGGAGATGATTGTGGAGTACAGGAAAAGGAGGACCGAGCACGCCCCCATTCACATCGACAGGGCTGTAGTGGAGCAGGTTGAGAGCTTCAAGTTCCTTGGTGTCCACATCAACAAGAAACTAGAATGGTCCAAACACACCAAGACAGTCGTGAAGATGTCACGACAAAGCCTATTCCCTCTCAGGAGACTGAAAAGATTTGGCATGGGTCCTGAGATCCTCAAATGTTTCTACAGCTGCAACATCGAGAGCATCCTGACTGGTTGCATCACTGCCTGGTACGGCAATTGCTCGGCCTCTGACCGCAAGGCACTACAGAGGGTAGTGCCTATAGCCCAGTACATCATTGGGGCTAAGCTGCCTGCCATCCAGGACCTCTTCACCGGTCGGTGTCAGAGGAAGGCCCTAAAAATTGTCAAAGACCCCAGCCACCCCAGTCATAGACTGTTCTCTCTACTATTGCATGGTAAGTGGTACCAGAGTGCCAAGTCTAGGACAAAAAAGGCTTCTCAACAGTTTTTACCCCCAAGCCATAAGACTCCTGAACAGGTAATCAAATGGCTACCCGAACTATTTGCATTGTGTGCCCCCCCAAACCTTTTTTTTTGCGCTGCTGCTATTCTCTGTTTATCATATATGCATAGTCACTTTTAACTATACATTCGTGTACATACTACCTCAATTGGGCCGACCAAACAGTGCTCCCGCACATTGGCTAACCGAGCTATCTGCATTGTGTCCCACCACCCACCACCCGCCAACCCCTCTTTTACGCTACTGCTACTCTCTGTTCATCATATATGCATAGTCACTTTAACCATATCTACATGTACATACTACCTCAATCAGCCTGACTAACCAGTGTCTGGATGTAGCCTCGCTACTTTAATAGCCTCGCTACTGTATATAGCCTGTCTTTTTACTGTTATTTTTATTTCTTTACCTACCTATTGTTCGCCTAATACCTTTTTTACACTATTGGTTAGAGCCTGTAAGTCAGCATTTCACTGTAAGATCTACACCTGTTGTATTCGGCGCAGGTGACAAATAAACTTTGATTTGATTTGATTTAATTCCCAGGAATGGAAAGCATTGAGCTGGAGACAGACAGCTCATTTTGGGGCTCATATGAACCACAGAGACTGTTTGTATGATAATAGCATGGTTGTGTACAACCCTCAACTCCGCTACCAACAATTAATCTCCTTTAGAGCCCATATCCTGTATCAATAGACACCTCATAGAGACTAGTGAGCTACAGGCAGGAATCAGCAATAAATCCCAGTAATTAACCACCTATGGGGGAGGGGCGCCACCTTATGGACAGTGACCTAACTTGTCACTCACCCTGGGGAGATTGATATACCTCTTGAACACTGTGAACACCGTGAAGCGCGGGCAGCATTAAACATGGACAAGCTTCCAACATACGTTGTACTTTAGGGAGACTGTATAGCCTGCATGAAGCCCGGCCCCTTTACGGCCACAGGGGGCTCCGGTAATGGCTGACATAGTACCCCATTTACCAAATGTGAGGGCACTGTTGTCACAGTAATGTTTTATCACACAGACCCATGCCGAGGCCCCTCGCTCCGGGGTTACCCCAACCAAGTGCTCAGGAGGTTGCTTCTTCACACCTTTTGTTGTACTTGGAGGGGACAACTATGTTATTGATCCTAAGATTGATCGCAAATACACTAAACTAGCATCCCCATCTAAGAAAACAGAATCCACTGTTGAACTGGAAAGGCGTATACCTAGTCAGTTGTAGAACATTTACATTTTAGTCATTTAGCAGACGCTCTTATCCAGAGCGACTTACAGTAGTGAATGCATACATTTCATAAAACATTTTCTCCGCACTGGTCCCCCATGGGAATCGAACCCACAACCCTGGCATCGCAAACACCACACTCTACCAACTGAGCCACATGGGACCATACAACTGAAGGCCTTCAACTGAAATGTGTCTTCCGCATTTAACCCAACCACTTTGAATCAGGGGGGGGGGGGGGGGTGCTGCCATAATCAACATCCACATCTTCGTCACCCAGTGGGTTAACTGCTTTGCTCAGGGGCAGAATTACATATTTGTACCTTGTCAGCTCAGGGATTCAATCCAGCAACCTTTTGGTTACTGGCTCAACACTCTAACCACTAGGCTACCTGCCGCCCTACAGTGAACTAAATCGCTTTGATGCACCCAAGAGAACAGAGAACATGATTACAGAAGAAGTTCTAATGCTCATCAGTCATTCTCCATGGTTGACTTCTCCTTAACAACTAGAGACAGAATCCACGGACGCACAAATTAGTGTCTGTTCTCTGACAGATCACTCGCCTATCCATGTTTCAATCTCTCCACCTTATCGAGATCCCACTACTAGACATTGGTGACTGAATCTTTCTCTCTTGAATAATGTAGATTCTGCAAATAGATCAGTTTAAACTCTATATGCAGGTTGATGATACAAGTGATGTTAAGCCCTTCTATAGTGTGGGAGGCTGCCTAGCTCTGAGGTTCGATCGTATCACATAACACTGCAAGGAGAAAGAAGGCTCTCGAGGCCCAACTCCAATTGGAAAAGGGAATTAAAAGATCTTGAGAAAACTTTGAAAGACCCTCAACATCTCTAATCAAAAAAGGTTGAGACCACCCGCTCTGCATTAAACTACCTCCTGACCCAAAACGCAGAGTCATCATTATTTTACGCCAGATATAGACTTTATGAATCTGGGAAAAATCCTGGAAGGTATCTTGCATGTTAGGTAAAGAACAAGACTAGCTTTAATTTGATATCTCAACTAAAAGATGATCTGGGTAAAAGCCTTTGAGAATAAAGAAAAGGTACTATAAGAAACGATATTCTACTGATAACTACTATATAGGGAATATGGTGCCATAGGGCTCTGGTGGACTCGGCAGAAACCTTTTCTTTGATAAGATTACTCTTCCCCTCACTCTCTCAGGAACATAGAGAATCTTTATGCCTCTGAGGCTGAAGTCTTAGAGGCAATCAGCTCGCTGCAAAGTGGGAAAGCAAAAGGGTCAGATGGTGATGGTCTGATTTCTATAAAAGAAACTGGATAAAGTAGTTGCTTGTCCGCTTACTCGTACGAATGTTGACTCTCTAGAGAAGAGACACCTTCCACAAACTGGATATTTGGCAAATATCTCTCTGATCCTCAAAAAGAGCAAGCCTCCCGAATTATGCAATTCCTATAGACTAATAATCCTTATCAACAACGATTGTAAGATACTTTTCAAGCTTCTCCCGAGGAGGCAATAGGCATACTTACCTTATTTGATGAATTCTGATCAAACAGGATACATTAAGCATTGGTTGTGCTAATGTTAGATGACGTATTAATGTTATTCATCATGCTAGTACTACTAAAGTCAGAGGCCTTGTCAGTTCACTGGATTCCCAAAAGGCTTTTGATAGGATTGAGTGGTTTTCCATTTGATGGTCTAAAAAGGTTTGGATTGGGGTGGAATTTATCAGATGGACACAACTGCTATATCCCTCTCAGAGGGCCAGGGTTCTAGCTCCACAGAGTTCTGTTTGGAGAGGGGAAGCTGACAGGGATGTCCATTGTCCCCACTCTTGTTTGTGCTGGCCATAGAACCACTTGCTGAATCCACCTGGAACCATGCTGCTATTGAGAGCATTAAGTTGGGAGCATCAACCCAACATATTGCATTATAGACCAATGACATATTGGTATTTGTATCTAATCCGGAAATATATATCCCTGTCATCCTTGATATTATTAATGCATTTAGCAGACTATCCGGCTCCAAAATAAACTTTAGTGATAAGTCTGAGACAATGCCGCTGGGAGACTTTGATGATGTCACAGCTCTTTCAAATTTCCCATTTAAGTCTTCTACCTCTGGCTTTCTCTATATTGGTTTATCAGTCACACTCAATATCAAAGATTTGCTCAAAATAAACTTCCTTCCTCTTATAAGAACAGTAAATATAGATCTAGAACGATGATGGACTGGTCTCCCTATTTCATGGCTTGGTAGAATCAACCTAATCAAAATGAATACACTACTTCGACTCCTCGAACCCTCTGTAAATGTTTCCTTTAATGATAACTAAGAAACTAGAGCTGAACTGGACATAATCCTCTAAAATGTATATAATGTTAAAACTAACACTGAAGAGAGGTGGCCCTGGCTGTAGCAAATATTATGTTCTACAATTGGGCCTGCCATGCTATAACTATTTCTCAATGGCTCCATGACTACCTGGACTGGGGTACAAACAATGTAGATTTGTGGTGTTTTGCTCCATTAACCATGCTGCGTTTGCTTACCAGTGATCTTCCTAAACTCCCTCCAAAGATCGGGCAGAACCCCATTGTTGGCAGGACAATAGGAAATTGGCATGATATATCAAAATATACAGCGAGAAAGGAGACTCTGTCCGTCCCTCGTACCAATGACAAAAAAACAAGGCCTTTCCTCCAGGTATTGAAAGTGGTATCTTTGACTCATGGCACACCAGAGGCGTGAGGATAGAGGATGATCTATTCTAGGATAAAGTGTTAATGTCTTTCCAACAGATTCAAACTAAATGGTATCCCAGGTAACCACTTTTTTGGGGATTCCTACAAATTCATAATGGTATTTCCTCTTTAAAGTTGTATACTCAAAATATTGACTTTAGAAGCTCTGTAGAGGACCGTCTGCTTAAGTTTAGAAATAATACAAAGTTCCTCTCTTGTTTTTATGGAATTATGTTAAACCCAGACTGCATAGAAAGAACAGGGGCACTGGGAAAGGGATCTGGGGACTGTACGCAAGGAGGAAGAATGGAATAAAGCTATGAATTGCATAAATACTACTTTCTTCTGCAATAGGCTCAGAGAAACCCGTTTTAAATAGGCCCTATTTAACCCCTCCGACTCCGAGCAAGTTCGGCCCACAGATCTCCCCCATTTGGTCTAAATACCAAACAGGCATTGGGTCTTACTTTCAATGTTTCTGGTCTTGCCCGAAGATTGAGTTTTACTCCAAAACAATCTCTATTTAATTGAGCACAATGTTCAATTCAATAATTTACAAAGACCCAGGGTTGTTGTTACTCAATGTACATCATGACCTGTCTGGGTTGGATATGATCGAACAACTTTTGGAAAAGCTGCTTTTCCATATTAATGTAGATGATTTTAGAATGAGATGTTCGACAAGCAGGTGTCCACATACTTTTGGTCATGTAGTGTATGACCTTTAACCTGTTAGAGACACTTAGATACGACCTTTAACCTGTTAGTGAGACTCTTAGATATGACCTTTAACCTGTTAGTGAGACTCTTAGATATGACCTTTAACCTGTTAAAGAGACTCTTAGATACGACCTTTAACCTGTTAGAGACACTTAGATACAACCTTTAACCTGTTAGAGAGACTCTTAGATACGACTTTTAACCTGTTAGAGAGACTCTTAGATATGTTCTTTAACCTGTTAGTGACGCTTGTTCTGCCTCTCTCTGCTAGTAGACTGGGTATCTGTAGTAGAGGAACCTGGTGTTCCCATTGTCTTCCCTGTGGCTCAGTTGGTAGAGCATGGTGTGTGCAATGCCAGGGTTGTGGGTTCAATTCCCATGGGGGGGGGGCAAAAAAAAAAAAAAAAAAGAAGAACGCATTAAATGAAATTTATGCATTCACTACTGTAAGTTGCTCTGGATAAGAGCGTCTGCTAAATGACAAAAAATGTCAACGAAATTGACTGGGGCTGTTCTGCCTCTCTCTGCTAATAGACTGAGTATCTGTAGCAGAGGAACCTGGTGTTCCCTTTCAGTCATTCAACTTCGGTTCAACATACTACTCGGGAGTCGCACTCTCGTGACTTCGTTTGAAAGATCTACAATCGCGGCTGATGAAATCCGCACCTAGCTGGAAGCACCGCCTTCCACAGGTAATAATCGTGAGGCTCAGATTCATTCCTTCTATTATTCCTCTCTTCACCTTGGTGTGAACAGGAATGTTTCACGCTACTAAAACAGACAATTGAAAAAACGAGACTGTCTTACGTTGCAGCAACTAAACTGTCCCCATAGTGGTAGAGCTTGCTCACCCCCTGGACGTTGTGTGCTGAAGGTTGGACTTGTTTAAAACATGAAGTGAAGCCACCCAACATTAGTAAACAACATACAATACAAAACAAAAACAACACTGACAAACAGCTGACAGAAAACGAAGACCAATACAAGTGAAACAGTTATTTATTATGGGATCCACCCCTGTAAACATCATTTATTATGGGATCCACCCCTGTAAACATCATTTATTTGGACATCCACCCCTGTTAACATCATTTATTTGGACATCCACCCCTGTAAACATCATTTATTTGGACATCCACCCCTGTTAACATCATTTATTTGAGGATCCAGCCCTATAAACTTGTCTAACTTGTCTAATGATGTGTGAGTGGAGGAGGAACATCTCAATTCAATCAAGTGCATTTTCATCCTCGTTCACTCTCCTCGCCGACTCTCCTTGAGGGTGGGAGTGGTGAAGAGACGGGAGAGGAGATGATTGATTGACCAATCAATCAATCATACACGGAAACAGTAAAGCAGTAAAATCACAAGTAATTACTGTACAGTGGCAAGAAAAAGTATGTAAATCCTTTGGAATTACCTGGATTTCTGAATAAATTGGTCATAAAATTTGATCTGATCTTCATCTTGGTCACAACAATAGACAAACACAGTCTGCTTAAATTAATAACACACTAACAATTATATGTTTTCATGTCTTTATTGAACCCACCGTGTAAACATTCACAGTGTAGGGTGGAAAAAGTATGTGAACCCTTGGATTTAATAACTGGTTGACCCTCCTTTGGCAGCAATAACCTCAACCAAACGTTTTCTGTAGTTGCGGATCAGACCTGCACAACGGTCAGGAGGAATTTTGGACCATTCCTCTTTACAAAACTGTTTCAGTTCAGCAATATTCTTGGGATGTCTGGTGTGAACCGCTCTCGAGGTCTTGCCACAGCATCTCAATCAGGTTAAGGTCAGTCCACTCCAGAAGGCGTATTTTCTTGTTGTTGATTTACTTCTGTGTTTTGGGTAGTTGTCCTGTTGCATCACCCAAATTATGTTGAGCTTCAATTGGCGGACAGATAACCTTACATTCTCCTGCAAAATGTCTTGATAAACTTGGGAATTAATTTTCCGTCGATGATAGCAAGCTGTCCAGGCCCTGAGGCAGCAAAGCAGCCCCAAACCATGATGCTCCCTCCACCATACTTTACAGTTGGGATGAGGTTTTGATGTTGGTGTGCTGTGCCTTTTATTTTCTCCACACAGTGTTGTGTGTTCGTTCCAAACAACTCAACTTTAGCTTCATCTGTCCACAGAATATTTTGCCAGAAGCTCTGTGGAACATCCAGATGCTCTTTTGCGAACTTCAGATGTGCAGCAATGTTTTTTTGGACAGCAGTGGCTTCTTCCATGGTGTCCTCCCGTGAACACCATTCTTGTTTAGTGTTTAACGTATCGTAGACTCATCAACAGAGATGTTAACATGTTCCAGAGATGTCTGTAAGATTTTAGCTGATACTCTAGGATTCTTCTTAACCTCATTGAGCGTTCTGCGCTGTGCTCTTGCAGTCATCTTTGCAGGACGGCCACTCCTAGGAGAGTAGCAACAGTGCTGAACTTTCTCCATTTATAGATAATTTGTCTTACCATGGAATGATGAGCATTAAGGCTTTTAGAGATACTTTTGTAACCCTTTACAGCTTTATGCAAGTCAACAATTCTTAATCTTAGGTCTTCTGAGATCTCTTTTGTTCGAGGCATGGTTCTCATCAGGCAATGCTTCATGTGAAAAGCAAACTCAGATTTTGTGAGTGTTTTTTATAGGGCAGGGCAGCTCTAACCAACATCTCCAATCTCATCTCATTGATTGGACTCCAGGTTAGTTGACTCCTGACTCCAATTAGCATTTGGAGAAGTCATTAGCCTATGGGTTCACATACTTTTTCCAACCTACACTGTGAATGTTTAAATAATGTATTCAATATAGACAAGAAAAATACAATAATTTGTGTTTTATTAGTTTAAGCAGACTGTGTTTGTCTATTGTTGTAACTTAGATGAAGACCAGATCAAATTTGATTACCAATTTATGCAGAAATCCAGATAATTCCAAAGGGTTCACATAATCTTTCTTGCCACTGTATGTCAATAAAGATTATTGTGACGTGTGTAAAGGGAAAACTAATTGTCAGGATAAGCATTAATAATACTTTGGATAATAGTGTTCATTCTCTAGAGTCCATTCCTCCTCTATCGGCTTCAATCACAAGCTGGACAGAACAGAACAGGCTTTCTGAACCAGTCTATCATGGCTATAAATAAATATCCCATGCCTGATGATGTAATCAGTCTCCTCAGTTTTGTTTCGATCATCTTATAGCCACTGACGACACAGTGTGAGATCTCTGCATGTATCCACTCTAACCCTAATCCTAGCCACTGACTACACAGTGTGAGATCTCTGCATGTATCCATTCTAACCCTAAACCTAGCCACTGCCTACACAGTGTGAGATCTCTGCATGTATCCAATCTAACCCTAATCCTAGCCACTGACTACACAGTGTGAGATCTCTGCATGTATCCAATCCAAAGGTGTTCTAGTACTGAGGGATATAGAGAGCTGTATATTGAGCGCTTTGCCTATACCGCTTTGCATATACCGTATACCCAAGAAACAATGGTTTAGAAATGTTTCTCTTCCCTTTAGACAAATCCATGTTTCCTTCTCTAGATAGTCTAGATAGTCTGTTATTCAATTTTTACAACCAGATCCCTTCTCTTTAAAATCTTTCTCTCGCTCTATGATCTCTCTCTCTCCCTCCAATATCCCTTTCTTTCTCTCTCTCTCTCCAATATACCCCTTTCTCTCTCTCTCTCTCTCTGCCACCCAGTGTCCCTGCACTCTGTTTCATTCTCATCTCTCTATCCTTTCTACTCTTCTGCCTTTCCCCATCTCACGCTTTAGTCCACATCCGCTGGCTTCTCCCTCCCCCTTTCTCATCTTCCTCATTCCCCCTTCTCTCGGTCTCTCCAGCTCCTGACATCAGCCCTCCAACACACAGCAGTACACCCACACTCTGCCTTTCCACAGCCACTGCATGCAAACACTGAAATACATCCATTTGCATCTCTCATCTTCTCCCTCTCTCCGTTCTTCCTCTCCATCCACGACAAGCATTTAGCCACCAACACAGCTGATTTTCTGAGAAATGTTTCAGCCTACCTCTCTCTCACACGGAGAGAAGGATATTAAGAGATTGTTGTTCCTACCTGGCTACTGCTGCGTGGTGCGATTCCTATACAGCTCCCCATCCTCCATTCCATATCATCTAGTACAGGCGATGTGGCTGTAGTGGTGCTACAGGGCTGACAGAACACCTCTCTGCAGAACTGCATCTCAGGCAGTTAACGCCACAGCAGAGACATGGCTACGGAAGCATCACAGAGGAGAGCTGGAGCAGGCTAGGAGGAGGATGTGCTGCAGGAGGGAGACGCCACAGAGGAAGTGTGTGTCAACTGTGTGTGTGTGTGTATTTGTGTGTGTGTGTGTGTGTGTGTGTGAGGAAAAGTGGGATACCTAGTCAGTTGTACAACTGAAATTTGTCTTCCGCATTTAACCCAACCCCTCTGATCAGAGAGGTGTGGGGGCTGCCTTAATCGACATCCACGTCTTCGACACCCGTGGAAAAGCGGGATACCTAGAACAGTTGGTCAGCTCGAGGATTCGATCCAGCAACCTTTCGGTTTACTGGCCCAACGCGCTAACCACTAGGCTACCCGCCGCTGCACATGCATGTGTGTATCTGTCTCTCTCTGTGTGTGTGTGCTGTTGTGTGTATGCACGTGAGTGAGAGTGTGTGACTCCCGTTGTGTGTATGCACATGAGTGAGAGTCCCGTTGTGTGTATGCACGTGAGTGAGTGTGTGAGTCAGGGACTAATACGTGCTTTGCCTGCACCGCCCAGGGTTAACATTTGACCTACAGTACCAGTCAAAAGTTTGGACACCTTCTCATTCCAGGGTTTTTCTTAATTTTTGACTATTTTCTACATTGTAGAATAATAGTGAAGACATCGAAACTATGAAATAACACATATGGAATCATGTAGTAACGAGAAAAAGTGAGATTCTTCAATGTAGCCACCGTTTGCCTTGATGACAGCATTGCACATTCTTGTCATTCTCTCAACCAACTTCACCTGGAATGCTTTTCCAACAGTCTTGAAGGAGTCCCCACATATGCTGAGCACTTGTTGGCAGCTTTTCCTTCACTGTGGTCCAACTCTAGCTAGCTACGTTATATGCAAATTCAATTAAAAGTGAAACGAAAGCGATTTATTAATGTATTCTGTCCCCTTATCAATAAGCTCCCATCTCATGGTATAATATACTGCTCAAAAAAATAAAGGGAACACTTAAACAACACATCCTAGATCTGAATGAAAGAAATAATCTTATTAAAAACTTTTTTCTTTACATAGTTGAATGTGCTGACAACAAAATCACACAAAAATAATCAATGGAAATCCAATTTATCAACCCATGGAGGTCTGGAATTGGAGTCACACTCAAAATTAAAGTGGAAAACCACACTACAGGCTGATCCAACTTTGATGTAATGTCCTTAAAACAAGTCAAAATGAGGCTCAGTAGTGTGTGTGGCCTCCACGTGCCTGTATGACCTCCCTACAACACCTGGGCATGCTCCTGATGAGGTGGCAGATGGTCTCCTGAGGGATCTCCTCCCAGACCTGGACTAAAGCATCCGCCAACTCCTGGACAGTCTGTGGTGCAACGTGGCGCTGGTGGATGGAGCGAGACATGATGTCCCTGAGGATCTCATCTCGGTACCTAATCGCAGTCAGGCTACCACTGGCGAGCACATGGAGGGCTGTGCGGCCCCCCAAAGAAATGACACCCCACACCATGACTGACCCACCGCCAAACCGGTCATGCTGGAGGATGTTGCAGGCAGCAGAACGTTCTCCACGGCGTCTCCAGACTCTGTCACGTCTGTCACGTGCTCAGTGTGAACCTGCTTTCATCTGTGAAGAGCACAGGGCTCCAGTGGCGAATTTGCCAATCTTAGTGTTCTCTGGCAAATGCCAAACGTCCTGCACGGTGTTGGGCTGTAAGCACAACCCCCACCTGTGGACGTCGGGCCCTCATACCACCCTCATGGAGTCTGTTTCTGACCGTTTGAGCAGACACATGCACATTTGTGGCCTGCTGGAGGTCATTTTGCAGGGCTCTGGCAGTGCTTCTCCTGCTCCTCCTTGCACAAAGGCGGAGGTAGCGGTCCTTCTGCTGGGTTGTTGCCCTCCTCCACATCTCCTGATGTACTGGCCTGTCTCCTGGTAGCGCCTCCATGCTCTGGACACTACGCTGACAGACACAGCAAACCTTCTTGCCACAGCTCGCATTGATGTGCCATCCTGGATGAGCTGCACTACCTGAGCCACTTGTGTGGGTTGTAGACTCCGTCTCATGCTACCACTAGAGTGAAAGCACCGCCAGCATTCAAAAGTGACCAAAACATCAGCCAGGAAGCATAGGAACTGAGAAGTGGTCTGTGGTCCCCACCTGCAGAACCAATCCTTTATTGGGGGTGTCTTGCTAATTGCCTATAATTTCCACCTGTTGTCTATTCCATTTGCACAACAGCATGTGAAATTTATTGTCAATCAGTGTTGCTTCCTAAGTGGACAGTTTGATTTCACAGAAGTGTGATTGACTTGGAGTTACATTGTGTTGTTTAAGTGTTCCCTTTATTTTTTTGAGCAGTGTATATATATTAGGCTGAGGAACACAGCAACTGGAGGGAAAAAACACCCGGTCACATGGCAAAGGAGGAGGCAGCGAGGAGCGTAGAAGGACCATGCCTCTCTAAAACACAGACCCAGAGGCAATGAAAGTCTTGGTTCATGACGCATGTCTGCATTCATGCAACTATGAAAACAGCATTAGAAATTAGAGTGCACTCATCTGAAATAGGGCAGAGGAAAACATGACACACTGTAGAAATGTGTGACTTTTAAAATGAAAATGTTCTGATGCTGTGACAAAGTAGCAACACATTAAACTGAAACGTCCCCTCTACACCCATTAGTTAAATGATGAAACTGAAACGTCCCCTCTACACCCATTAGTTAAATGATGAAAGTGAAACGTCCCCTCTACACCCATTAGTTAAATGATGAAAGTGAAACGTCCCCTCTACACCCATTAGTTAAATGATGAAAGTGAAACGTCCCTCTCTACACCCATTAGTTAAATGATGAAAGTGAAACGTCCCCTCTACACCCATTAGTTAAATGATGAAAGTGAAACGTCCCCTAGAAACCCATTAGTTAAATGATGAAAGTGAAACGTCCCCTAGAAACCCATTAGTTAAATGATGAAAGTGAAACGTCCCGTAGAAACCCATTAGTTAAATGATGAAAGTGAAACGTCCCCTAGAAACCCATTAGTTAAATGATGAAAGTGAAACGTCCCGTAGAAACCCATTAGTTAAATGATGAAAGTGAAACGTCCCGTAGAAACCCATTAGTTAAATGATGAAAGTGAAACGTCCCGTAGAAACCCATTAGTTAAATGATGAAAGTGAAACATCCCCTAGAAACCCATTAGTTAAATGATGAAAGTGAAACATCCCATTATTTACATGATGAAACTGAAACGTCCCCTATACACCCATTATTTACCTGCAGTTACATGATGAATGATTTCCACCTAAACACACACAACATAGGAATGCATTAAAATCACTAGCAAATGCAGCTGGAGCTGAAAAGCAGAGCAGGCTAGCAGGAACATCTAAACCCTTTGGCCAAAAGGACTGTGTGGAACTATAGGCTTGAAGACTTCTGCAAAGCAAAAACCTTGTATATCTGGGTACCAGGGAAAAAAAGCCCCGGCGAGCAGCAATATTCTCCCATTCCTTTATCTGATTGTGATGTGTTAGCTCAGCAAAATGTATGTTTAGGATGTGCAGATCACCCTCATTTTCTTCCTTGAAGTCAAACACACATCACTGTCTTGGGTTCACTCTCTTTAATCAAATACAAAAACCGCAAACAAGACCTTTGAATAGAAAACTAATATTTATAGCTAGTTAAAGTCGATAAAATGCTCTAATGTTTTAAAAGGAAATAGCTGTTATATATCAGCATCATTCTGTGTGCTGTGTGCTGGGCGCCTGGATCAGTGGCTCGGTGATATCAAAGGCCTCGATTAACTCCTATAGAGAGAGAGGGAGAGAGGGAGAGAGGGAGAGAGGGAGAGAGGGAGACAGAACAGAAGAAAACAACATCATCCAACTCCTTCAGAAGAAAACAGTTGATCATCTTGTGATACAGCATCATCAACAACAACAAACAACTCCTTTACAAACTCTAGCTAATTTTCCCCCTAACTTCGGACACCCCCTAACTTCGGACACCCTCTAGCGGTTGGAGGATTAAATTACCGAGCTCAACATTTAAATAGGTTGGAAGATAGCGGTACATTTTGCAACTAAAGATACCCTTCAAGCTAGCTGACCACCGATCATTGCAGTTCATGTAAGTTAAATTAGGTTTTGAGAGTTTTCAAAAAAAAAAATATATATATATATATATGTGTATATGTATATGTATGTATATATATATATATGTATATATATATATATATGTATATATATATATATATATATATATATATATGTATATATATATATATATATGTATATATATATATATATATATGTATATATATATATATATATATATATATATATATATATATATATATACATATATATATATATATATATATATATATATATATATATATATATATATATATACATACATACATATGTATACATATATATACATACATATGTATACATATATATACATACATATACACATATACACACCGTGTCCTACAAAATGTGTGCGTGTGATATATATATATATATATATATATATATATATATATATATATACACATTTTGTGGGACACGATGTATATCGTAAAATTAGATTACGCGACAGATCCCACATCATTTAATATCCAACTTTTTACCTAAATTATTCATACTCAATTTGTATGTTAGTATTAAACTTATCTACTTTCTCAAAACATAAGATTAATCTGTAAAACAAATAAATGGGAGACATTATTTGGTTACAACACTGAAGAATATTTTGGTGAAGAACCATTTTTCAGGGTACTACAGGATGGCACACCGGGCTACGCAATGAAAAGTTGACAGGCAAGTCCTTTTGTCTTTACAGGAAGGCTAGACAACTAGTTAGTAAACACTTCGGATACGAGGTTGGTGTCTTTTTTTGAACAAAAATGTCAAGATATATTCATTTAATTAACAAAATAGTAAGGAGGCCAATAACTATGGACCGTATGCCAATAATACGGGATGCAATTTTTTGGGGGCTAAACCGCTTATCAAAAAGCTGATCGTAGTAGTAAGTCCACTGAAATGTCAAACATGCTAATTGTTTTTACGACACCAATAATCACAAAACATTGACGTCTTGATCACAAGATAACACTGTTGAAGGTAATATATTTCTTAACCGCTGTTGAATACGCTGATAATACGAGGTGCTACTCTACTGTTATCTACTAAATTATGTACAGAGAAAGAGTTCCAAGAAACTATGCTAAAATCAATGTGTTTGTGTTCTGTCCCAGTGTGTGTGTGTGTTCTGTCCCAGTGTGTGTGTGTGTGTGTATGTGTTCTGTCCCAGTGTGTGTGTGTGTTCTGTCCCAGCGTGTGTGTGTGTGTGTGTGTTCTGTCCCAGTGTGTGTGTGTTCTGTCCCAGTGTGTGTGTGTGTGTGTGTTCTGTCCCAGTGTGTGTGTGTGTGTGTGTTCTGTCCCAGTGTGTGTGTGTGTTCTGTCCCAGTGTGTGTGTGTGTTCTGTCCCAGTGTGTGTGTGTGTGTGTGTTCTGTCCCAGTGTGTGTGTGTGTGTGTGTTCTGTCCCAGTGTGTGTGTGTGTGTGTGTTCTGTCCCAGTGTGTGTGTGTGTTCTGTCCCAGTGTGTGTGTGTGTTCTGTCCCAGTGTGTGTGTGTGTGTGTTCTGTCCCAGTGTGTGTGTGTGTGTGTGTTCTGTCCCAGTGTGTGTGTGTGTGTGTTCTGTCCCAGTGTGTGTGTGTGTGTGTTCTGTCCCAGTGTGTGTGTGTGTGTTCTGTCCCAGTGTGTGTGTGTGTGTTCTGTCCCAGTGTGTGTGTGTGTGTTCTGTCCCAGTGTGTGTGTGTGTGTTCTGTCCCAGTGTGTGTGTGTGTGTGTTCTGTCCCAGTGTGTGTGTGTGTGTGTGTGTTCTGTCCCAGTGTGTGTGTGTGTGTGTGTGTTCTGTCCCAGTGTGTGTGTGTGTGTGTTCTGTCCCAGTGTGTGTGTGTGTGTGTTCTGTCCCAGTGTGTGTGTGTGTGTGTTCTGTCCCAGTGTGTGTGTGTGTGTGTGTTCTGTCCCAGTGTGTGTGTGTGTGTGTTCTGTCCCAGTGTGTGTGTGTGTGTGTTCTGTCCCAGTGTGTGTGTGTGTGTGTTCTGTCCCAGTGTGTGTGTGTGTGTGTGTTCTGTCCCAGTGTGTGTGTGTGTGTGTTCTGTCCCAGTGTGTGTGTGTGTGTGTTCTGTCCCAGTGTGTGTGTGTGTGTGTTCTGTCCCAGTGTGTGTGTGTGTGTGTTCTGTCCCAGTGTGTGTGTGTGTGTGTTCTGTCCCAGTGTGTGTGTGTGTGTGTTCTGTCCCAGTGTGTGTGTGTGTGTGTTCTGTCCCAGTGTGTGTGTGTGTGTTCTGTCCCAGTGTGTGTGTGTGTTCTGTCCCAGTGTGTGTGTGTGTGTGTGTTCTGTCCCAGTGTGTGTGTGTGTGTGTGTTCTGTCCCAGTGTGTGTGTGTGTGTGTGTTCTGTCCCAGTGTGTGTGTGTGTGTGTGTTCTGTCCCAGTGTGTGTGTGTGTGTGTTCTGTCCCAGTGTGTGTGTGTGTGTGTTCTGTCCCAGTGTGTGTGTGTGTGTGTTCTGTCCCAGTGTGTGTGTGTGTGTGTTCTGTCCCAGTGTGTGTGTGTGTGTGTGTTCTGTCCCAGTGTGTGTGTGTGTGTGTTCTGTCCCAGTGTGTGTGTGTGTGTGTGTTCTGTCCCAGTGTGTGTGTGTGTTCTGTCCCAGTGTGTGTGTGTGTTCTGTCCCAGTGTGTGTGTGTGTGTGTGTTCTGTCCCAGTGTGTGTGTTCTGTCCCAGTGTGTGTGTGTGTGTGTTCTGTCCCAGTGTGTGTGTTCTGTCCCAGTGTGTGTGTTCTGTCCCAGTGTGTGTGTGTGTTCTGTCCCAGTGTGTGCGTGCGTGCGCATGTGTTCTGTCCCAGTGTGTGTGTGTTCTGTCCCAGTGTGTGTGTGCGTGTGCGCGCATGTGTTCTGTCCCAGTGTATGCATGTATGTATGTATGTATGTATGTATGTATGTATGTATGTATGCATGTATCCCTGTCCCAGTGTATGTATGTATGTATGTATGTATGTATGTATGTATGTATGTATGTATGTATGTATGTATGTATGTATGTATGTATGTATGTATGTATCCCTGTCCCAGTGTGTATGGGTGTGTGTGTTACCTTCCAGCTCTTGGGGCTGATAGAGATGACACACTGCTGCCTGTTAGACGCTCCTCCAGCCTCCACCTCTCCTTCCTCCACAGGGGCTGTCAGAGATAAAGACACATTAATGATGGCTTATGACAATGAACACTATCGTGAAAAATGATTACCCCAAACAGCTCAACAAGAAAAGTCATTTTGTCACAATATGAGGTTCTCTCTTACCTATACAAGGAAGTTTGTGATTATCCAGGTACATTTTCGCCAAACCATCCTGAGAAACACAAACACCGCCATCACCAACCATCCACATGACATATCAATAGGAGAAGTGTTGGAGACAGCAGTGCCTTGAAGCGGCTTCCTGCTATCTAATAATAATAATATCTAGCAGACACTTCCTACCCGGGGACTAGTCCAAGCACACTTCCTACCCGGGGACTAGTCCAAGCACACTTCCTACCCGGGGACTAGTCCAAGCACACTTCCTACCCGGGGACTAGTCCAAGCACACTTCCTACCAGGGGACTAGTCCAAGCACACTTCCTACCAGGGGACTAGTCCAAGCACACTTCCTACCCGGGGACTAGTCCAAGCACACTTCCTACCAGGGGACTAGTCCAAACAGTGAAGATCTACATTTCAGTATGATAATGTGATCCCTGACCAGAATAACCCCACTCCTCGCCCTGACCAGAATAGCCCCACTCCTCGCCCTGACCAGAATAGCCCCACTCCTCGCCCTGACCAGAATAGCCCCACTCCTCGCCCTGACCAGAATAACCCCACTCCTCGCCCTGACCAGAATAACCCCACTCCTCGCCCTGACCAGAATAACCCCACTCCTCGCCCTGACCAGAATAACCCCACTCCTCGCCCTGACCAGAATAGCCCCACTCCTCGCCCTGACCAGAATAACCCCACTCCTCGCCCTGACCAGAATAACCCCACTCCTCGCCCTGACCAGAATAACCCCACTCCTCGCCCTGACCAGAATAGCCCCACTCCTCGCCCTGACCAGAATAGCCCCACTCCTCGCCCTGACCAGAATAGCCCCACTCCTCGCCCTGACCAGAATAACCCCACTCCTCGCCCTGACCAGAATAACCCCACTCCTCGCCCTGACCAGAATAACCCCACTCCTCGCCCTGACCAGAATAACCCCACTCCTCGCCCTGACCAGAATAACCCCACTCCTCGCCCTGACCAGAATAACCCCACTCCTCGCCCTGACCAGAATAACCCCACTCCTCGCCCTGACCAGAATAACCCCACTCCTCGCCCTGACCAGAATAACCCCACTCCTCGCCCTGACCAGAATAACCCCACTCCTCGCCCTGACCAGAATAGCCCCACTCCTCGCCCTGACCAGAATAACCCCACTCCTCGCCCTGACCAGAATAACCCCACTCCTCGCCCTGACCAGAATAACCCCACTCCTCGCCCTGACCAGAATAACCCCACTCCTCGCCCTGACCAGAATAACCCCACTCCTCACCCTGACCAGAATAACCCCACTCCTCGCCCTGACCAGAATAACCCCACTCCTCGCCCTGACCAGAATAACCCCACTCCTCGCCCTGACCAGAATAACCCCACTCCTCGCCCTGACCAGACCTGAATGTAATGCCTGCAGGATAAACCACTCACCCTGACCAGGAAGGAGGTGTGGAAGATGTTTTCCACAGAGCGGGAGAAGGAGGTGGGGTCTATGACAAACTCATAGTAGGAGATGGGAGATGTGGCTGGAGATACAGGGGGAGAAAGGTACATCACAAATAGCTCTTTAACCCAACTTAAATCAAATCATTTCTACAATAATTAAAATGTCTACAACAGAGTTTTATAAAACATTTTGTTACACCTTATAGGGCGTTCACTCACTGCTCTAGAATGTAGTGAAATACAGGTCATTTTAAGAGGGTACTAGTAAATTAATGTCTAAACGTTGCTTTCTTTAGCCTATGCCATTATGAATGACATACAATTAATCATTAGATTGTTCGCTACGATATTAATATGCTTGTACTTAACAGTGCTGATGAAATAAGAACGTAGGGCTGATCCCATTTAGACGACTGATCGATTGTTTGGTCGATAGGCTGTTGGTCGACCAAGATTCATTTAGTCGAGCAATGGTAAATATATTTCAAATATATGGCACACGAGGCACCAGTCTGATTCACGCCTGTCTCAGTGGACTGATCCATTGCGGAGGCCTGTCTCAGTGGACTGATCCATTGCGGAGGCCTGTCTCAGTGGACTGATCCATTGCGGAGGCCTGTCTCAGTGGACTGATCCATTGCGGAGGCCTGTCTCAGTGGACTGATCCATTGCGGAGGCCTGTCTCAGTGGACTGATCCATTGCGGAGGCCTGTCTCAGTGGACTGATCCATTGCGGAGGCCACGGGGATGACACAACAGTAGCACCAGTAGTACATTTACCATAATTTATAAATCGATGTTTGTTTGGTTACGGTAATTTCTGTTAATGCATTCAATATATTATTATTACAGTCTTACCGTTGTCATTGTAGGAGTGGACAGATGAAAGTGCAAGTGCTGGTTAAGTGTTATTTATTTATTTAAATTTGGGGGCCATTGATCTACTATTGTTATTCATTTGCATCACTGTCCAATAGACACCTTAATTTTGAAGGCACACCGCAAATTTCACCACCATGCACAATCCCCATTGTGGCCAGCCTTTAAATTTGGGGGGGGGGGGGGGGTGAGGAGGATTGTTTAAGAACTCGGAAAGGTTCAACACCAGGCGGGCTGCTGCGTTCTGGATCAGTTGCAGGGGTTTGATGGCACAAGCGGGGAGCCCAGCCAACAGAGAGTTGCACCAGTCCAGACGGGACATTACAAGTGCCTGGATTAGGAACCTGTAGGTTATTTCTACATAGTTAACAAATGGTAATAGAAGTTACTTTTTTAGGTCTTTATCATGTAGATGAGAGTTTTTACTAACCACAAAATATACATTTTGAGATATGAAGACTTTATTATAAATCAAATGAAACGGTTCCACGAAAATGTGCATATAAAAATCCTAACTGGCAGGGAGATCAGTCGAAAATGGTACGATAACTTGGCACTCCAAGGTTGCCGACCTCTGTTGTAGCCTATTAGCGACTTTAGGAGCTAAATGGCAGAATCTGCGTAAAAACCAGCAGCAGCGGGGGGAGGGAACAGGTTTTCTTCTGGTTTGGCTACAGTATAGGCTACATTTAGTTTTGTATTTCTTGGATTTGATTTAGAAAAAGCTCATGTTGTTATCACACACGAACCTGCAGCCACACTAGCTAGCTTGTCAGTTGTCGTTGGAAGTTAGCGCCCGTTCTGCCCACGGAGCAGTGAGATCTATTGAGCAGTGACCAAGACGAGGATTCGTTTTGGATGGAAGCGGTTGTCAATAAAGTGGTGAATCGGGAGATTTAACAGTGTGTGGGCCTTCTTGTTCTATACCAGCAACCACTTTTGACCATAATGAAATGATATCCCCTCTAAATCATTCTAAATTCTCAGAGTAAATCGGCTGTAACTGTCAAACCATACATGCTAGAGACATACAGTTTGGACTTTTGTTTATCTGATGTAATTCTCTATTGAACTAACATATTTTCAGAAATGTTACTAGTCAACAAATCCTTGATTCCTCTCGAAGCCCACTGGAGCAGAGGATGTAAGGTCCCTCCCCCTAGTCTGTCTTGTTTTGTTTCAATTGTAAAGCGACTTTGGGTACTTGTTAAGCTCTATCTAAATATGTTATTATAATAACAATAATAATAATAATAATAATAAGAGTAATGACTTACGGTCGTCAAAGAAGTAGCTCCGCAGGTATCCCAGAATTCTCTCTACCTCCTTCTCTGTAGCTTCCTGGTGAGACTCCTCCATCCTCTTCAACTGGAACAGACAATGACATCAAATATTGATTTATGTATTTAACCAGGTTAGTCTCCTTGACATAAAAATCTATTTTCCAAAGCAGAAACATACAGTTAAAACGAGGGGAACTTCACTCATCGTCAACAGCTGGAGAGAAATATTAAACACATACATCCTGGCTGATCAAACTGATCTCCTCATTTCAAATCCCTATTATATAGTCACTATATAAAACACCAAAAGGCCTTATCACACTACTGGACCGTACACAGCCAAGCCAGACCAAATCAAGGTGTACTGGGATGGCCTGGTGACTCCTCCATGACAGTCAGGTTTGGGTCAGCACAACAGTGTTAAAGCGGAAACCTGAGTGGGCATGATCCTCTTGGCTTCCTTGCCGGGAGCTTTCCTCTGTCTCTCTACCCTTTGGCGAGGTGGAGGTAGCTCAGCCAGGAACGATCCCATCCTGGTAGAGAGACAAACAGAGTTAGAAAGAGAGTTTTAAACATTTTCTCAGTATATATTTAAGTGAGCGGTCACTTAAGCATCCCAAAGAGGTGGAGGATGATGCTTGCGTTCGTCTACATGCAGAATCAGAATCACTGATCTACAAATCAAACTACTTGTTATGTGATCAATAGTAGCACTTCTGGGCCTCGCTGAGTTGATGATCACAATGATTCACTTGTAGTGGAAAGAAAGGGCATTCCTGAAGCAGCACTGAGCTCTGTTAGCTACCCTCTGCTCTCTAAACACACACACTTACATATAGTGGAAAGAGGGGGCAGTCCTGAAGCAGCACTGAGCTCTGTTAGCTACCCTCTGCCAGGCGTCCTGCGGGAGGTAGCCACCGCTCGCTCCACCCTCCACATCTTCATCTTCCTCCTCCAGGCGATTCAGACCCATGAATGACAGCTTGTGGACCAACAGAAACACAAAGGATAAAGGGTCAGCAATCTGGCAACCAGTAGACTTCACCTTCGTCACCTCCCTTTCTCCCCCATCCTCCTCTACCTCCCCCAATCCTCCTCCTCCTCTACCTCCCCCAATCCTCCTCCTCTACCTCCCCCAATCCTCCTCCTCCTCCACCACCACCTCCCCCAATCCTCCTCATCTACCTCCCCACCATCCTCCTCCACCTCCCCCCCATCCTCCTTCCTCCTCACCAGGTGTTCAGCGAAGGCTGCGGGGTCGAAGGCTGATCCCTCTGCGTGTAGCTGGCTGGCCTTCTCCTTCCCCAGGTCTGTAGCCAGCACCAGGAGCTGGGCGTCTAAAGCCGCTTCACGGGCCTGACGGACTGGAAGAGAGGAGACAAAACAGAACGGTGAAGAAGAAGACAGGGAGGAAGAAGAAGAAGAAGACAGGGAGGAGGAAGAAGAAGAAGACAGGGAGGAGGAAGAAGAAGAAGACAGGGAGGAGGAAGAAGAAGAAGACAGGGAGGAGGAAGAAGAAGAAGACAGGGAGGAGGAAGAAGAAGAAGACAGGGAGGAGGAAGAAGAAGAAGACAGGGAGGAGGAAGAAGAAGAAGACAGGGAGGAGGAAGAAGAAGAAGACAGGGAGGAGGAAGAAGAAGAAGACAGGGAGGAGGAAGAAGAAGAAGACAGGGAGGAGGAAGAAGAAGAAGACAGGGAGGAGGAAGAAGAAGAAGACAGGGAGGAGGAAGAAGAAGAAGACAGGGAGGAGGAAGAAGAAGAAGACAGGGAGGAGGAAGAAGAAGAAGACAGGGAGGAGGAAGAAGAAGAAGACAGGGAGGAGGAAGAAGAAGAAGACAGGGAGGAGGAAGAAGAAGAAGACAGGGAGGAGGAAGAAGAAGAAGACAGGGAGGAGGAAGAAGAAGAAGACAGGGAGGAGGAAGAAGAAGAAGACAGGGAGGAGGAAGAAGAAGACAGGGAGGAGGAAGAAGAAGACAGGGAGGAGGAAGAAGACGACAGGGAGGAGGAAGAAGAAGACAGGGAGGAGGAAGAAGAAGACAGGGAGGATATTTGATTAAGGTACTAGAACATCCTTCCTCTGAATAACCACTGATTCAGACATTACTAGATAGGTTAAAGCAGGTCAAAGCAGGTCAAAGCAGGGGTTAGCGCTCACCAATTTGACTATATTAGATCAGTGGTTACTTCGAGGAAGGAAGGCTGATGACAGATCCTATCATACCTTCTGCAAACAGTTTGTTGGCCTCCTCCAACACGTCTGTCAGTTTGTTGTTGGTGGGACTCAACATGTCCTCTCTGTTCTCTGGGAAGAAGAGAGAAGAAATAGATTGGTTAAAAGGTACAATAGGTAGAAATCACTCCCCCATTTCCTGGTTGATAAAATTCTATCACATTCACCTAATAAAAATTATATAATATGGCAAAACAAGTCATGTAAAGAATCATTGTACAATCTAAACCTCTGTGAAATAGAACCAAAATACAGCTAGTGTTTTCAGCTGTTTGAAGCTGCTGTATTAGACTTACGTTCAATGAGAATAACAGATCTAGAACTCACATTTCTATGTGAATTTGGTCAGGTTGCCACAAAGTTACCTACTGAACCTTTAACTTGCCAGGTGTCCAGGCACCTGGGAGGTTTAACACAAACCTGTCACAGGCCGGCAACTGCCTCCAGATTCTCCACACTTCTCCCGAAGTGGACCCTTGTACACGCCCCATCACAGATTTTAAAAATGGTGGTAATTCCCTCCAGCCAATGCTTATACCAATCCAATACTTTTAAATCAATGACAGGGAGAATACACTTTTTGAAATGTGTGGAGAATTGGGAACTAATGGCCCATGGATACCATTTCCAGACAGTCCCCACTACCTTACATTACCTTTACATTACATTTGAGTCATTTAGCAGACCCTCGTATCCACTACTCACGTTGAACAGAGTTGATGAGGTCCCTGTACTTGCTCCTGATCTCTCTCCTCCGTGCTGGATCATTGTCCTCATCCTGCATGTCTGCTGGGCTGCAGCCGGCTTCATCATCATCACCACCACCGACTGCTGCATCCCCCCTCTCTGCAACAGCTCCCCTGGCGCCGCCTCTCCCCCCAGACACACCGTTCTGACGGGGAGTACCGGTACCAGATTCATCCCCTCCTCGGCTGGCTCGCCTCATTTTGGATACTGGTGTTTTGGTATTTTGTGCGGTCGGTTGATTGGTTGGTTGGTAGTCCGCCCTCTATCTTTTTGGGTTTGGGCTTTCGCCCCTCTTTCAAGCTAAGGTGAGGGGACAAAGTGTTGATGATATGGTTAGCTTAGTAGCACCACATGTTATCCGGCAGGGTTGAGGTGAATTTGAATTCAGATGTAAACTGAGATTCTAAATGCAATGAAATGTTTTCCTCGATGATTTTCAAAAAGGACATTTGAAAGTGGAATTGGGAATTCAATTAGCAAACTTGAATTGACTGAATTATAAAATATGATTGAGCCCAACACTGTTATCCAGATGTTTCCGAAATAGCTAGCTAAACATCAGTTGATAGCTAAACATCAGTTATGGTTTCAAATGTTTGTTATTATTCAAATATTATTCAAATACAAAATACTGACCTTACATTTTTGCTGTTGTTTTCCCGTTTTGTTGTTTTCTTTTCGTTTTTATTTATTTGTTGTTGTTGTTGCTACAGATTTGACCTAACTTGACTTCAACGTTACCCGCTAACGTTAACGTAGCTAGCATCCGCCGTCAGATAAAGAAGTTATGGCGATTTCAAATCACCCACTTGCTGGTTTTTTTTGTTGTTGTTGTTGTTGTTGACTAGATGGTATACAACTTGCTGGCTACATAATAATTTATATGTTCGATTTCCGAAAATCAACTTTATAATATATATATAGATACACTCACAGGAGAGGCTTTGTTGAGAGGTTATGTTGCGGTCATGTCTGTGTTTGGCACGAATTGAACGCTTGAAGACGGAAGTTTTGGTCAGAGAGGACGTGCAGAGCAACGTTCAATATCGAAACGTTTCAGAAACGTTGGGTAAACAGCGCGAATGGAAGTTATATCCTAACATAACATATTGGGCATAAGGAAAGTCAATTAATCAATGCTTGACTTGGGATTTGTAAAAAAAAATACAAAAAATAAAACTGCTATATTTTCTCTGGGTCGTCAATTCCCCGCTTAGGTCTCGCTTAGGTCCCACAAAAAGTCTAAATACGGACCTGATTTTCATGACCATAAGAGCCCTCATTTGACAACTTGTAAAAGCGCATTTAGGCTAACGCATTCTCAAACTCGGAACAATCTACTGGCACATATACACCGGAATTCACAGGCTACTGTCAAATAAACGTGAACAACGCGGAATCAAGATATGAATGCACCGCCTCAATTTCTATTCAATGCCACATCCCGCCTTAAATTCCGCTTTGATCAACGTTATTTTTTTTTGTTGCCGCCATGTGTGAATCCGGCCCGGTGATAGGCTACTTTGTTTTATAAAGGAGACTCAGTTCCCCCAAACAGATAGGGCTGCTCTGGCCAAAATCAAACACTGCTAAACCGTATGTAGGTTATCAGGTTAGTTCAGAACTGTAAACATTGACAACAGTCATGTGAAATAGAATGTACAGAACAGACC
This sequence comes from Salmo salar, assembly GCF_965601325.2. Classification (NCBI taxonomy): domain Eukaryota; kingdom Metazoa; phylum Chordata; class Actinopteri; order Salmoniformes; family Salmonidae; genus Salmo; species Salmo salar. The sequence continues at coordinate 42,819,034 of NC_138309.1, read as the reverse complement.
TCCCCAATTAAAGTCATATTATCCAAACGTCTCGGATATTTTTCAAACCAAACAACAACGTTGTACGCGTGAATGCACCTTTGCGTTTATGTCTACAAATTACCACCCGATGGCGACAAAAATACCATTCATTTAAATATATATATATATAAAACCACAAATGTAAACCGTTTTCTTGTGACTGTCCACTGTGAAAACAAATATTGTAGAAATAACAAATGGCGTTGATTTTCTAATAGAAATGGGAGATGTCAAGATGATGAACTGTTGCGTTTTCACCCCATCTAAAGATGATCAACCGACAGAGGGTGCTCAAATAATCTACCGAGAAGAAATAATCCCTATTTTCCAGAGAATTCTTTGGGTTTTGCAGCCATGGTTACAACAAAATAGCGTCGCTTGATTTCCACCGTTGAAAGGACTCTCTCCTTCTTCGTATTTGACAGCTATCAAAATGCTGAACGCATTTCATAAGAAATATCAACTTTACTTGCTTTTTTTTTTTGTGGTACCTGTTGGTTTGCCTGTCTGCAATGCTATGGTGTCCAGAGTAAAGACTAATGTTAGCTAGCTAGCTAAGTAGGTATAAACACGCTAGCTAGCTAGCTAAGTAGCTATAAACACGCTAGCTAGATAAGTATCTATAAGCACGCTAGCTAGTGTGGTACCTGTTGGTTTGCCTGTCTGCAATGCTATGGTGTCCAGAGTAAAGACTAATGTTAGCTAGCTAGCTAAGTAGCTATAAACACACTAGCTAGCTAAGTAGCTATAAACACGCTAGCTAGATAAGTAGCTATAAGCACTAGCTAGCTGTCATGGGAGATAGCAGTCCACCGTCTCCAACGCTGCACTTGGATCTCGACAACTTTGACACAACGGACGCCGAGGACAGCACGTATGTTTTAACCAGTCCGCGGTCGTTGGAATCATGTGCAATACTCGGCGTCAAACCCGTTCAACTTTTAATAAAATCTCTAAACGATTTCGTTGATGACAACGTAAACCCAGATATCCCGTTTAAGGCACTGACGGTTTTGTACGAGGCGTACGAAAGGGAAGGCAGGGGGATTTTGCGGCTGTGCCGTGAAGAGAGAGAGAAGATTATTTTAGAGACGAAAGAAAGACGACCGTCCGTTAAACTGTCAGCCCTCGAAACTGTCGTCGAGGTAGAAAGTCGGAACTCTCTCGAAGATCCCAAATCAACAGAGGACGCCTGTGATGGTTTGAGAACGGGAACTACTCAATCTGTGGACCACAGCCCCAGAAGGAAATCTGTGAGCAATGGCAGATCCTCTTATTCTGCTGCTATCACCAGAGAACAAAACAGAAACCGCTTGAGACCAACTGACAAGAACATGATGGTGTCCAGCCTAAGTCTTGGTGACCTCCGACACTCCCCAGCCACAGAAAGACAGTTGGAGAGGCTCACTCGAGACGTCAGGAAGAAGATGAATGTGACAGTCCCAGAGAAAGACCGTAAGATAGCAGCTCTGATGTTGGTGAAGCACCAAGAGGAGCAGACCAGGCTGAGGCTGAGCCAGCAGGAGGAGCAGGAGAGAGAGGAGGCCCGGAGGCAGGAGGAGGTGCGACGGGTCCAGGCGGAGCGCAGGAGGAAGAAGGAGGTGGAGAAGAGCATGCAGCGGTGGCAGGATGGGCAGGAGGCGCGGAGGAGGCAGAAGGAGCGCCAGGAGAAGGAGTTGGCCGGTCAGCGCGAGCAGGAGGTGCTACTGCAGGAGGATCGCTGGAGGAGGCTCACAGAGGAGCAAGAGGTGCGGAAAAAAGACAAGAAAGAGATGGCAAGGAGAGAAGCGGAGGAGCGCAAATGCCTCCAGGAGCAGCTGCTCAAAGACATGGAGCATCTGGAGCAGGCAGGGAGAGAGAAGGAGGTGCAGCTGTCGCAGGAGAAGGAGCAGAGGGCCAGGAGGAGCAGGGTGATCCGAGAGAGGAGGGAGAGGAAGAGGCTCCAACAGGAGAACCAGAGGGAGCATCTCAGATGCCTCCTCCTGAAGAGGGAGGTGCAGCAGCAGATGGAGGAGGAGGAGGCGCTGATGAGGAGTGCCCTGGAGGAGAAACTGCAGCGCTCCTGGGAGAAGAGGGCCCAGGCAGTGGCGTTGCGGCTCAGGGAGCTGCAGGAGAGATCGGCCAGGGAGGAGGAGCAGATCCAGAGGGCCCAGCTCCGAGCCTCCTGGCACAGCCAACAGCAGCTCAGAGAGAAAGAGGCAAGGACAGCACACAGATATACAGAAACCATACACACAACTACACTATAATACATGCAATAAACAATACTGGAAAGTGAGCACACACATTTCCACAGTCCCTGGCACACTGTAATAGTCAGAGTACTGTTCTCTTCAGCTAACATTCCACTCCTTGTCATTGCCAAAAAGACTGGCCTTTCAGCAGTCTTCAATTATGAACATTGTATCATTAAGGAGCTCAAGGAGACCAGAGGATTTGATCCTGATTTAACCTACACAGCCATCTTCCAATCACAATGTTTATGCAAATTTGACTAATAGGAAAACGTTCTAACTTAATTCGTAAATTTGATTGCCCAACGCTAGAATGTTAACATTCTAACATAAACAACGGGAACGGGGAGAACATCACACCAGAGAAGCTCTCGACCGTTTAAGACTTCCCTGACAGTGCTTTGTGAACGCTGTAGCCTGTTTTATATCCAGCAAGCAAGGTGCTTCTTTCTATAGGAGTTGCTCCAAATAAGTGACCAGGGGCCTCCTGAGTGGCGCAGTGGTCTAAGGCACTGCAGTGCTTGAGGTGTCACCACAGATCTGGGTTCGATCCCGGGCTGTGTCGCATCCGGCCGTGACCGGGAGACCCACGAGGTGACGCACAATTAGCCCAGCATCATACAGGTTAGGAGAGGGTTTGGCCGGGCCGAGATGTCCTTGTCCCATCTCGCTCTAGTGACTCCTGAGGTGGGCCCCGGGCGCAATGCACGCTGACACGGTCGCCAGGTGTTTCCTCCGACACATTGGTGCGGCTGGCTTCCGGGTTAAGCGGGCATTGTGTCAAGAAGCAGTGCGGCTTGGTTGGGTTGTGTTTCGGAGGACAAATGGCTCTTGACCTTCGCCTCTCCCGAGTCCATACGGGAGTCGCAGCGATGGGACAAGACTAACTACCAATTTGGATATCACAAAATTTGGGTAAAAAATAAAGGGACAACTATATAGCTTCTTCTGGGACACACATTGGGTTCAGGCTACATGGAACCGTTAAGACAGATGTGTAAAAAAGTTAATTCATAGGCTGGGCTAATAATCCACCATTGGTATGCTAGCCTATATTAGGCCCAGTCTACTATAATGAATTTAGGTGACCACCTGTGCCAAAAGTTTTTGTCTGACGCATGTTTTGTGCCAATTAATTGAAGTTGAACATCGCACAATACATTTGTTTTAATTAAATGTGCAATAATAAATATATAGTGCCTAGGAATATTGAATGAAACCCTGGCTGTTGACGATGCAACAGATAGCAAAACGGGGAATCTCTGATTCCTCCTTCAGCTCTGTTTTGGAAATAGCAAGTTCACTTTCTCATCCATAAATGCCTATCAAGTGTAAGTGCGCTGTCCAGCATCTAACCTTTACTAGCCTGTCCAGCATCTAACCTTTACTAGCCTGTCCAGCGTCTAACCTTTACTAGCCTGTCCAGCAGCTGACATTTATTACCCTGACCAGCAGCTCACCTTTATTACCCTGACCAGCAGCTAACCTTTACTAGCCTGACCAGCAGCTAACCTTTACTAGCCTGTCCAGCATCTAACCTTTACTAGCCTGTCCAGCATCTAACCTTTACTAGCCTGTCCAGCAGCTAACCTTTACTAGCCTGTCCAGCAGCTAACCTTTACTAGTCTGTCCAGCAGCTAACCTTTACTAGCCTGTCCAGCAGCTAACCTTTACTAGCCTGTCCAGCAGCTAACTTTTACTAGCCTGTCCAGCAGCTAACCTTTACTAGCCTGTCCAACAGCTCACCTTTACTAGCCTGTCCAGCAGCTCACCTTTACTAGCCTGTCCAGCAGCTCACCTTTACTAGCCTGTCCAGCAGCTAACCTTTACTAGCCTGTCCAACAGCTCACCTTTACTAGCCTGTCCAGCAGCTAACCTTTACTAGCCTGTCCAACAGCTCACCTTTATTAGCCTGTCCAGCAGCTCACCTTTACTAGCCTGTCCAACAGCTCACCTTTACTAGCCTGTCCAGCAGCTAACCTTTACTAGCCTGTCCAGCGGCTCACCTTTACTAGCCTGACCAGCAGCTCACCTCAGCAGGATGGGGCCTTTTCATTAGGAGGGACATCTAACCTTTACTAGCCTGTCCAGCATGGATCGCAAAAATAATAATTATGATCACATTTCCTCAACTTAAATATTAGGCCTGGGGGGGTTATATAGGGTTAGAATCACAGTGATACGGAGAAAATCTGACAGGAATGAGCCTGCAACTGGATGGTTGCTGGCATTAAAATCTCAGGTGCCACCTGATGCCGTTGTGCTCTTGAGCAATGCACTTAAACCCTAACCAACTCACATTGGACAATAACGTTCTATTGTATTGGTCCAGGTACTGGCCCAAGTGAGTCAGCGTCGTATGGAGCAGGCAAGCCAGAACGCTCACACCCAGAGGAGGAGCAGGGCACAGCGGGCACAGCAGGAAAACATGGAGAGACTCCTCTGCCACCAGCGCCTCCTAGACAGGATACAGAGAGAGGAGGAGACAGAGAGGCAGCTGAGAGAATGCTGCCTCTCCCTGAAGGTGTGGTGTTAAGGGGGGGGGGGGGGGGGGGGGGGTTAGGACCTGTGTGCATGTGGTAGGGTATGTGTGTGGTGTTGGAGGAGAAGGTGTGTGTGTGTGGTGTTGGAGGAGAAGGTGTGTGTGTGTGTGTGTGGTGTTGGGGAGGGGGTGTTTTTATTTCATTTGGAGGGAATAGGGTCCATTTTGGAGGGAATAGGGTCCATTTTGGAGGGAATAGGGTCCATTTTGGAGGGAATAGGGTTACATTTGGAGGGAATAGTGTTCCATTTAGGAGGGAATAGGGTTCCATTTAGGAGGGAATAGGGTTCCATTTAGGAGGGAATAGGGTTCCATTTAGGAGGGAATAGGGTGCCATTTAGGAGGGAATAGGGTGCCATTTAGGAGGGAATAGGGTTCCATTTGGAGGGAAAAGGGTTAATTTGGGACAGACATTCTATTATTTTACTGTAAAGTGTGTCTCAGTGATTTTTAAATGTACATTAAAAAAGTTTGATTTTGATTTGAAGGAGCGTCGGAGGGAGCGTCTGCAGAGGCAGAGAAAGGTGGTGCAGGAGGAGGCTCGTAGAGTGGCTCGCGCCTCCTGCCATATGAGGGAGAAGGTGAGGGAGGCGACGGACGGCAGGACTTTCCACCAGATGGCTCTGCAGGCTCAGCTAGCTGCCTCCCTGCTGGACCGTGGAAAAATATGAACATCTGCCCTTATACATTCAGCACTACACACAAATACTAAGTCGTACAGTATTACAAACCACTACACACAAATACTTAGTCGTACAGTATTACAAACCACTACACACAAATACTAACTCGTACAGTATTACAAACCACTACACACACATACTAAGAGTCGTACAGTATTACAAACCACTACTACACACAAATACTGAGAAACGTCGTACAAACCACTACACACAAATACTAAGAGTCATACAGTATTACAAACCACTACACACAAATACTAAGAGTCATACAGTATTACAAACCACTACACACAAATACTAAGAGTCGTACAGTATTACAAACCACTACACACAAATACTAAAGAGACGTAGTACAAACCACTACACCCAAATACTAAGAGTCATACAGTATTACAAACCACTACACACAAATACTAAAGAGACGTAGTATAAACCACTACACACAAATACTAAAGAGACGTAGTACAAACCACTATACACAAATACTAAAGAGACATAGTACAAACCACTACACACAAATACTAAGAGACGAGTACAAAGTAATAGGGCCCAGTCCTGACATGAGCTACAACAAAGCTTGTAAATGGCCTGGGCTGTTTTGCTGCATTCATATTTGTTATGTTAATACCTGTAATTCTTCTCATTCTTCCAGTGGCAAGTAAATACGAGGTGATACTTCTGAAACAATAGATCTATTGAGGTATTCTTCATCAAACAAAGTGTTTTTGGATTTGCTGTGTAAGGGAATATTTAGCTTAGACAAGTTTGAGTAACTATTAATATCAATTTGACTTGAAGACAATCCTGGTCTTGAATGTAGGCTGGAACTAGATTTAACTACACACATAAAATATACTGTCTCTGGAAATAGTTATGGTAGAGTAAATATATACTGTAGTTATACTGCAGTTATACTGCAGTTTGACATTTATACTGTAGTTATACTGTAGTTTAAATGAGATGTTTTTCAAGATCATTTTTTCAGATTATATAGCTTTTGTATTTATTAAAGTGACAAAACAGACACATTGTTTTGCTATTGTATAGTTGCTCAGGAAGTTTGTATACACTTTATTCCAGTATTTCTCTAGTGATTTGTTTTGTTGTAACATCTAGATCATGAAAATGTATTTTTTTGTTACATCTTTAATAAAGCTGTTTAGATAACATTCCTCTATTCTGGCTACCAGTCTGTTTAGGTAACATTCCTCTAGTCCGGGTACCAGTCTGTTTAGGTAACATTCCTCTAGTCCGGGTACCAGTCTGTTTAGCTAACATTCCTCTAGTCTGGCTACCAGTCTGTTTAGGTAACATTCCTCTAGTCTGGGTACCAGTCTGTTTAGATAACATCCCTCTAGTCTGGCTACCAGTCTGTTTAGATAACATTCCTCTAGTCTGGCTACCAGTCTGTTTAGGTAACATTATCTAAACAGACTGGTACCCATGCTAGAGGAATGTTACCTAAACAGACTGGTACCCAGGCTAGAGGAATGTTATCTAAACAGACTGGTACCCAGACAACATTGTCCTGGCTATAGTAAACAATGTAGAAATGTATTAGTCTCTTTTCGGTATGGTCATTGGTCCGTTTGGAAGGTCCACTGAGCTGTGGTTTGTCAGCGGAGTGTTTTACTGAATATTTCATGTAAACCATTATTAGCAAATCTAAAAAGTATCACATCCAATACAAAATAAGAAATCAATTATCATCACTGTGGTTCATTTAGGCACCGTCAGTGTTATGGCAACCATCCAATGCTTATAAAGATGGCTTTTCACAACCTGGCCTGAATATTTTAGTACATAACATACCCCAGCCAAAAACCTTTCTTAGAAATGACAAAAGATGAAATATTATCAATTTGATTAAAATCTGATCTAGTTTGGATTTCGTCTAACATTTAAAAAAAAAAAATGTTCAGTGGAGGCACAAAAGCAAAATATGAGGAAACAGTTATCCACTTACAGGAAATGTTCTTTCGACAATCTCAACAGAATGTCCCCATTGAGATTGAACTAGGCAAGAGAAACAATTACAAAAGCTCTACACAAATACACAAGTCTCTGACACACACATCACTCTGTCTCTCGCTCTGATCCCACACTATTTTGCATGACACACACACACACACACACACACACACACACACACTCTGTGTTCCTACTTTTTGTATGTTCAAACCCATGTCAGTAACAGTAACTCCTTGACCTCTCAGAGAAAGACACTGATACACATTGCATCTGGCACAGAAACACCCTATAATGATCTCTATGTAAGAATGTGTGCTTGGTATCATGTGGTGTCTTTCTTTGTGTTAACTTGTCAGTCGTAGTGTAGTCTCGATTTTCAGACTTCCTTCACATTCATTCCCAATGTTCCTTTGAGTGACGAAGGAGACTTGGTAGGATAGCATCGATTCACAAGACTAGTCATCATGTAGTCCCAGGGCCAGTAACACAGGTAGTCCTGTTCCCAGTATCAGTGTGAGGCTCTCCAGGACCCCCAGGTCCCCCTGCTGCCCAGTCCCAGTCCCGTGGAGGTGGTGAGAGCTCTGCTGCTGCTGCCCAGTCCCGTGGAGGTGGGGAGAGCTCTGCTGCTGCTGCCCAGTCCCAGTCCCGTGGAGGTACCCGGTCCCAGAGATTACATTTACAAAGCTCTGCTGCTGGCCCCTGGAGCTGACCTCTGGTAGTACATGGACCGTAGCAACATAGAGGAATGTTCCGGCTGAGAAGAGCATCCCAACACCTGTAGCGCTCAGACGGTGCTGAGCTGAACCTCCACTCTGCAGTAGGAGGAAGAAAAACACAACACACTGAGACATAATATCAACATTACAAAATAACCTTCAGATAACTTTTACTGTTGGTTATCAAATAACTTTCAGTGATGAACCAGTTCCCCCATAGCCTGATCCCATAGATATTTTTTTTCTGTCTTGTCAACTCCTATTATCAGCTATTGGCAAGACTGCACAAATCGATTCTCAGAACCAGGCTAAGTTCACCACTCCAACAATCTTCAATAATTTCCTACTTCAATGACTATAAAGGGTTTCCATTAGATAAAGCCCATTTCTTCCCATTATGATAGCACATTGTTCTAAGTCACTAAAAAGTAGTTTGTTGCTTCTTCTCACCGCGTTCAGGATAAAGTATGTAATGATGGAGAGAACAGGTGCTGCAGCAGAGAAGACCAATAGATGCTTCTGAATTTGCCTCTTCTCTAAACCTGCGTGCAACAGAAAGGTGACCAGGCCAAACGCTGCAGGAGCCTGAGGGAGTGTGCGAGGGTGGGAAGGAGAGATGGAGGGAGGGTGGGTGAGATGGATGGATGGATGGATGGATAGATGGAGGGAGGGAGGGAGGGAGGGAGGGAGGGAGGGAGGGAGGGAGGGAGGGAGGGAGGGAGGGAGGGAGGGAGGGAGGGAGGGAGGGAGAGTGAATGTTAGATCAAATATGGAGAGGAAGGAGGTGGGAAGGAGAGAGTACATTGAACTGAGAGAGGGCTTGAGGAGTCAAAACAATCAAGATGTCTTATTGTGATGTAACTTCCTGTTAGAAGCTGTACAATATTGTTATGTCACTTCCTTGTAGAAGCTGTCCTGTTGTCCAATATTGTGATGTAACTTCCTGTTAGAGGCTGGTTAATCCAGTGGAGTCTCACCTTGTGCAGAATGACAGCTAGAAAGACCACCAGTTGAACTGTGACCTTGGAGGAAACCACGGCAACACCTAAAACTACACCGTCAGCTGGGGAGAGAGGAGAAGAACAATATTACTACAACACACACACACACTACACCACACCTGAAGGTACACCGTCAGTTATAAGCAGTCAATATGATCACTATAAAACACACACAAACACTACACACTGTACACACACACACACACAACACTATGAGATACTAATGACTTCCTTTGTGATTGATATTTGTATTGATTAGGGATCCCCATTAGCTGCTGCCTACTCTTCCTGGAGTCCAAACACATTAAGGCACTTACATTACATATCAAACAAAAGATAAAACACTACATCATATAACATTATTACACCACTACATATCTACAATACAAAATGTATAATACCAACATACAACAATATTACAATGTATGTGTCTGTACCTTTGTGTGTTTCCCTTCACAGTCCCCGTTGTTCCAGTTTTTTAAAATCTGATTCTACTGTTTGCATCAGTTACCTGATGTGGAATAGAGTTCCATGTAGTCATGGCTCTATGTAGTACTGTGCGCCTCCCATAGTCTGTTGTGGACTTGGAGACTGTGAAGAGACCTCTGGTGGCATGTCTTGTAGGGTATGCATGGGTGTCTGAGATGTGTGCTAGTAGTTTAAACAGACAGCTCGGTACATTCAGCTTGTCAACACTTCTTACAAAAACAAGTAGTGATGAAGTCAATCTCTATTCCACAGACCTACAGTCCATTAGACACTATGAGTAGACCTACAGTCCATTAGACACTATGAGTAGACCTACAGTCCATTAGACACTATGAGTAGACCTACAGTCTATTAGACACTATGAGTAGACCTACAGTCTATTAGACACTATGAGTAGACCTACAGTCCATTAGACACTATGAGTAGACCTACAGTCCATTAGACACTATGAGTAGACCTACAGTCTATTAGACAGACACTATGAGTAGACCTACAGTCTATTAGACAGACACTATGAGTAGACCTACAGTCTATTAGACACTATGAGTAGACCTACAGTCTATTAGACACTATGAGTAGACTTACAGTCCATTAGACACTATGAGTAGACCTACAGTCCATTAGAAAGACACTATGTAAGCCATTTTGAAGATGTCAAAGTCTCTGAGCATTAAGAGATCTGTCACGCCCTGACCTGAGAGAGCCTTTTTATGTCTCTATTTAGGTTTGGTAAGGGTGTGATTTGGGTGGGCATTCTATGTCCGTTTTTCTATGTTTGGGATTTCTTTGTTTCGGCCGGGTATGGCTCTCAATCAGGAACAGCTGTATATCGTTGTTGCTGATTGGGAGTCATATTTTCTGTATAGCTACTTTGCCTTATGGAACTGTGTAGTCGTTGTTTTGTTTATTTTGTAAGTGTTCACTTTTCTTAATATCAAAAAGATGAGCATTCATATTCCCGCTGCGTTTTGGTCCTGTGTTCACGACGACCGTTACAGATCTACCCACCATAAGAGGACCAAGCAGCGTGGGAACAAGGAGCAGAGGGTTCAGGATTCGTGGACTTGGGAGGAAAATCTGGACGGAAAGGGACCATGGAGACAAGCTGGGGAATATCGCCGCCCGAAAGAGGAACTGGGGGGGGGGGCACACGAGAAGTTGGCCTGAGGCAGGAAGGAATTCTGAGCCAACTTCCCGTGCTTACAGGAGGCAGCGTAGTATTGGTCAGGCACCGTGTTATGCGGCAGAGCGCACGATGTCCCCAGTACGCGTTGAGCGCCCGGTGCGCTACATCCCAGCTCCTAACATCTGCCGGGCGAGAGTGGGCATTGAGCCGGGGCGGAGTGTTCCAGCTCAGCGCATCTGGTCTCCGGTGCGCTGTCTCGGTCCAGGTTATCCTGCGCCGGCGCTGCGTACTATGTCTCCGGAGCGCTGGGAGGAATCAGTTCGTCCTGTGCCTGCGCTCCATCCGCGCCGGGATAGGTTGGTTATTCAGCCTGGAAGATGGGTAACAAGCCTACGCACCAGATCTCCAGTGCGAAAGTCACAGTCCAGTACGCCCTGTTCCTGCTCCTCGCACTAGACCTGAGGTGCGTGTATCCAGTCTGGTACCTCCATTACCAGCCCCACGCATCAGGCTTCCTGCTTCCTGCATGTCTCCCTAGCCTGGTGAGTCCTGTGCCTGCGCCCAGAGCCAGGCCTCCTGCATGTCTCCCCAGCCTGGTGAATCCTGTGCCTGCGCCCAGAGCCAGTCCGGAGCCGCCAGAGCCGCCCGCCTGTCCGGAGCCGCCAGAGCCGCCCGCCTGTCCGGAGCCGCCAGAGTCGCCCGCCTGTCCGGAGCCGCCAGAGTCGCCCGCCAGCCGGGTGCAGCCAGAGTTGCCCGCCAGCCGGGCGAAGCCAGAGTTGCCCGCCAGTCCTCCGGCGCTGCCAGGGTCGCCCTCCAGTCCGGGGCCCGCTGCGAGCCATTGAAGTGGGGTGAGCCAGTGGTGGAGCGGGGTCTGCATCCCGCTCCAGAGCCTCCACCGCGGAGAAATGCCCACCCAGACCCTCCCCTATAGGTTCAGGTTTTGCGGCCGGAGTCCGCACCTTTGGGGGGGGGGGGGGGGGGGCATTCTATGTCCGTGTTTCTATGTTTGGGATTTCTTTGTTTCGGCCGGGTATGGCTCTCAATCAGGAACAGCTGTATATCGTTGTTGCTGATTGGGAGTCATACTTAGGCAGCCTGTTTTTCCTTTGGGTTTTGTGGGTAGATGTTTTCTGTATAGCTACTTTGCCTTATGGAACTGTGTAGTCGTTGTTTTGTTTATTTTGTAAGTGTTCACTTTTCTTAATATTAAAAAGATGAGCATTCATATTCCCGCTGCGTTTTGGTCCTGTATTCACGACGACCGTTACAAGATCACAGTATGCTTCACAAGAGGAAGTTAAGATCGGCTCAAAGACTTCTGGGTTGTGGATTTCCCTGGCTTGTAAAATGATACAGATTAGTCAACAGCACAACCCAGAGACAATGAAGCAATTCATCTCTTTTGGACCCAACAACAACCTCAAAACTGATTTAAGAAACATCAGTCGCGTATGAAAACTCAGCGTGTGTGTGTGTGTGTGTGTGTGTGTGTGTGTGTGTGTGTGTGTGTGTGTGTGTGTGTGTGTGTGTGTGTGTGTGTGTGTGTGTGTGTGTGTGTGTTCCCTACCAGCAGCATGGATGACCAGTCCTAGTGTAGCTGTGATGCTGTTCCTGTTGGACGTTCCAGTACGTGGATCTAGAATGACAACACAATCAACCAACTGTTAGCAACAGTTTTGTGGACATGCCGAATGCTAGCACAATGAAAAAGGTTTGTGGAGAGGAGGTTTGAGAGGGGATTTGGAGAGATGGTTAGGATAGGAAGTTTGGAGAGGAGGTTTGAAGGGGAGGTTTGAATGGGAGGTTAGGATAGGAGCTCTGAAGAGGTTTGGAGAGGAGAATTTGGAGAGATGGTTTGAAGAGGAAGTTTGGAGAGGTTTGATAAGGAGGTTTGGTGAGGTCTGAAGAGCTTTGGAGAAGTTTGGTGGAGAGGTTTGAAGAGGAAGTTTGGAGAGGAGAATTTGGAGAGATGGTTTGAAGAGGTGGTTTGAAGAGATGGTTTGGAGAGGAAGTTTGGAGAGATTTGATAAGGTTTGGTGAGGTCTGAAGAGGTTTAGAGAGGTTTTGATGGAGAGGTTTGAAGATGTTTGGAGTCGTAGGAGGTTTGGAGATGAGTGAAACAAGGAGAAATGTGGAGAACATATGACCTGGTGCTTCCAAATCAGTCTTGCCAACATGTATGGTCATTATCATGCGAAACAATTACCATGCAACACAGCACAAACAGATCTGGGACCAGGCTAGAGAATTATGTTATATGAAGTAACTTGTCCTGAAAAAATGGAGTACATTTTCCTATTTTTTAAAACAATTCCTGAGTGCAGACCTTCCTTATTTTCTATATAAAGGATTACTTTAGGTCACCATAACGCACCACAAACCTAAGAATGTCTATAATTTCATGGTCGCAGGGTTTTCCTTTTCATATGATCTAACTGACCATGTATGGAACAAGCTGGAGATATGATGCTACAGTATATGAAGTAGTAACTCATTGGAGTAAGGTGAAGTTGCCCCCCCAGACACTGATTTTGGATCAGTTTAGCATTTTCCCACTAATGGTTAAGATATTATTGGGGAGAAGAAGCTGTACCTAGATCTGTACATATGGGAAACGTCACCCCCTGAGCAGGTTTTCAATGAGTCTAATGACACTAGCCCAATTAACGCTAGGGAAGTTAGCATCTTCACAGTGTGTTTTCAATAGGACAGGCTAATGCTAATAGAGGGAGGGCCTAGGTCTTCACCCTGGAGCATAACTGACCATGTATGGAGCAGTAGCTACTGATCTGGTCCACCAGGAACATGAGGATGAACCCTAGAACCAGGGAGACCCCGATGAAGAACCTTGCTGGGAGACCTTTAGAGGAGGGGCCCATCTCCTGGAACTGACCTCCAACCCCACCGTCACTGGCATTCTTATTGGCTGCTACTGGGGCCACAGAGCAGGAGGAGACTAGAGAGAGAATACGGAGAGGAATGTTTTCTTAAAACACTGACTTTTATCAACAGGTGCACTCATCCTCAAACCAAAAGCTTTTACGCTGTGTATCTAGATTCTACAGTACCAATCCATAGATGAATTGTGTGAAAGCTTGGAAATGTTGTTGTTGCTACAGTATAGCTTCTTTCCCTGACTGCCCAAGCTGAGCTATAACCAAGGACTCTATGTAGGGATTTCACATCTGCTACACATGCTTGGCTAAATAGAGGCATAAATTAGGTCACCAAGGTGATTTTCATTTCAATGCCCGATTTACCCTGAAATGGCCTTCATTCGAGGCCCTTTCAGGGCTCGACATTAACGCTTGTTCTCTTGTGCAGGACAAGTAAAAAAAAAAAAACATTAGGAACAAATACAAAACATTAGGAACACCTGCTCTTTCCATGACATATTGACCAGGTAAATCCAGACAAAAGCTATGATCCCTTATTGATGTCACTTATTAAATCGACTTCAAATCAGTGTAGATGAAGGGTTGGAGACAGGTTAAAGAAGGAAGGGGCAACTCAATATTAGGAAGGTGTTGCTAATGTTTTATACGCTCAGTGTAGATTTCAGTTGTGAAAGGGTAGGTGATATGCATATCGGATACAGCCTCATGTCCAAACCAACATAAGGAGGGCTCCAGAAAAATATTGCCAAACTTTAACGAGACTTTTAATTACATAAATATAGACTAAATACCAGTTATGTTTTTACAAATATAATGAAGGATGATCGACATTAACGTCTAAAGGCGTGATTCTGTCGACATACTGGAGGCACGGTTCATTCAGATCAAATGGTCACAAGACCAGAGAGTGAAGGACAGTGCCTGTTGCGCACCGCACATCACCCACCTTGAATCTGAGTGGAGGCGGTCAGCATTTTGAAACTATTTAACCATCAACTTTATTGTTTAAAACCATTTTGTCATTTTATGAAGCATGTCTTACCTTGTTTCAAAGTAGCCTAGCCAAGCCTAGTCAAGCGAAGCCTAGCCAAGCGAAGCCTAGCATAGCCAAGTGAAGCCTAGCCTAGCGAACCCTAGCGAAGCCTAACCAAGTGAAGCCTAGCCTAGCAAAACCTAGCCAAGTGAAGCCTAGCCTAGCGAAGCCTAACCTAGCCAAGTGAAGCCTAGCCTAGCGAAGCCTAACCTAGCCAAGTGAAGCCTAACCTAGCCAAGTGAAGCCTAGCCTAGCCAAGTGAAGCCTAACCTAGCCAAGTGAAGCCTAGTCAAGCCTAACCTAGCCAAGTGAAGCCTAACCTAGCCTAGCCTAGCGAAACCTAGCCAAGTGAAGCCTAGCCTAGCGAAAATATAACCATAGAAATGTTGAGGGAATTATCTTTTAACCACTTAATGACGTTGAAACCAGCATTTTAAATATGTTCTATTGGTTTTCAAATCAACTATTTTATTGTCCAGCAGCCAAAGGCCTCATCCTACTCATAATATTAAGATTAGCAGCCCCCCCCCCCCAAACAGAAAAGCCATATGATTTGTTTTTGGAACACTTCACATGTTGCTTTACATGTTATCACATAAACTTCGCATAAGATCACATAAAAACATGTGCTTTAGGAACACTTCACATGTGAAATTCATGTTTTTTTCTGTAAGGACCATCCTAGTTGTTTCTATGCAGTGTATCTGGCACACGAAACCGCTGTCGTGTGTGTGGTGAAATTTGAGAACAGTGGTTTCCCGCTAACTGCATTTTGGAACATTCGCATGTACGCCTGTAAATAGCCTTCAGCCATGTGCGTATTGTTGAGTTTATAATATGAAGAAATATAACCATCAACATTTTAAGCTAAATATGTTGCATCAGCCTCATAGCTTTTTTACATTTCAAAAATAAATAAATGGTTGTATGAATTTTGACTGTCATACCAGAACTTTCCCCACAGTCTGTTTTGAACCGTAGCCATATTTTATATCATCCGAGGGATGACGGGACGCCCTTAATTTCGAGCCCTGGAGGGAATTATTTTATAAAGAAATAAAAAGTATCTGGTTTCACACCACAGCCAACCTAACACCACAGATACAGCCTCTGACTCACGCGTCAAGCCCTGCCGTTGCTTTGTAGGGCTTCGTTTGACAGTGAGGTTGCTTGTAAACAGACATAAATTATAGAGCAGGGTCGGCTGATGGACTACTGAATGCTTCCTTTACATTTATTTTATTTTATTTTTATTTAATCTTTATTTAACTAGGCAAGTCAGTTAAGAACAAATTCTTATTTTCAATGACAGCCTAGGAACAGTGGGTTAACTGCCTTGTTCAGGGGCAGAACGACAGATTTTTACCTTGTCAGCTCGGGGATTCGATCTAGCAACCTTTCGGTTACTAGTCCAATGCTCTAACCACTAGGCTACCTGCCGCCCCAAAAGGTCCATAATGCATACAGTTGCATACATAATGAACCGTTGGCAAGATAACCCTTAGCAGCAATATAGCTGCAATCGAAGGACTATGTGCCCACACAAACTCAACAACAGGAATCTAGCCTACAGTGAGTTGTTGCTCCAGCTGTCGCTGATGTCTTGATAGTTAGGACCCTGGGCTGTTACTCCCCAAAGCCCATTATGTGTGGTACCCCTCACCTCTCCATGACTCTTCCAGTAGTTCCACCCCCTCTGGGAGGATGATGGCTAGAGCAGTACCACAGAGCAGGCCTGCCCCGAATATACTGACAAACTGCAGCCTTTTCTGTTGGGAGAGAAGGACACACACACACACACACACACACACACACACAGGCATTATTTTACAAACACACTGACCAACTGTTGTTTGTTCTAGGAGGGAGAGTGAGAATGAATGTGTCAATATAATAACAGACTGTTACATTACGCGTCAATATAACTTTAGAAAGTCATACATTCAAACTGGTTAGAGAATCCAGTCGGCAGCCTATTTATGACTTATTTAATAGTTAAGATAACAAAATGTAGCAATCACATTCTTTTGAAGATACTGATACATATATACATACACATATATATATATACACATACATATATACACACACACATATATATATATATACACACACACATATATATACACACACATATATATATATATATATACACACACACATATATATATATATACACACACACATATATATATATATATACACACACACACACACACACACACACACATATATATATATATACATACATATACATACATACATACATACATACATACATACATACATACATACATACATACATACATATATATATTAATGTTGAATGGGGGATGGATTGGCATAGGGAAGAGACCGTAGGAGGAAGTACAGTGAAAGTTACAGAAGGGTGAGAAACGGAGGGGATATAATGTTGAGAATTAAATGACTTACCTCAGAAAGTTTGATCAAAAGTGGAATTAAACCTAATAGAAAACATCCCAAAAACATCACAACGGATATCAAAATAATCGCTATTTCCTCGTCCATGGCGAAATAACTTAAAAACACCTAACCGTAGAAAAACCGAACTGAATCAAACGCAGAACCTGCCGCCAGCTCCCTGAACTTGTGACTGTGGCGGAGTACGTCTCAATAGTCTCAACTCTACACTAGTTTCTTGTCCTCGTCTCCTCACCTTCATCTGTACTGATGTGAAAACACAGGATAGGTGAAAATAACAACGCGTTGGGAGTATTTGCTGCTTGGGAGTTGATATATCCTATGTAGTTTTTCCGTTCACCTTAGTGCAGAAGACAAGGAAAGAGAGCACTTTAGGACTATTGATACACCCTGTCCCGCAAAGACCGTCTTGTGGGAAAGTCTTGTGGTACCTTTGGATATTAATTTGTAAGATACCAATATCAACACTGAACTGAATAAAACACATAATGACCAATCAAATCACATTTTAATTGTCACACGCTTCATTAACAACAGGTGTAGATTAACAGTGAAACGCTTATTTACGGGCCTTTCCCAACAATGCAGAATACAATGAAAAAATAATACAAATAAAAAAAACATTAGCATAATGAATATATTCACAATGAGCAATGATAGCTTGGCTATATATATATATCCAAGCTATCATTGTGAATATATTCATTATGCTAATGTTTTTTTTTAAATAAATGTGTATATATATATATATACACACATGCAGTATCGAGCCGATGTGCGTGCAGTGGTACAAGGTAATTGACAAGAGCTCAACTGTGAATTGTCTTGGCGCACCAAAGACAAGTGGGGAAACCAAAATTGATGAATGAATTGTTGCATGTTGTTGTCTAACTAGCTAAAATTGGCCCTTTCCTAAATGTTCCATGGATGGAGATAGTATCTCGGTCTCTCAAGTAGTAACAAATACCCACCAACGAACTCTACTCTAGATCTGGCTGAATATGTTTTAACGTATTGGAACATCGATGGGTTCCCCATCGCTCCAAGCTATGCTGACCTTAATATGGGTCAATTTGAAGAACGTTTTTGTTAACAATGAAAATCCATTCTTGAATAAAATCCTGAACTGATATATTGACGATTTTATAACATTACTCAATGACATTAACCCTTAATCTCAAATTCACTATGGGGAATGTGACACGAAACGTTTTCATTATCTCGATATGTAAACCGAGAAATCAAATGCAAACCCTGTTTACAACTCTGTATACAAAATAAAGGGACAGAAATACTCTGAGACATTAAAAAGAGGACTTCCAAGAAGCCAGTTTTTCCAGACTGCGCCGTATATACCACTCCACATAGGACTAGAAAAAGCAGCAGAGATGCGCAATAGATTTCCAAGAGGCTCCTCTCCGCAATATGTGGATGAAGCTATTCATTCGGCACTAGGGAAAAACACGACAGTTAAAGAACACACAACATGTTCACCACCCAAAAAAATACTTTGAACCCGCGCAAAGTGGGAGATGATGTCAAGAAACACTGGCATTTAAAAAAAAAATCATCCGACCCAGTTTGGCCAGCTGAATTTATGAACCCACCAGGTAGGAGATATCGCAATTTACGTGACAAATTGGTCCATCTCAACTGTCAGACACAAAAGGAAATGAGCCAGGCTCGTTAACGGCCTCTTCTGAATGGTAGCTGTAAATGCAGTCTGCGCACAGTGCAACAATATGATAAAGTGTGAATATTTCTGCCACCCACATACAGGAAAACGGTTCCAAAATAAATTACATTACGTGCACCTCCACCCATATTATCTACATGATTAAATGCCCACGTGGGCTGTGTTATGTCGGTAAAACCTCTCGTTCTCTCAAACAGAGAATTAGTGAACATAAAAGTCCAATCAGGAGAAACGACAAGGATTATCCAGTCGCAGTACATTTTAATGACCAAAAACATGACATTTCCACCTTTAGATTGTGTGGCATAGAGAAAGTCAATATATCAGACAGGGGAGGTGATACTAATAATACTCTGAGTAAAATGTTTTGGGATTTTCACCCTCCAGACATTATTCTCAAAAGGTCTTAATGATGAAATGCCTATGCATGTTATGTTGTAAACGTGAACCTGAACTCATGCCATCACTTCAAACTACTCTGCCGTTTTTTCTTGCACTGTACCCAACGATTTATGAAAACTTACTTGATAGGTCATGTCCTCATTGTGGTTTTACAGACGTGTTTAATAAGTTTTATGTACACACTTTATTAGAATATTTATGAAATGCACATTGTTATATTTGGTAACATGTTTATTTTCTGTCGACTCCAACCCTAGTCGATGCATTGAACAGATGTGGGTGAAGGGTGAAAATGAAAAACACTCACAAATGCTCTGAGGAAGGCCTTGAGGTGGATACGTGATGCTTAATAAAGAGCAGTGTGCGGGTTTCTTCTTTTTTCTCAATTTATGACAAAAAAAAGTTCTTTAATCTATTGAGATTCTAGTCATGAAATCTATGCAGCCTACTCAATCACTTTTTATAGCTATTGTTTACAGGCTTCCTGGGCAGTGTACAGAGTTCCTCACTGAGTTCGCTGAATTCCTAAATCGTATCATGTAGTCATGGCAGATAATATTCACATTTTTGGTGACTTCAATATTTCACATGGAAAAGTCCACAGACCCACTCCAAAAGGCTTTCGGAGCCATCATTGACTCAGTGGGTTTTGTCCAACATGTCTCCGGACCTACGCATTGCCACAGTTTTACCCTTGATCTAGTTGTGTCCCGTGGAATAAATATTGTAGATACAAATGTTTTTCCTGATAATCCTGGACTATGGGACCACCATTTTATTACGTTTGCAATCACAACAAATAATCTGCTCAGATCCCAACCAAGGATTATCAAAAGCCGCGCTATAAATGATTGGACAACGCAAAGATTCGTAGATGCCTTACCAGACTCCATCCCCCTTACCAAGGACATTGGAGTACAAAAATCAGTTAACCACCTAACTGAGGATCTAAATGTAAC
Organism: Salmo salar; assembly: GCF_965601325.2. Lineage (NCBI taxonomy): Eukaryota > Metazoa > Chordata > Actinopteri > Salmoniformes > Salmonidae > Salmo > Salmo salar. Next base: position 42,798,822 of record NC_138309.1, on the reverse strand, counting down.
CTTGTGTAATACCCTAGATGCAGTCACACCTCTAAAAAGAAAAACATTGGTCACAAGAAATTAGCTCACTGGTATACAGAAAATACCAGAGACCTGAGGCAAGCTTCCAGAAAATTGGAACGGAAATGGCTAGCTTGGAAAGTACCGTGCAATATCGAAGAGCCCTCACTGCTGCTCGATCAGCCTACTTTTCCAACCTAATCGAGGAGAATAAAAACAATCCAAAATCTATTTTTGATACTGTTGCAAAGTGAAGTAAAAAGGAGCATTCTCCTATTCTAACTAAACTACTGAAAGAGCTACTTCCTGTGCTTGTCCCTCCTATGTTGAACATAATGAACAGCTCCCAATCCTCCGGATCTGTACCAACCTCAATAAAAGTGTCAGTAATAAAGCCTTTCCTGAAAAAGCCAAACCTTGACCTTATATCGAATCTCACATTCCTCTCAAAAATGTTTTGAAAAAGCTGTTGCGCAGCATCTCACTGCCTTCCTGAAGACAAATAAATGTATACGAAACGCTTCAGTCTGGTTTTAGACCCCATCATAGCACTGAGACTGCACTTGTGAAGGTGGTAAATGACCATTTAATGGCGTCAGACCAAGGTTTTGCATCTGTCCTTGTGCTCATAGACCTTATTGCCACTTTTGACACCATCGATCACCACATTCTTTTGGAGAGATTGGAAACCCTAATTGGTCTACACAGACATGTTCTTGCCTGGTTTAGATGTTATCTGTGGGTAAGATATCAGTTCGTCTCTGTGGATGGTTTGTCCTCTGATAAATCAATAGTAAGTTTCGGTGTTCCTCAAGGTTCCGTTTTAGGACCACTATTGTTTTCACTATATATTCTACCTCTTGGTGATGTCATTCGGAAACACAATGTCAACTTTCACTTCTATGCGGACGACACACAGTTGTACATTTCGATGAAACATGGTGAAGCCCCAAAATGTCCTACCCTGGAAGCCTGTGTTTCAGACATAAGGAAGTGGATGGCGGCAAATATTTTACTTTTAAACTCGGACAACACAGAGATGCTAGTTCTAGATCCCAAGAAACAAAGAGATCTGATGTTTGATATGACAATTAATCTTGATGGTTGTACAGTCTCCTCAAATAAAACTGTGAAGGACCTCGGCGTTACTCTGGACCCTGATCTCTCTTTTGACGAACATATCAATAATATTTCAAGGGCAGCTTTTTTCCATCTTCATTAGATTGCAAAAAACAGAAACCTTTTGTTCAAAAATTATGCAGAAACGCTAACCTATGCTTTTGTCACTTCTAGATTAGACTACTGCAATGCTCTACTCTCCGGCTACCCGAAGATAGCACTAAATAAAACTTCAGCCAGTGCTAAATACAGCTGCTAGAATTTTGACTAGAACCCAACATTTTTATCATATTACTCCAGTGCTAGCCTCTACACTGGCTTCCTGTTAAGGCTAGTTTAACTGCTAACCTACAAAGCATTACATGGACTTGCTCCTACCCATCTCTCCGATTTGGTCCTGCCGTACATACCTACACTACGGTCACAAGACGCAGGAGTCCTTATTGTGCCTAGAATTTGTAAGGGGCTTTCTCCTATAGAGCTCCATTTTTATGGAATGGTCTGCCTATCCACGTGAGACTCGGTCTCAACCTTTGAGTCTTTACTGAAGACTCATCTCTTCAGTAGGTCCTATGATTGAGTGTAGTCTGGCCCAGAAGTGTGAAGGTGAACAGCATGGCACCAGAGTGACAAACCATCCTTGCTGTCGCTGATTCTCCACCTCTTATTTATTGTTTATTTAACTAGGCAAGTCAGTTAAGAACAAATTCTTATTTTCAATGAAGGCCTAGGAACAGTGAGTTAAGTGCCTTGATCAGGGGCAGAACAACAGATTTTTTTTACCTTGTCAGCTAGGGGATTCGATCTTGCAACCTTTCGGTTACAAGTCCAACGCTCTAACCACTAGGCTACCTGCCGCCTCTACACTCTAACCACTAGGCTACCTGCCGGGTTAGGGAGAGTTTGGCCGGCTGGGATATCCTTGTCTCATAACGCACTAGCGACTCCTGTGGCGGGCCGGGCACAGTGCACGCTGACCAGGTGTCCGGTGTTTCCTCCGACACATTGGTGCTGCTGGCTTCCGGGTTGGATGGGCATTGTGTCAAGAAGCAATGTGGCATGGTTGGGTTGTGTTTCGGAGGACGCATGGCTCTCGACCATCGCCTCTCCCGAGTCCGTACGGGATTTGCAGCAATGAGACAAGACTGTAACTACCAATTGGAAACCATGAAATTGGGGAGAATTAAAAAAAATATATACATATATTATTTTTTTTAAATTGATCTGATAGTGTGTGTGTGTTTTTTTTATAGAAATGAAAATATCATCAGTGGATAAAATGGTTGAAAAATTTAAATTTTTACTTAATTCAGGAAAGGACATATGCAATGTTAACACTCTTACCTAGAAACATTCAGAGTTTTCGAAGACAATTCATCATACATTTCAGAGGTATTAAAACCCTCCTGAGAGGAAAGCTCAGAGTTTCAGTTATGACTTAAGACTTCTAGAACACTGGTGTGTGTGTCAAACAGTTTCAAATCAATGCCTTGCTTGGACATTATAGACTAGTGGATAATCTAACAGTGATATTTTTGTTGTTGTTGCTGTGCCCACATTTCAGTATCAACAGTGTCGTATTTATTAGTGCACATCATAGCAAAATGTTTTGCAACGACAAAACAATTGCTTTTCTTAAAAATCGGGCAAGTTGGGGGGGGGGGGGGTGTATTCATTATGACGAATTCTGTTTCAAAACATTTTGCAACAGAAACGGTTTACTCCAAACGGGAAAACGCTTTGTAACGAAAAAAAAAAGTTTCTATTAGACAATTCGGGTAAGGTCCCTCCCCGTTTCAATCCATTTGGTTCTTAACCTATTTGGGATAGGGGGCAGTATTTTCACGGCCGGATAAAAAACGTACCCGATTTAATCTGGTTACTACTCCTGCCCAGAAACTAGAATATGCATATAAATTAGTAGATTTGGATAGAAAACACTCTAAAGTTTCTAAAACTGTTTGAATGGTGTCTGTGAGTATAACAGAACTCATATGGCAGGCCAAAACCTGAGAAGATTCCATACAGGAAGTGCCTTGTCTGACAATTTGTTCTCCTTCTGGGGCATCTCTATCAAAAATACAGAATCTCTGCTGTAATGTGACATTTTCTATGGCTTCCATTGGCTCTCAGAAGGCGCCAGAAAGTGGAATGACGTCTCTGCAGTCTCTGGGCGAAAAACAGCAGGAGTTTTTGTGAGTGTTCAGGCAGGGAACAATGACACTGGAGATGCGCGTCCCCGAGACGACTCCATGTTTTTCTTTCAGTCTTTGAATGAATATAACGTCGCCCGGTTGGAATATTATTGCTATTTTATGAGAAAAATAGCATAAAAATGGATTTTAAACAGTGTTTGACATGCTTCGAAGTACAGTAATGGAATATTTAGAATTATTTTGTCACGAAATGCGCCCGCGCGTCACCCTTTGGTTAGTGACCTCAACGCACGAACAAAATGGAGCTATTTCAATATAACTATGGATTATTTCGAACCAAAACAACATTTGTTGTTGAAGTAGAAGTCCTGGGAGTGCATTCTGCCGAAGAACAGCAAAGGTAATCCAATTTTTCTTATAGTAATTCTGAGTTTAGTGAGCACCAAACTTGGTGGGTGTCAAATTAGCTAGCCTGTGATGGCCGAGCTATCTACTCAGAATATTGCAAAATGTGCTTTCGCCAAAAAGCTATTTTAAAATCTGACACTGCGATTGCATAAAGGAGTTCTGTATCTATAATTCTTAAAATAATTGTTATGTTTTTTGTAAACGTTTATCGTGAGTAATTTAGTAAATTCACCGGAAGTTTGCGTGGGTATGCTAGTTCTGAACATCACATGCTAATGTAAAAAGCTTTTTTTTTATATAAATATGAACTTGATTGAACAAAACATGCATGTATTGTATAACATAATGTCCTAGGAAAGTCATCTGATGAAGATCATCAAAGGTTAGTGCTGCATTTAGCTGTGGTTTGGGTTTATGTGACATATATGCTTGCTTTGAAAATGGCTGTGTGATTATTTTTGGCAGGGTACTCTCCTGACATAATCGAATGTTTTGCTTTCGCTGTAAAGCCTTTTTGAAATCGTACGTGGTTAGATTAACGAGAGTCTTGTCTTTAAAATGGTGTAAAATAGTCATATGTTTGAGAAATTGAAGTTATAGCATTTTGAAGGTATTTGTATTTCGCGCCACGCTCTACCATTGGATATTGGTGAGGCACAGGTTTTAAGAGGTAAAAATGTTTTCCGTTGCAAGATGTAATGAATAAACCCCCTGTCTTTTCCTGTACATTATCTTCTGTTTGGTGCCTAATGAATATGACCCAAGTTTCTGTCACAGCAATACGAGTGTATTCATACCGAGGCTCATTATTATCTAGTTGAAATTAGAATAGCCCCAAAAATATAAATTAGAGCATATATAACCTACAACACTGAGTAGCTTAAAAAAAAAAACATATCGTTCACATTATGTATGTCACTGTCAAATCATAACTGTTCATTTGATAGTTACAGGCTATTACAACTAGCCTGCCATGGTTGTACTTGCTGCTGTTGCAATATGGATGTCTGACTGTGTTCAAATAGGCTGGACCCACTGTGCCAAAAGGAGAGCAAAAGACAATAATATGACATATAATACAATAGATATGCCATTTATAATAATACTAATATACACTGAGTGTACAAAACATTAACAACACCTGTTCTTTCCATGACAGACTGACCAGATTAATCCAGGTGAAAGCTATAATCCCTTATTGATGCCACTTGTCAAATCCACTTCAATCTGTTTAGATGAAGGGGAGGAGACCGGTTAAGCCTTGAGACATTTGACACATGGATTGTGTATGTGTGCCATTCAGAGGGTGAATGGGCAAGATAAAATATTTTAAGTGCCTTTAACCAGGGTGTGGTAGTAGACGCCAGGCACACCGGTTTGAGTGTGTCAAGAACTGCAACGCTGCTGGGTTTTTTCACGCTGAACAGTTTCCCCTGTGTATCAAGAATGGTCCACCAACAAAAGGACATCCAGCCAACTTGACACGACTGTGGGAAGCATTGGAGTCAACATGGACCAGTATCCCTATGGAATTATTTTGACACACTGTAGAGTCCATGTCCCGACGGCTGAGGGTAAAGGGGGGAGGAGGAGGGGCAACTCAAGATTAGTGTGTTTGTAATGTTTTGTAACTCAGTGTATATATTATTATTATTATGATATATTATACTATTCTTACAGAACTCCTGATACAAACGTAATACCTTAAAATAAAAAAATAAGTTGTTTAATACTGAGTGAGTCCATCATTTTACTGTGCAAAAACTGACAGTACCTTATGTATATATATATATATACCAGTACTATATAGTACATCAAATCTGTACTATGCAGTAGATTTGTTACTTGGTTTAAGCACATTTCTCTTCGGGGGGGTGGGGGGGCTTCTGAACGAGCCGAAGTGACATCACACTAGGAAAGCTGCTCAGCATAGATTGGTTCAGCCCAGTGACTGACTTCCCAAATTAGCAATAAGAAAACAGGACATTTGTTCATTTTTATTTATGTATATCCACAATGTGGAAACCAAGAGTTTTAAAACACAAGTTAATTGTTTCTATCTATCTAACAGTATATAGCACATAGCTCGGGCTAAACCTGCTCTGAGAAGTACACTACGGAACAGGATCAATGAGTTAGCCAGCTAACTAAACGGGCACGGTCTAGACGACTCAACAAAAACACATATCCACCTGTAGCTTTCTTTATGAACCGGACAATCAATAGTTATTTATTGTTTATCAAAGTTCACTGGCTAACTAAATTGATCCTGTTTTATAGTAGATCCCTGAAGGTTAAACCAGGCTATAAAAATCGGTTCTGCCTCACTTTGGAAGAAAACTAAGCTGGTCGTTGGTTCCGTCAGTGGAATATTGTAACGAGCTGAAGAGAGCAACATCACATCATGATTACTGCAGAACAACTTGAAATAAAGAGAATTAAAAAAAATAATATATGGATTTGGTATCATCCATTTAGATTTTTACCAGATTAATCCGATTCCGTAGTAATTGCTAGTATTCTGTTCAACCACAATACGCCTAAAATATCAATAAAAACATTGATCAAGTCTTACACTATTAAGACTCATTTTTACACGTCCGAAATGGTGTCCTATTCCCTATTAGAGTACTGAGCCCTATGGGCCCCGCCCAAAAAGTAGTGCACTAAATAGGGAATAGGACGCCACGTGGGACACAACCGTTTTGCACAGTTGGTCTATTCCGTCCTGACTGAGCCACGATATGTTTTCTGTACATAGTAACCCACCAGGTTCAACAGCACTCTGGGTGGCAGTTGGGACACTGTCGTTTGTAACAATGCTCCATAAATCATCTACACGGTTTACAATATCTACCTCTACGTGATGCAGTATCTCGCTAGTGTCAATATTCACGTCGTAATTGAAGACAATCCCTAAACCCATCTGAAGCCATCTAAAAACGGGACACAGGTTACAGAGTTGGCAGAAAGGAGAAAATCTTCCTACAAAGCTTATTATTATTTTTCCTAAATAAAACAAATGTTCAAACCAACCAACAGACTGTGAAACAACCTTTTGTACAGTGATGTAAACACCAAAATAAAGAGGCTTGTCTTGAGATGAGAGTCACTACAGAAGCTAGCTAGAACACAGAGACGGGCCAGTCAGAGCAGGGACAGGGTCACAGAGACGGGCCAGTCAGAGCAGGGTCACAGAGACGGGCCAGTCAGAGCAGGGTCACAGAGACGGGCCAGTCAGAGCAGGGGCCAGGGTCACAGAGACGGGCCAGTCAGAGCAGGGGCCAGGGTCATAGAGACGGTCCAGTCAGAGCAGGGGCCAGGGTCACAGAGACGGGCCAGTCAGAGCAGGTGCCAGGGTCACAGAGACGGGCCAGTCAGAGCAGGGGCCAGGGTCACATTCAGGAGGCAAACGTTGTGGAACATTGTGGAACGTTGTGGAACATTGTAGATAGAAATGTTAAGAAAAGAGTTGACATGATTCCTTATTCTACATTTCAGAGAGGCGTATTTGTTCTACATAACATATTTATATCTGAAGGTTCAACAACGTTGTGCCCGCCCCCTGCTGAACGCGTCCATAGTAACAGGGAGTAGAGGCCTGGGGGAAACTACAGGTCACAGACCAAGAGTTCAAGGGTCGAGCTCTCCCTCTACCAAAGAACACGGTCCCACAGAGTCCTAGCCGGGAAAGGAGACCTGGCTGAGGTAGCACAATTACGGAAACTTTCCCAAAGTTCCTAGGTTTTTCCAGAAATCCCTTATTCCAATGAACTTCTAACCAACATATTGAAAAACCTGCGAACTCTGGGACAATTTTGGGAATTTTGCAACCATAGTTGTGGGACACAAAACAGGGTAGAGGTTGGGCTGTCATATCCACTTCATATCTGCTTCCTGGGGGCATCCTCCTCTCCATTAGGGGCTCTGGACTGCCTTCTGCCATTAGGGCTCAGTCTGGAGCCGCAGTCCCACTACAGTCGCTCAGGGCAGAACAGGCCAGAAGACAGAGCGATCTTGTTGTTACGAGGGACTGTATCCATATTCCATGATCCATCCATCCACAGTTGTTTTTGTATGTCGAAACAAGTAGTTAATTGATTATTAAAGTTTTTCAGACCAACTTAAAAATAACCATGCCTTAAAATAAATACAATTTCCAAAAAAAGGCTATTTTACATTTTACAAATCCAGAGTTTTTGTTGCACAACAAAAAGGAAAAGCAGAGGAGTGTTTAGTTCAGTTTGTTACAGTGGTCATCGTCATGGTGACCACATTCCTTCTTTTTATTTTTTTTGTTATTTTTTTATTTTTTTACACAGGGTTGGAACCATCCAGAGATCGTCGGGACAGAGTAGGGGGAGACCAGAGCAGGCGAACAGCGTGTGTGATGCTGACAGACATTTCTCCTCCTCCTCTTCTTCATCTTCTTTATTAGGCTGCTTATTGTGACGAAGCCTCTAGGGCACAGAGACGATTAGGGGTGCAGGCAGAACAGGCAAAGGATTATGGGAAGGAAAGATCCCTCCTTCACAGTCAGCGCTAGATCAATAGTTGTAAGGGAGAGTTACCAGTCCTTTAGTAGACACACTCTCTCTGTGTGTGTGTGTGTGTGTGTGTGTGTGTGTGTGTGTGTGTGTGTGTGTGTGTGTGTGTGTGTGTGTGTGTGTGTGTGTGTGTGTGTGTGGTGTGTAGACAATGTAATAGTCTGTTCAGGACTTTAAGGTTAGTGGTCTATCCATGTCTTTTAAAGCTGTGTCAGTCCGTTTCAGCTCTATAGCTTAATTCACTAGGTCAGTGCATCCATCCAGTCGGTGAAATTAAACTTTAGTTTCTGCCATCTCAGTCTCTGCTTCTCTCTCCCCGTCCTCCGTCTCCTCCCTGACAGCCGTCTCCGGCGTCCCCTGATGTCAGTGCCGCACCTCGTTAGCGAGGAGACTGTCCTCGCCGCTCTGGAATAAAAAGGAGAATACTTTATTGTCCAATCACTTACAGAGTAAGAGGAACTCATCTTTATGCTCACAACGACCCAACACCCCCAAGGTTAAGCCCCGGGAGAAATTACAAGAATTGAAGCGCCTTGCTCAAAGGGCACGTCGGCAGGCTACCTGGAAGTCGGCCTCATTGAGGCTGTTCCCCACTTGGATGATCTCCTCGTCCTGCGAGCCCTCACTGACCCCGCTGCCAGCCGAACCCAGCTCGTCTAAGCTGGGGTCCTGGAGCACCGAGGCAATGTACATCTGCTGTTGTTGGGAAAGAAGAAGAAGAGAGGAGGGATAGAAAGGAAGGAAGAGAAAGGTCAGTGTGAGAGATGGATGGAGAGGTAATCTAGGCTGAGGAAACGGTACTTACCGCTGATTTATTGAAGGGAGAGGTGCGTGCAGGACGACCGTTCTCTACACCATCCACATTCTCCACGTCAATCTGTGGGGGGGGGGGAGAAAATACACACACAGTTAAAAAATATATATATAAATAAAACGCCACTGCAGAACATTCAGTGTTGATTGATACTATATCAGAAGGCATTTATCAGGGATGTGAGAAATGGACCACTTCACTTATTAACGTTTAAAACGGCCCTTAATTATTTATTTTTTTAATAAAAATAAATTCACAATGTAGAATAATAGTCCTAGTACCTATGTATGACTGCTAGGACCGGTAATGAAGATCTACCGACCACAACCCTTTACAGACAAAAACACAGCTACGGTAACGTATCCATAGAGACAACCCTTTATAGAACACAGTAACGTGTCCACAGAGACAACCCTTTATAGAACACAGTAGCGTGTCCACAGAGACAACCCTTTATAGAACACAGTAGCGTGTCCACAGAGACATCCCTTTATAGAACACAGTAGCGTGTCCATAGAGACAACCCTTTATAGAACACAGTAGCGTGTCCATAGAGACAACCCTTTATAGAACACAGTAGCGTGTCCATAGAGACAACCCTTTATAGAACACAGTAACGTGTCCATAGAGACAACCCTTTATAGAACACAGTAGCGTGTCCATAGAGACAACCCTTTATAGAACACAGTAATGTGTTCATAGAGACAACCCTTTATAGAACACAGTAACGTATCCATAGAGACAACCCTTTATAGAACACAGTAACGTATCCACAGAGACAACCCTTTATAGAACACAGTAACGTGTTCATAGAGACAACCCTTTATAGAACACAGTAACGTGTTCATAGAGACAACCCTTTATAGAACACAGTAACGTGTTCATAGAGACAACCCTTTATAGAACACAGTAACGTATCCACAGAGACAACCCTTTATAGAACACAGTAACGTGTTCATAGAGACAACCCTTTATAGAACACAGTAACGTATCCATAGAGACAACCCTTTATAGAACACAGTAGCGTGTCCATAGAGACAACCCTTTATAGAACACAGTAACGTATCCATAGAGACAACCCTTTATAGAACACAGTAACGTATCCACAGAGACAACCCTTTATAGAACACAGTAACGTGTTCATAGAGACAACCCTTTATAGAACACAGTAACGTATCCATAGAGACAACCCTTTATAGAACACGGTAACGTGTCCACAGAGACAACCCTTTATAGAACACAGTAACGTATCCATAGAGACAACCCTTTATAGAACACAGTAACGTATCCATAGAGACAACCCTTTATAGAACACAGTAGCGTATCCATAGAGACAACCCTTTATAGAACACAGTAACGTATCCACAGAGACAACCCTTTATAGAACACAGTAACGTATCCATAGAGACAACCCTTTATAGAACACAGTAACGTATCCACAGAGACAACCCTTTATAGAACACAGTAACATATCCACAGAGACAACCCTTTATAGAACACAGTAACGTGTTCATAGAGACAACCCTTTATAGAATACAGTAACGTGTTCATAGAGACAACCCTTTATAGAACACAGTAACGTATCCACAGAGACAACCCTTTATAGAACACAGTAACGTGTTCATAGAGACATCCCTTTATAGAACACAGTAACGTATCCACAGAGACAACCTTTTATAGAACACAGTAACGTGTTCATAGAGACAACCCTTTATAGAACACAGTAACGTATCCACAGAGACAACCCTTTATAGAACACAGTAACGTGTTCATAGAGACAACCCTTTATAGAACACAGTAGCGTGTCCACAGAGACAACCCTTTATAGAACACAGTAACGTATCCACAGAGACAACCCTTTATAGAACACAGTAACGTGTCCACAGAGACAACCCTTTATAGAACACAGTAACAGTAATGTGGCCATAGCACAATTGATAACTGAAGATAATTACAACATTTTTTATTTTACATTCAGAAGTGTCTTTTCAGACAGTTGAATTCTGCCCTGGCTTACACTATATATACTAAAGTATGTGGACACCCCTTCAAATTAGTGGATTCGGCTATTTCAGCCACACCCGTTGCTGACAGGTGTATAAAATCGAGCACAGAGCCATGCAATCTCCATAGACAAACATTGGCGGTAGAATGACCCGTACTGAAGAGCTCAGTGACTTTCAACGTGGCACAGTCATAGGATGCCACCTTTCCAACAAGTCAGTTCGTTAAAATGTCTTCCCTGCTAGAACTGCCCGGGTCAACTGTAAGCGCTGTTATTGTGAAGTGGAAACGTCTAGGAGTAACAACGGCTCAGCTGTGAAGTGGTTAGGACACACAACTTCACAGAACGGGACCGCCGAGTGCTGAAGCAAGTAGCACGTAAAAATCGTCTGTCCTCGGTTGCAACACTCACTACCGAGTTCCAAACTGCCTCTGGAAGCTACGTCAGCACAATAACTGTTCGTTGGGAACTTCATGAAATGGGTTTCCATGGCCGAGCAGCTGCACACAAGCCTAAGATCACCATGCGCAATGCCAAGCTTTGTCTCGAGTGGTGTAAAGCTCGCTGCCATTGGACTCTGGAGCAGTGTAAACACATTCTCTGGATTGATTAATCACGCTTCACCATCTGGCAGTCCGACTGACAAATCTAGGTTTGGCGATGCCAGGAGAATGCTAATTGCCCCAATCCATAGTGCCAACTGTACAGGAATAATGGTCTGAGGCTGTTTTTCATGGTTCGGGCCCCTTAGTTCCAGTGAAGGGAAATCTTACCGCTACAGCATCCAATTACATTCTTGACGATTCAGTGCTTCCAACTCTGTGGCAACAGTTTGGGGAAGACCCTTTCCTGTTTCAGCATGACAATGCCCCTGTGCACAAAGCGTGGTCCATACAGAAATGGTTTGTCGAGATCGGTGTGGAAGAACTTGACTGGCCTACACAGAGCCCTGATCTCAACCCCATCGAACACCTTTGGGATGAATTGGAACGCCGACTGCGAGCCAGGCCTTAATCGTTCACATACTTTTGGTCAAGTAGTGTATAGTGTGCAATTGTTTCCTTGACAACAATAATCATCCCTGATTGATGTGCTGTTTTTAATGGTATGGTAGCTAGAGGTGTTTTATTTCGACTAAATATAGTGGTGCGTCAGTCTAAGTAACGTAATAAAAACAATCCCCATCAAAACCCATCAGTTTAAGCTAGAGATATGTCAGCCTTCCACATCTGCTGTGAAAAGGTCTTTGTCAGATCATGAGACATCTCAAAAACCGGTCTTCCAAAAAAACACTAAAAAACGTCTGAACGGCTGGGGTACAAACTAATACGACCCCTCTACGGAAAGGGGAGACTCTCACAAACACCATGGTGTTCTCCGTTTTGCTCTACGACCCCCACAAGTGTCACGGGACTCATCTGAAGGTAACTCATACAAACACATGGAAGTATAGAGATATATATACATATTTAACCATCTGAAGATAACCAATATAAATGCATGGAAGTATGGAGGTATATATAGATATTTAACCTTCGTCTGAAGGTAACCCATACAAATGAATGGAAGTATGGAGGTAGTTTAGTGCCAACAAAGAGGCTAAACATAATTATAATCCTGATCTTTCTTAGATATAAACCAGACACTTCAAAACCTTATTCCGCATGATACATTTTTTTACTGTCTTTAAAAAAAAAATTGTTTATGAAAGTGCTATTCAATGTGTTTCTATGGGCTATAGTTGTAAAGGCCAAATTCAAGATTTTATCAAAATGTTGTAATATTGTTTTGGGGGGGTTCCCCCTAAAGGGGTCCTAAAATTCTAAATCAAATAGCTAAATGTTCCATGTTATGACCATCTTAAAACAATTCCATATGACCATCTTAAAACAATTCCATATGTTAGCTAGGATAGTCTACAGGCAACAGACCGAAAAGCAGGCCAGTGTGAGGGAGAGAGAGGGGGGGGGGGGGGTAGGCAGAACTGTGTACATATGTCTTGGTAAGCTGTATCTCGCTATGTCTTGTCTTGTATGCCTCTCAAATTCCCCACAGTAGCCTAAAGTCAACCTCCTCCTGTCTGGTTTTATTTAAAATGACAAAACTTTCCCCAGGACTTCGTAGCCCATCATCTAGTTGGATACAACAAGAAAAATAATCTGTTTTGTGATAACTGCACTGTAATTGAATTTGTTGGGAAAACATTGTTTTTCGGTTAAGGATTTTTCTTAATGTTAACGATCCCAACGTTGTTTTAACATTTAAAACGTTAACACCCCTAGCCATTAATCCTCTAGAACCTAAATTCCCCCCGATGAGATTTTAAGATTGTAATTTACACTTGTCTATAAATGCATCATTTGTCTCATATTGCATACAAGATCCTTATGGTACAAGAGAATGTGTTCTCAATTACTTTCCTGGTTAAATGAATAAAATATAAAACACTATAAGAAGAGTCTCTCTGGCTGGTGGGTTTTTACCTTGTAGTTGTGAGCGCTGAGATATTTGAAGTGTCCGAAGCAGACATGGGACAAGCAGACGATGATGGTGATGATCAGAACGATGAAGGTAAACATAGAGGTAGGGGCTGAGAAACCTGAGAGAGAGAGAGAGGAAAGATGAAGAGGGAAAAAGACAGAGAAAAAGGAGAGAGAGAGAGAAATGATGAAGAGAGAGAGAGAGAAAATCAACATGTCAGTAGGATGCGTTCCCTATGGTCCCTAGTCAAAAGCAGTGCACTACGTAAAGAAACAGGTTCCCATTGGCTTGTTCAAAAACAGTGCACTACATCGGGAATAGGGTCCCATTTGGGGCTCCCGACTGGCGCAGCCGGCTAAGGCACTGCATCTCAGTGCTCAAGGCGTCACTACAGACCCTGGTTCGATTCCAGGCTGTATCATAAACGACTGTGATTGAGAATCCCATTGGGCGGCGTACAATTGGCCCAGCGTTGTTAGGGTTTTCCCAGGGTAGGCCGTCATTGTAAATAAGAATTTGTTCTTAACTGACTTGCCTAGTTTAAATAAAGGTTCAATACATTAATGTGACACACCCTATATATGAGATAGTCTTATGACCCAGAACGGCCACTAGATGGCGACCTCATACCTGTGCGGAGAGTGGAGAAGAACAGGAGCCAGAAGAGACAGAGGATGGGTGCTGCCACCACCTGGTTGACGGCCCCAGAGTGGATCTTCTTGTCCAGCTTGGAGGGAAGGTAGGCATAGTACATGTTGTAGCGATCTGCCAGGTGCTTCAACAGCATGTACATCAGACCTGGAGAGAGAGAGGAGAGAGGAGAGAGGGGGAGAAGAAGAAGAGAGAGCACGAGCAAAAGAGAGAGAGAGGGAGGGGGAGATGGGAGGAGAGCGAGAAAAAGGAGAGGGGGAGTGAGGGGTAAAGAGGAGCAGAGACAGACAGTGAGTGTAACTATCTTCTCCATAAGCCCCCCTACAGGGGTCCTCTCCCTCTTCATTAACAGTGGATCTCAGCCCCCCCCTGAAGATGACGATAAGTCAGGACAATACATCACCTCACTAAACCAGTTAGTAACAGTGGATCTCAGCCCCCCCCTGAAGATGACGATAAGTCAGGACAATACATCACCTCACTAAACCAGTTAGTAACAGTGGATCTCAGCCCTCCCTGAAGGTGAGGATAAGTCAGGACAATACATCACCTCACTAAACCAGTTAGTAACAGTGGATCTCAGCCCTCCCTGAAGGTGACGATAAGTCAAGACAATACATCCCCTCACTAAACCAGTTAGTAACAGTGGATCTCAGCCCCCCCCTGAAGGTGACGATAAGTCAGGACAATACATCACCTCACTAAACCAGTTAGTAACAGTGGATCTCAGCCCCCCCCGAAGGTGACGATAAGTCAGGACAATACATCACCTCACTAAACCAGTTAGTAACAGTGGATCTCAGCCCTCCCTGAAGGTGACGATAAGTCAAGACAATACATCACCTCACTAAACCAGTTAGTAACAGTGGATCTCAGCCCTCCCTGAAGGTGACGATAAGTCAAGACAATACATCACCTCACTAAACCAGTTAGTAACAGCGGATCTCAGCTCACCGAAGGGGACGATGATTGGACAGGTGATGCTGTATGTCATGACCACAGTGAAGACACACATCATCCAGGCATAGGCCGCCCCAAACTGGAACTCATACGCCTGGTGCTGCAGAACATAGAAATAGAGTTATAGAACTGGAACTCATACGCCTGGTGCTGCAGAGCATAGAAATAGAGTTACAGAACTGGAACTCATACGCCTGGTGCTGCAGAGCATAGAAATAGAGTTATAGAACTGGAACTCATACGCCTGGTGCTGCAGAGCATAGAAATATAGTTATAGCACTGGAACTCATACGCCTGGTGCTGCAGAGCATAGAAATAGACACAACTGGAACTCATACGTTTGGTGCTGTAAAGTATAGAAATAAAATATTAGAACGGCAACTCATTCGCTTAGTGCTGCAGAACATAGAGATATAATTATAGAATTGGAAAACTTGATGATGCAGAGAGACACACATTAACATTAGCCTCAGTTCAACAAAAGCATAGCTTGTCATGGTTGGGGTTCATTCCATTTTAATTTAGGAAGTAAATTGAAAATTCCAACTTCCTCATTGCTCTCCTTATTGGAATTTCAGTTTTCTTCCTGAATTGATTGTTTTGTAATAGATTTGACCCAGACCCAGTAGCATTTAACCAGAGATGAAGAAGTGAAGCGGGAGGCTTGACTCCGACCCCAAATCTGCACATTTATTCTCATCGTTAGAGCGGTCAGTCGACTATCTTGTCACTTTGATATAACTATGTGCATCCTAGATGCGATGTAGTTTATTATGAGATGTAGTTTATTATGTGACAGGTCTTCATGGCCACTAGGTGGTGCTCCTCTACTCACCCTCTTGACGTTGCGTCTCTCGGCAGCAGAGCGGGCCAGACACAGCCGGGTCATATACATGAGCAGACCAGGGATCCTCAGCAGATCCATGGCGTTACCGATGAACGCCGACGCGATGACATAGTTCACAAAGAACGCCCCGTTGTCAGGCAGGAACACACACCTGGGGGGGGGGGGACGACGACGACAGGAAATTACATCACAACAATAACATAGCTTTTTCACACTCGTGCCAACCAGAACCATACTACGCTGGATTGGATATGTTCTGTTCTAGTCACATTACCATTTCCGGCATGTTTGTGAAATGATGTGGGATGCGTAACCAGGCCAGGGGTATTAAATACTGACTTCCTCCTAGAGGACTAAACTAAAACCCAAAGAACAGACAGATCCATAAAGACACAATATGATGAGAGAATATGGAAGCTGTTCTGATTGTCTGCTAACAATGATCTCCTCTAGCACAAACAAGGCTAAGATAAGAAATACAATGTTAGATTATGAGGGATGGGGGGGAAGACAGGAAATGTCATCACAACAACAATATTACTCACTGAATCTCAGACCCTAGGCACTTGTGAGACAATTCAATAGGTGTGGTAACTCATTCTAGCCCTGTTGGCCAGGTGTGGCAACTCATTCTAATCACTGCCAGGCTCCAACCCCCACCGCCAGGCTCCAACCCCCACCGCCAGGCTCAAACCCCCACCCGCCAGACTCCAACCCCCACCCGCCAGACTCCAACCCCCACCCGCCAGACTCCAACCCCCACCCGCCAGACTCCAACCCCTTCAAATTTAGTTCTGGACCTTGAAGTCAGTTTCAATGGTTTGTTTCATTCTTCCCCTATAATCAGGTCTGATTTAGACCCGGGACAACAGGTGGTCTGATTTAGACCCGGGACAACAGGTGGTCTGATTTAGACCCGGGACAACAGGTGGTCTGATTTAGACCCGGGACAACAGGTGGTCTGATTTAGACCGGGGACACCAGGTGGTCTGATTTAGACCGGGGACACCAGGTGGTCTGATTTAGACCGGGGACACCAGGTGGTCTGATTTAGACCTGGGACAACAGGTGGTGCAATTACTGGTCAGTATTCCAGACCTTGTAGGGTAAGATTTGAATACCCCTGACCTAGGGGGTTAGGGGCTAGGCTGCTAGGGGTTTAGCTCTTCCTAAAAGACTACGTTAAACAAAGACCAGCTGGTTCCATAAGGGACGCATCAGAGAATATGGAAGCTGTTTGGATTATAGACAGGTCGAAGATAGATAACTGTTACAAACACAACTAAAATAAGACTGACAGCTTTAGATTACGAGCCAGAACGTGGCCCGACGAGCCAGAACGTGGCCTGATGAGCCAGAACGTGGCCTGATGAGCCAGAACTTGGCCAGCAGAGACCACAGTGTACAAGGTAAAGGCTCAAAGCTCCCTAGATGGCAGGAACCTAGGAAGAAACCTAGAGAGGAACTAGGAACTGCTACTTACTCAAACCTCACAGCAGCGTCAGCCAGGAAGCGCTTGTCAAACAGCCATCGGAAGAAAACGTCCAGACTGGAATGAAAAAGAAAACAGTTCAGTTGTCAGAGCAATAGAGGAGGTGAAGTATGATGATCCATAAAGGGACAGATTACAAACACTCAAATGGGACATGATGTGAATCTGCTTAACACTCAGCATTAAGGAGATGGATTGGGGGTAAAGCCCTGTGATAGACTAGTGTCCTGTCCAGGGGGTGTCCTGTACATCACGCTGTCTCCCTACAGAAACAGGAGATGGACTAGTGTCCTGTCCAGGGGGTGTCCTGTACATCACGCTGTCTCCCTACAGAAACAGGAGACAGACTAGTGTCCTGTCCAGGGAAGTGTACTGTACATCAAGCTGTCTCACTACAGAAACAGGAGATAAGCTCCTGCCCTATGGGCCATTTCTGAACCGCACAAGGCTTCTTATTGGACTCCATTGAAAGTACATTTTGGTCCAGGGCTAGGCCAGGATCTGTGTTCGGGAAACTGTCCCAAAACGTTGCCTACTAGCTACGTCGTGAACAAACATACGTTAGGTAGAGGAGTTAACTGGCTGAGTAGTAAGTCGTCCTCTGTAGCAACGCCAGGATAGTGGGTTCGATTCCTGGGACAACATTTATGTCAAATGTATGCTTATATATATATACTGCTAAAAAAATAAAGGGAACACGTAAACAACACAATGTAACTCCAAGTCAATCACACTTCTGTGAAATCAAACTGTCCACTTAGGAAGCAACACTGACTGACAATAAATTTCAAATGCTGTTGTGCAAATGGAATAGACAACAGGTGGAAATTATAGGCAATAAGCAAGACACCCCCAATAAAGGAGTGGTTCTGCAGGTGGAGACCACAGACCACTTCTCAGTTCCTATGCTTCCTGGCTGATGTTTTGGTCACTTTTGAATGCTGGCGGTGCTTTCACTCTAGTGGTAGCATGAGACAAGTGGCTCAGGTAGTGCAGCTCATCCAGGATGGCACATCAATGCGAGCTGTGGCAAGAAGGTTTGCTGTGTCAGTCAGCGTAGTGTCCAGAGCATGGAGGCGCTACCAGGAGACAGGCCAGTACATCAGGAGACGTGGAGGAGGCCGTAGGAGCGCAACAACCCAGCAGCAGGACCGCTACCTCCGCGTTTGTGCAAGGAAGAGCAGGAGAAGCACTGCCAGAGCCCTGCAAAATGACCTCCAGCAGGCCACAAATGTGCATGTGTCTGCTTAAACGGTCAGAAACAGACTCCATGAGGGTGGTATGAGGGCCACTGGCGCCCTGTGCTCTTCACAGATGAAAGCAGGTTCACACTGAGCACATGTGACAGACGTGACAGAGTCTGGAGACGCCGTGGAGAAAGTTCTGCTGCCTGCAACATCCTCCAGCATGACCGGTTTGGCGGTGGGTCAGTCATGGTGTGGGGTGGCATTTCTTTGGGGGGGCCGCACAGCCCTCCATGTGCTCGCCAGAGGTAGCCTGACTGCCATTAGGTACCGAGATGAGATCCTCAGACCCCTTGTGAGACCATATGCTGGTGCGGTTGGCCCTGGGTTCCTCCTAATGCAAGACAATGCTAGACCTCATGTGGCTGGAGTGTGTCAGCAGTTCCTGCAAGAGGATGGCATTGATGCTATGGACTGGCCTGCCCGTTCCCCAGACCTGAATCCAATTGAGCACATCTGGGACATCATGTCTCGCTCCATCCACCAACGCCACGTTGCAACACAGACTATCCAGGAGTTGGCAGATGCTTGAGTCCAGGTCTGGGAGGAGATCCCTCAGCAGACCATCCGCCACCTCATCAGGAGCATGCCCAGGCATTGTAGGGAGGTCATACAGGCACGTGGAGGCCACACACACACTACGGAGCCTCATTTTGACTTGTTTTAAGGACATTCCATCAAAGTTGGATCAGCCTGTAGTGTGGTTTTCCACTTTAATTTTGAGTGTGACTCCAAATCCAGACCTCCATGGGTTGATAAATTGGATTTCCATTGATTATTTTTGTGTGATTTTGTTGTCAGCACATTCAACTATGTAAAGAAAAAACTATTTAATAAGATTATTTATTTCATTTAGATCTAGGATGTGTTGTTTAAGTGTTCCCTTTATTTTTTTGAGCAGTGTATATACACAGTGGGGGAAAAAAGTATTTGATCCCCTGCTGATTTTGTACGTTTGCCCACTGACAAAGAAATTATCAGTCTATAATTTTAATGGTAGGTTTATTTCAACAGTGAGAGACAGAATAACAACAAAAAAATCCAGAAAAACGCATGTCAAAAATGTTATAAATTGATTTGCATTTTAATGAGGGAAATAAGTATTTGACCCCCTCTCAATCAGAAAGATTTCTGGCTCCCAGGTGTCTTTTATACAGGTAACGAGCTGAGATTGGGAGCACACTCTTAAAGGGAGTGCTCCTAATCTCAGTTTGTTACCTGTATAAAAGACACCTGTCCACAGAAGCAATCAATCAGATTCCAATCTCTCCACCATGGCCAAGACCAAAGAGCTCTCCAAGGATGTCAGGGACAGGATTGTAGACCTACACAAGGCTGGAATGGGCTACAAGACCATCGCCAAGCAGCTTCGTGAGAAGGTGACAACATTTGGTGCGATTATTCGCAAATGGAAGAAACACAAAAGAACTGTCAATATCCCTCGGCCTGGGGCACCATGCAAGATCTCACCACGTGGAGTTGCAATGATCATGAGAACGGTGAGGAATCCGACCAGAACTACACGGGAGGATCTTGTAAATGATCTCAAGGCAGCTGGGACCATAGTCACCAAGAAAACAATTGGTAACACACTACGCCGTGAAGGACTGATATCCTGCAGCGCCCGCAAGGTCCCCCTGCTCAAGAATACATATACATGCCCGTCTGAAGTTTGCCAATGAACATCTGAATGATTCAGAGGACAACTGGTGAAAGTGTTGTGGTCAGATGAGACCAAAATGGAGCTCTTTGGCATCAACTCAACTCGCCGTGTTTGGAGGAGGAAGAATGCTGCCTATGACCCCAAGAACACCATCTCCACCATCAAACATGGAGGTGGAAACATTATGCTTTGGGGGTGTTTTTCTGCTAAGAGGACAGGACAACTTCACCGCATCATTTGACGGGGCCATGTACCGTCAAATCTTGGGTGAGAACCTCCTTCCCTCAGCCAGGGCATTGAAAATGGGTCGTGGATGGGTATTACAGCACGACAATGACCCAAAACACACGGCCAAGGCAACAAAGGAGTGGCTCAAGAAAAAGCACATTAAGGTCCTGGAGTGGCCTAGCCAGTCTCCAGACCTTAATCCCATAGAAAATCTGTGGAGGGATCTGAAGGTTCAAGTTGCCAAACGTCAGCCTCGAAACCTTAATGACTTGGAGAAGATCTGCAAAGAGGAGTGGGACAAAATCCCTCCTGAGATGTGTGCAAACCTGGTGGCCAACTACAAGAAACGTCTGACCTCTGTGATTGCCAACAAGGGTTTTGCCACCAAGTACTAAGTCATGTTTTGCAGAGGGGTCAAATACTTATTTCCCTCATAAAAATGCAAATCATTTGATAACATTTTTTATATCCGTTTTTCTGGATTTTTTTGTTGTTATTCTGTCTCTCACTGTTCAAATAAACCTACCATTCAAATTATAGACTGACCATTTCTTTGTAAGTGGGCAAACGCACAAAATCAGCAGGGGATCAAATATGTTTATTCCATGTGTAACTCTGTGTTGTTGTGTGTTGAACTGCTGTGCTTTATCTTGTAAATGAGAACTTGTTCTCAACTTGCCTAACTGGTTTAAATAAAGGTGATATAAAATAAAAATAAATATATGTTATCAATAAAAAGACATGTAGTACCTGCTGAGTCCTAGAGAGGGCAGCAATAAGACCATGAAGATGAGGAAGGTGTAACATTTATGCATGGTGGTCCTGTTTTCGCCAGACCTATTAGAATACATGAAAAGTCAAAACGATCAACATTACATACAACAGCTCTCTGTATGGGTCTCTACCAGGTAAGACAGGTCCCAGATCAGTTTGTGCTGATTTGCCGAATTCCTACATACTGGACCATAGGAGTTGGAAAGACAGCACCAAACAGATCCGGAACCAGGCTAACCAGGTGACAACAGAGAATACTTAGTTAATGATATAATGTAGCTCTTCATTCATTATATATACAGCACACAAACATCCCCTGATGTCCACTCCAATACTGTACACACAGAAAACATCCCCTGATGTCCACTCCAATACTGTACACACAGAAAACATCCCCTGATGTCCACTCCAATACTGTACACACAGAAAACATCCCCTGATGTCCACTCCAATACTGTACACACAGAAAACATCCCCTGATGTCCACTCCAATACTGTACACACAGAAAACATCCCCTGATGTCCACTCCAATACTGTACACACAGAAAACAGTGTGAGTGTCTTTAGGAGAGTTGTACCAGGTCCAGTGGCCCTAGAAGAAGGTGGAGTAGTGTGTGTATGTGTGTGTGTGTGTGAGTCGTACCGTGTCCAGTGTGTGTGTGTGGGGGTGTGTGGGTGGGGGTGTGTGTCACCAGGCAACAGCAGGGTGCATGTGACCTTGTCTAGTGCAGTAGTGCCTAGGTAAAGGTAAGTTGCAACGCCCGCTTACCACGTGCTTACATACTTTCGCTTACAACTCGCTGCCGCCTGCTAGCCCTTCTGGTGAATTGGGGAGCAACTTCATGCACAAGTCTCCCCTTGCCGGTACAAAGCTTCCTGTGGGGCCTCCTCGCGGCAGCACACGTTAACTGGTTGTCTTGAAACTCCAGACTAACCCGGCAGGGGATCTCGGAAGCAGCAGTGGGCCCCAGAGACGCATCCGTACAGGCCCACCTCTGTGTGGACACGCCCTGGCAGCCGTCAAGCACTGCCCCGCTGCCTTGTGGGTTAGTCTGGTACGACTAAAAGTTAGGGGAGCACACCTTGAGAGAAAAGCAGCGTGCTGGCGGCGCGCGGTGGGTGGATGCCAACAGACTGGGGATCCGGCAGCCTCCTGCAGCTGTGGAAGATACTGGTCGTCCTGGGTTTTCCCCCTCGCCACTGGAATTTCAACCATCCTACAGTGAAGTATCAGCGGCACTTTAAATAACTTCCTTTGCGCCAGTATCCACTTCTGACCTCGGTGAAGCCATCAACCGGAAACCGGACTAAAGCCTGGCGGCGTTGGGGTGTCTGGTGACGGGGGCAGGAGTAAATGCACCGGGAGTCCTTAAATCAGATCCCTGCACGCCAGCAGCACAGGTCTATTATGGGTCGCCAGCAGTTGGGACTTGGCAGTTGCTCTCGGCAGACCCCTGTGTGACTGAGCAGCCCTATTTAGGAGCCAGACTGCTCACCCCAGCTGGGGAGAGGCCTAAAAATTGCACTCACTCCTTCCTGGATAGGCTACCGCACACCTATCTGCAGTTCCACTCAGCGGTTGAAAAAATGCTAAAGAAAAGAATTCCCTGAAACTGGCGACATGGAACATCAGAACTCTTCTGGACACTGACAATAATAGCAATAGAACACATCGGAGAACAGCTTTGATTGGTGCAGAACTAAGGCGCTACAATATTGACATTGCTGCCCTGAGTGAGACCAGGTTCCTGGATGAAGGTTCCCTGGATGAGGAGGGAGAAGGTTACACCTTCCTCTGGAAAGGTTACCCTCAGGGTGGACAACATCAGCACGGTGTGGGACTGGCAATTAAGAACATCCTTTTACCCAGCCTCACCAAAACACCTGTCGGTATAAGTGAAAGACTCATGTCTCCCCTAGCCAAGATGCGTTATGCTACTCTTCTCAGTGCCTATACACCAACATTACCATCTGAAAATGAGGCGAAGGACTGCTTCTACCAGTCACTAGATGAGGCCCTTCACCGCATCCCCAGGAATGACAACATCTTTCTGCTGGGTGACTTCAACGCTAGAGTGGGACAGAACAACAGGATATGGAGCAGAGTTCTGGGTAGGCATGGTGTTAGCCAGCTCAATGAGAACGGCATGAGACTGCTAACTCTATGTGCCGAGTATGATCTCATTGTCACTAACATCTTGTTCCAGCAGAACAACAAATATAAAAACATCATGATGCAACCCACGCTCCAAACACCGGCACCTGATCGACTACGTCATAGTGACACGTTCTGACACTAATAACATCCTGCTGACAAGTGACATGAGGAATGCTGGACAGATCACCGTATGATACTGGCTAAACTCCAGGTGAGAATACGTCCTCCCCAACGCCTGCAGACGTCCAGCAAGAGCTGTCTGCACTGTATCCGGCTTGAGAAAGCTGCAGTAAGGGATGAGTTCCGTCGCTCTCTCGCTGAAATGCTGAAGGAGAATGAGCCTCTTCTGAGCACAGAGGATCCCATGGACCCAGAAGTGGGCATCTATCAGCTCAGAGGATCCCATGGACCCAGAAGTGGGCATCTATCAGCTCAGAGGATCCCATGGACCCAGAAGTGGGCATCTATCAGCTCAGAGGATCCCGTGGACCCAGAAGCGGGCATCTATCAGCTCAGAGGATCCCATGGACCAGAGGTGGGCATCTATTAGCTCAGTGCTCTATCAGGCAGCGGCCCACTTCATTGGCTACAGGAGGTAGGAAACATCAGGATTGGTTCGATGAGAACTCGGACACCATCACAACCTTACTGGACAATATGCACAAAGCAGACAGGGCCACTCTCAACAGCCCCACATCTGCTACCCTCCTCCAGCATCACGCAAGAAAGTGCAAACAACCTCGCATGCTCTGCAGAACAAATGATGGACAAATAAGGCACAGGAAATCAAAATGTATGCCGATGAAAAAACGCACCATTTCTACAAACTGAGCTAAAGCTATCTATGGCCCTAAAAATCACTCCATCACTCTACTGCAAACAGCTGATGGTCTGACTCTCTTGACCCACCAAAACCAGATCCTGATGAGGTGGGCTGCCCCACCAAAACCAGATCCTGATGAGGTGGGCTGCCCCACCAAAACCAGATCCTGATGAGGTGGGCTGCCCCACCAAAACCAGATCCTGATGAGGTGGGCTGAACCCCCAAAACCAGATCCTGATGAGGTGAGGTGACCACTATGAAGCAATACTCAATCAGTGCTCTCCTACAGACCACTCTATCCTGGAAGAACTGCCTGTCCGTCCACCCATTCAAGACCTCAACCATTCGCCAAACTTCCAAGAGGTGTTATCAGCAATCCGTTCCCTCAAGAACAACAAGCCTTGTGGCGCTGACAGCATCCCGGCAGAGCTGCTGAAGAAGTGAAGTTACTGCTGACAGCATCCCGGCAGAGCTACTGAAGAAGGGAGGTTACTGCTGACAGCATCCCGGCAGAGCTACTGAAGAAGGGAGGTTACTGCTGACAGCATCCCGGCAGAGCTACTGAAGAAGGGAGGTTACTGCTGACAGCATCCCGGCAGAGCTACTGAAGAAGGGAGATTACTGCTGACAGCATCCCGGCAGAGCTACTGAAGAAGGGAGGTTACTGCTGACAGCATCCCGGCAGAGCTACTGAAGGGAGGTTCCTGCTGACAGCATCCCGGCAGAGCTACTGAAGAAGGGAGGTTACTGCTGACAGCATCCCGGCAGAGCTACTGAAGGGAGGTTCCTGCTGACAGCATCCCGGCAGAGCTACTGAAGAAGGGAGATTACTTCTGAAAAACATCAGGACCTTTTCATGGCCTTCCACACTGTGAGCAGGGAACTACTATGGGGCATTCTACTCAAATTTGTCTGTCCAGACAAATTTGTCAACAATCTTTGCCAATCTTTGTTCCATGATGGGATAATGGCTCGGGTGGCCATAGGAGGCAAGAGTCAATGCCCTTTGTAGTAAGCATCGATGTGAGGCAGGGGTGTGTGCTGGCACTTGTGCTCTTTAACATCTTCCTCTTATGTGTCACCCAGCTTCTCCACAAGTTGCTTGAGGACAGCAGCGGTGTTGTGGTGGACTTCAGGCTGGATGGAAACCTACACAACATCAGGAGGCTCCAAGCAACCACCAAGGTTTCGACAGAGCGGGTTCTTGAGCTGCAGTATGTTGATGACTGTGCTCGTGGCCCACACTCCAGAAGACCTTCAGTCTGTCCTTGTAGCGTCTGTGAGGGTCTATAGCAGGATGGGACTGTCTATCAACACCACCAAGACAGAGGTGGTCTGCCAATGGAGATCCAGCCCTCCACCCACCATGCCTGTCTTCACTATTGAACACAAATCACTGGCAATAGTCTTGTCATCCAAATACCTGGGTAGCATCCTCTTGGAGGATTGCAGCATCGACCTCGAAATTCAAAACAGGATCAAGCAATCATCAGCTGCCTTCTGGAAACTCAGACACAGGGTCTTCCAAAACATGGATATCCACCTCCACAACAAAGTCGCCGTCTATCAAGCCGTTGGCATCACCACACTGGTTTACAGCTGTGAAGCCTGGGTCACTTTACAGCTGTGAAGCCTGGGTCACTTTACAGCTGTGAAGCCTGGGTCACCTTACAGCTGTGAAGCCTGGGTCACTTACAGTCGCCACAACAAGAAGCTTGAGCGATTCCACATAAGATGCCTGCAGTTCATCCTGGGATTCACCTGGTGCGACCGTGTGACCCATACAGAAACACTTGGTAAGACCAACTGTAAGAGTATGGAGGCCATGGTCACCCAGCACCAACTGCACTGGCTTGGGCATGTCATTAGAATGTCTCAGGAGTGCTAGCCGCGGAAGATCCTGTATGGCCAGCTGTACTTCGGCCGGCGGTCTGCAGGGGAGCAGATGAAAACGTTGCTGACGAAGCGCAACATCAAACCCACAGACCTAGAGGATGGTGCTGCCGACCATTCCAGCTGGCGGCAGCTCTGCCAGAGCTGTGGACAGAGGTGTGAGGAGGAGGGGAGCACAAAGAGACAGCAAAAACAGCTCAGGAGTTTGTGGATCTCGTAAATATTAAATAGTCCACATGGCTATTTGATTAATTGTTCAGCAGTCTTATGGCTTGGGGGTAGAAGCTGTTAAGGAGCCGTTTGGACCTAGACTTGGCGCTCTGGCACTGCTTGCCGTACGGTAGCAGAGAGAACAGTCTATGACTTGGGTGACTGAAGTCTGACATTTGTTTGGGCCTTCCTCTGACACCGCCTAGTATATAGGTCCTGGATGGCAGGAAGCTTGGCCCCAGTGATGTACTGGGCCGTACGCACTACCCTCTGTAGCACCTTTCGGTCGGATGCTGAGCAGTTGCCATACCAGGCGGTGATGCAGTGAGTCAGAATGCTCTCGATGATGCAGCTGTAGAACTTTTTGAGGATCTGGGGACCCATGACAAATCTTTTTAGTCTCCTGAGGGGGAAAAGGCGTTGTCGGGCCCTCTTCACAAGTTCCTTGGTGTGTTTGGACCATGATAGTTTGTTGGTGATGTGGACACCAAGGAACTTGAAACTCTCGACCCGCTCCACTACAGCCCCGTAGATGAGAATGGGAGCCTGTTCGGCCATCCTTTTCCCGTAGTCCACAATCACCTCCTTTGTCTTTATCACGTTGAGGGAAAGGTTGTTGTCCTGGCACCACACTGCCAGGTCTCTCACCAAATAATTCACAGTTAACTCAGAAGTGGAAGTCATCATCGGATACAATGGACTATCATAACGTGTGTGAGTCGTACCGTATCCAGTGTGTGTGTGAGTCGTACCGTATCCAGTGTGTGTGTGAGTCGTACCGTATCCAGTGTGTGTGTGAGTCGTACCATGTCCAGTGTGTGTGTGTGTGTGTGAGAGAGAGTCGTACCGTATCCAGTGTATGTGTGAGTCGTACCGTATCCAGTGTGTGTGTGAGTCGTACCGTATCCAGTGTGTGTGTGAGAGAGAGTCGTACCGTATCCAGTGTGTGTGTGTGTGAGAGAGAGTCGTACCGTATCCAGTGTGTGTGTGAGTCGTACCGTATCCAGTGTATGTGTGAGTCGTACCGTATCCAGTGTGTGTGTGTGTGTGAGAGAGAGTCGTACCGTATCCAGTGTGTGTGTGAGTCGTACCGTATCCAGTGTGTGTGTGTGAGTCGTACCGTATCCAGTGTGTGTGTGAGTCGTACCGTATCCAGTGTGTGTGTGAGTCGTACCGTATCCAGTGTGTGTGAGAGTCGTACCGTATCCAGTGTGTGTGTAAGTCGTACCGTATCCAGTGTGTGTGTGAGTCGTACCGTATCCAGTGTGTGTGTGTGAGTCGTACCGTATCCAGTGTGTGTGTGTGAGTCGTACCGTATCCAGTGTGTGTGTGAGTCATACCGTATCCAGTGTGTGTGTGAGTCGTACCATGTCCAGTGTGTGTGTGTGTGAGAGAGAGTCGTACCGTATCCAGTGTATTTGTGAGTCGTACCGTATCCAGTGTGTGTGAGAGAGAGTCGTACCGTATCCAGTGTGTGTTTGAGAGAGAGTCGTACCGTATCCAGTGTGTGTATGTGTGAGAGAGAGTCGTACCGTATCCAGTGTGTGTGTGAGTCGTACCGTATCCAGTGTGTGTGTGTGTGAGAGAGAGTCGTACCGTATCCATTGTGTGTGTGTGTGAGAGAGAGTCGTACCGTATCCAGTGTGTGAGTCGTACCGTTCCGTATCCAGTGTGTGTGAGAGTCGTACCGTATCCAGTGTGTGTGTGAGTCGTACCGTATCCAGTGTGTGTGAGAGTCGTACCGTATCCAGTGTGTGTGTGAGTCGTACCGTATCCAGTGTGTGTGTGAGTCGTACCGTATCCAGTGTGTGTGTGAGTCGTACCGTATCCAGTGTGTGTGTGAGTCGTACCGTATCCAGTGTGTGTGTGAGTCGTACCGTATCCAGTGTGTGTGTGAGTCGTACCGTATCCAGTGTGTGTGAGTCGTACCGTATCCAGTGTGTGTGAGTCGTACCGTATCCAGTGTGTGTGTGAGTCGTACCGTATCCAGTGTGTGTGTGTCGTACCGTATCCAGTGTGTGTGTGTCGTACCGTATCCAGTGTGTGTGTGAGTCGTACCGTATCCAGTGTGTGTGTGTGAGTCGTACCGTATCCAGTGTGTGTGTGAGTCGTACCGTATCCAGTGTGTGTGTGAGTCGTACCATATCCAGTGTGTGAGAGAGAGAGTCGTACCGTATCCAGTGTGTGAGAGAGAGTCGTACCGTATCCAGTGTGTGTGTGAGTCGTACCGTATCCAGTGTGTGTGTGAGTCGTACCATATCCAGTGTGTGAGAGAGTGAGTCGTACCTTATCCAGTGTGTGAGAGAGAGTCGTACCGTATCCAGTGTGTGTGTGAGTCGTACCGTATCCAGTGTGTGTGTGTGAGTCGTACCGTATCCAGTGTGTGTGTGAGTCGTACCGTATCCAGTGTGTGTGTGAGTCGTACCGTATCCAGTGTGTGTGTGAGTCGTACCGTATCCAGTGTGTGTGAGAGAGAGTCGTACCGTATCCAGTGTGTGTGTGTGTGTGTGTGTGAGAGAGAGAGTCATACCATATCCAGTGTGTGTGTGTCTATGTGTGTGAGTCGTACTGTGTCCAGTGTGTGTATGAGTGAGAGAGAGTCATACCATATCCAGTGTGTGTGTGTCTATGTGTGTGAGTCGTACTGTGTCCAGTGTGTGTATGAGTGAGAGAGAATGGTACAGTGTCCAGTGTGTGTGTGTGTGTGAGTGGTACCGTGTCCAGTGTGTGTGTGTGTGAGTGGTACCGTGTCCAGTGTGTGTGTGTGTGAGTGGTACCGTGTCCAGTGTGTGTGTGTGTGAGTGGTACCGTGTCCAGTGTGTGTGTGTGTGAGTGGTACCGTGTCCAGTGTGTGTGTGTGTGAGTGGTACCGTGTCCAGTGGGCCTCGAAGAAGGCAGAGTAGTATACGATGGTGGGTAGCAGGGCGGAGAAGGCCCACAGCAGCAGGGTGGGGAAGAACTGGGTCACAATGGGGTTCTGGAGGAAGAGATGAAGAGAGGGAGGAGAGGAAGACCGGGAGGGAGGAGAGGAAGAGCGGAAGGAGAGGAAGGAGAGGTGGAGGATGAGGAAGAGAGGTAGAGGAGGGAGGGGTAGAACATTGCAGATGAAGGTTAACAGTTAAGGTTAGTTATAGTACAGACTAATGCCCTTTATCCACTATAGTGTCAACCAAACCATACTCTGCTGGCTCCTGTCCAGCTCAGTTACAGCACGGTGGGTGTGTAACCAGTCCAGTGCAGGACAGCTTGATTCAGTCGTGTGAAAAGGGTCAAACTGATCTGCGTCTCAAATGGCACTTTATTTCCTTATATAGTGCACTATATAGAGAATAGGGTGCACTATATAGAGAATAGAGTGCACTAAATAGGGAATAGGGTGCTGTTTGGAACGCATATTGACATTCGACCTCCTGAGCTTCAGAACGAGAGGTCAAAGGTGACTCACGTTGAGGTACTCGACAGGCTTGGTGACGTTGAACTTGTCCATGGTGGAGATGATGATGGCGGGGGTTGTGAGGAAGAAGAGGAGGAGGAAGAGGATACAGTTGATGATGAAGCATCTCAGCCACCAGGGGAACCCTCCTACTGACAAATGCTCCCTGGGAGAAATCAGGAGAGGACAGGTCAATCTATCAATCCAAGAATAGAATGCAACTTTATGATCCATACAGGGTTCATACACATTTTCACAGATTGAAAAGTAAAAAAATTCCATTACTTCTCCGTGACCTTTAACCAAATTTCCATGACCAACAATTGGCTGCGTCTCTATGTACATACAGAGTCCTCTGTAATTATTGGGACAATGACACATTTTTGTTGTTTTGGCTTTGCGCTCTAGCACTTTGGATTTGAAAATACAATTACTATGAGGTTAAAGTGCAGACTGTCAGCTTTAATTTGAGGGTATTTTCATCCATATCGGGTGAACCGTTTAGAAATTACAGCACTTTTTATACCTAGTCCCCCCCATTTTAGAGGAGCAAAAGTATAGGGACAAATTCACTTATATTTGTATTGAAGTATACAGAAGTTTAGTATTTGGTCCCATTTTCCTAGCACCCAATGATTACATAAAGCTTGTGACTCTACAAAGTTGTTGGATGCATTTGCTGTTTGTTTTGGTTTTGGGTCAGATAGGGTGGTTGACCACCCATTATCTCTCCTGGAGGGTGGTTGACCACCCATTATCTCTCCTGGAGGGTGGTTGACCACCCATTATCTCTCCTGGAGGGTGGTTGACCACCCATTATCTCTCCTGGAGGGTGGTTTACCACCCATTATCTCTCCTGGAGGGTGGTTGACCACCCATTATCGCTCCTGGAGGATGGTTGACCACCCATTATCTCTCCTGGAGGATGGTTGACCACCCATTATCTCTCCTGGAGGGTGGTTGACCACCCATTATCTCTCCTGGAGGATGGTTGACCACTCATTATCTCTCCTGGAGGATGGTTGACCACCCATTATCTCTCCTGGAGGGTGGTTGACCACCCATTATCTCTCCTGGAGGATGGTTGACCACCCATTATCTCTCCTGGAGGGTGGTTGACCACCCATTATCTCTCCTGGAGGATGGTTGACCACCTATTATCTCTCCTGGAGGATGGTTGACCACCCATTATCTCTCCTGGAGGATGGTTGACCACCCATTATCTCTCCTGGAGGATGGTTGACCACCCATTATCTCTCCTGGAAGAAGGTTGACCACCCATTATCTCTCCTGGAGGAAGGTTGACCACCTTTGATGTAAAACATTTCAACATTACAACCAAATACGTTTTATACCTTTTGAAATAATTTGCTCATTCAATATATCAAAGAAAAAATGGATATGGTAGGCAATACATATTTTTATTCAGCTGAAGCAAGCCCACTTTTCTAGTTTAGTCATATTTACCTTAGAAGTGTTTACTTTGCAGGCTGACTAGCATCTACTGAGTCACAATGTCTCATACATTCTATATACAAATCAACTGGAAGTATCTATAAAACAAGTTTTGAATAATCCAAAATAAAGGCTACATCTAATATTTTTTCCTAAAATTAATGTTCACGATTCACAATTTCTTATTTTGATTCACATGACTCCAACCTAAGGTGTATGTAAACTTCCGACTTCAACTGTATTACCTCAATTACCTTGACTAACCGGTGCCACATTGACTGTACCGTAACACCCTGTATATAGCCTCCACATTGATTCTGTACCAGTACCCCCTGTATATAGCCTCCACATTGACTCTGTACCGTAACACCCTGTATATAGCCTCCACATTGAGTCTGCACCGTAACACCCTGTATATAGCCTCCACATTGATTCTGTACCGGTACCTTCTGTATATAGCCTACACATTGACTCTGTACCAGTACCCCCTGTATATAGCCTCCACATTGACTCTGTACTGGTACCTCCTGTATATAGCCTCCACATTGACTCTGTACCGTAACACCCTGTACATAGCCTCCACATTGACTCTACCGTAACACCCTGTATATAGTCTCCACATTGACTCTGTACTGTAACACCCTCTATATAGCCTCGCTATTGTTATTTACTGCTGCTGTTTATTTGTTTTTCATATCTTTTTTTTTTTGGGGGGGGGGGGGGGGGGGGTTGTTCTTAAAACTGCATTGTTGGTTAAGGCCATGTAAGTAAGCATTTCACTGTAAGGTCTACACCTGTTGTATTCGGCGCATGTGACTAATAAAATTTGATTTAAAGGGTTGCCCGGCCCAAGCAGTCAAAGTGATGTAATTTAACCATTATTCTGCGTTGTAAATTGACATGGAATTGGGTGATTTTTTTTCTTATCGCTTCAAAACGGAAAATGGATGAAAATAAAATGGCAGTTTTAACATTAAGAAAAATTGTCACAACCTCTTGTAGGAGAAGATTTGAATACCCCTGGCCTAGAGGGGCTTCCACTCTATGACCCTTCACATACATACAGGACTGAGGCTGACACCAAGAGACGACGCCAGATATGTACAGTCTCAGCTGTGAGGTAATCTGATAACAGCACTCAGCAGTTGGCTAATCATCTACACCAGCTGTCACGAGTCAAGATCACTTCCGCAGTCAAAAAGAAAGCAGTCAGTCCACTCAGATTTTTTTTTTTTTTACATTAACCCAATAAAAACTGTTCTGTAGGAATGAGGTGTGTAGTAGCCCTAATACATTATCACAGCATATTGGCTATATGCCTGGTCTAATACATTATCACAGCATATTGGCTATATGCCTGGTCTAATACACTATCACAGCATATTGGCTATATGCCTGGTCTAATACACTATCACAGCATATTGGCTATATGCCTGGTCTAATACACTATCACAGCATATTGGCTATATGCCTGGCCTGCCAATATTGTTCTTCTCAGACCATATTATATTTCAAAGCTCAAAACAAAAGAGTTGGTGTAGCACTTGTGAGGCACAGACCTGCATAAATTGAAATAATGTGCAAATAATGTCCTTTTTTATTTTACTGGACTGATGGTACCTGCATCTGACGTTCATGGTGCTTTCAAGAAAACTGGGAACTCGGGGGGGAGAAGGTCAAATCATGCATGACCTCCGTGAACTTCAGGTCGGGGCGCTCTAGAAAGATGCCAGAGTATCCGAGTCAGATGACCGTTCAAAATGATTTTCCCGAGTTTCCAGTTGTCTTGAAAGCACATTGAACATCAGATGCAGGGACCATCAGTCCTTGAACGCACTGAAGTAGGATATTCCCAGAGTTCCCAGTTGTTTTGAACACGGCATTAGTCTCAGCGGAGAGAGGGAGAGAGCAGCAGAGGGTCCGACTCTCACCGTCCCTGCTCGCTCTCGCCAACCTTTCCTACGGTGAGACTGACCAG
Organism: Salmo salar; assembly: GCF_965601325.2. NCBI lineage: Eukaryota > Metazoa > Chordata > Actinopteri > Salmoniformes > Salmonidae > Salmo > Salmo salar. Next base: position 42,765,482 of record NC_138309.1, on the reverse strand, counting down.
AGGGGCCACCAGTCTTCCACCTGGTGGCGTAACGAGTCGCTCCGCATCTGCCTCATGCACAAATTAATGTTGTTCCTATGACCAGAGAATGTCAAATATTCTGTGATATTAAAATAGACACGACGAGCTGCTAATAATAATTAAAACGCAGAGCTATCGATATAATCGGCTACTCATTCATTGCAGTGGAATTATGGAGAAGAGCGTTTTATGTTTTGCAATAGTGTTGAATAAAAACTGGGTTGATTGACAGTGCTAAATAAAACTTAAACATGAACTCAGTCATAAAAACAGTAGCTTTTTGCTGTATTCTTTGCCAGTCTCTTTCTGGTCATGGTTTTAGTATCGAAACTTTGCTGTGTGGAAACTGTACGTAGTCCTAGTGATTTGAGCTATCCGATTGGCCAGCGCAGTAGGTGCACGCGATTTACCCACAGATAACCCGGTCCGCTGGATAGACGGAGTTTGTCTTTTCAGGCAAATAAAATGGTTCAAAATGGGAACAATGTCTACCCAAGGCGCAGGGCTTCTGAATCAAACGCAACTACTGCCAACAGTGCAACACGCAACACCTTTAAGCCTTTATGGTTGACTTTTCTACAGAAATGTTTGCTGATCGAATAGGAATGCCTTGATCGCAGTCGACCGGTCGGTGACCACTGATCTAGACAGGAGAGAGACTTTTTTTTCTTGCTTGTTCCTTTGTTTTTTAATATACTGCTCAAAAAAATAAAGGGAACACTTAAACCACACATCCTAGATCTGAATGAAAGAAATAATCTTATTAAATACTTTTTTCTTTACATAGTTGATTGTGCTGACAACAAAATCACACAAAAATAATCAATGGAAATCCAATTTATCAACCCATGGAGGTCTGGATTTGGAGTCACACTCAAAATTAAAGTGGAAAACCACACTACAGGCTGATCCAACTTTGATGGAATGTCCTTAAAACAAGTCAAAATGAGGCTCAGTAGTGTGTGTGGCCTCCACGTGCCTGTATGACCTCCCTACAACGCCTGGGCATGCTCCTGATGAGGTGGCGGATGGTCTCCTGAGGGATCTCCTCCCAGACCTGGACTAAAGCATCCACCAACTCCTGGACAGTCTGTGGTGCAACGTGGCGTTGGTGGATGGAGCGAGACATGATGTCCCAGATGTGCTCAATTGGATTCAGGTCTGGGGAACGGGCGGGCCAGTCCATAGCATCAATACCTTCCTCTTGCAGGAACTGCTGACACACTCCAGCCACATGAGGTCTAGCATTGTCTTGCATTAGGAGGAACCCAGGGCCAACCGCACCAGCATATGGTCTCACAAGGGGTCTGAGGATCTCATCTCAGTACCTAATGGCAGTCAGGCTACCTCTGGCGAGCACATGGAGGGCTGTGCGGCCCCCCAAAGAAATGCCACCCCACACCATGACTGACCCACCGCCAAACCGGTCATGCTGGAGGATGTTGCAGGCAGCAGAACGTTCTCCACGGCGTCTCCAGACTCTGTCACGTCTGTCACGTGCTCAGTGTGAACCTGCTTTCATCTGTGAAGAGCACAGGGCCCCAGTGGCGAATTTGCCAATCTTGGTGTTCTCTGGCAAATGCCAAACGTCCTGCACGGTGTTGGGCTATAAGCACAACCCCCACCTGTGGACGTCGGGCCCTCATACCACCCTCATGGAGTCTGTTTCTGACCGTTTGAGCAGACACATGCACATTTGTGGCCTGCTGGAGGTCATTTTGCAGGGCTCTGGCAGTGCTCCTCCTGCTCCTCCTTCGCACAAAGGCGGAGATAGCGGTCCTGCTGCTAGGTTGTTGCCCTCCTACGGCCTCCTCCACGTCTCCTGATGTACTGGCCTGTCTCCTGGTAGCGCCTCAATGCTCTGGACACTACGCTGACAGACACAGCAAACCTTCTTGCCATAGCTTGCATTGATGTGCCATCCTGGATGAGCTGCACTACCTGAGCCACTTGTGTGGGTTGTAGACTCCGTCTCATGCTACCACTAGAATGAAAGCACCGCCAGCATTCAAAAGTGACCAAAACATCAGCCAGGAAGCATAGGTACTGAGAAGTGGTCTGTGGTCCCCACCTGCAGAACCACTCCTTTATTGGGGGTGTCTTGCTAATTGCCTATAATTTCCACCTGTTGTCTATTCCATTTGCACAACAGCATGTGAAATGTATTGTCAATCAGTGTTGCTTCCTAAGTGGACAGTTTGATTTCACAGAAGTGTGATTGACTTGGAGTTACATTGTGTTGTTTAAGTGTTCCCTTTATTTTTTTGAGCAGTGTACAAATATATATATTTAAAAAATATATGTGATAAGTTCTATGCAAAATGAAACGCCTCTCTGAGGACATTAACGTTTTCTGAATCTGAATCGGTTTCTCTAAATGGAAATTCCCCCCCCCCCCCCCCCCCGCCAAGAGAAACATATTACGTTGTAAAATGTATTTCCTACACATTTTGCCATGACGAATTTGCAATTGTATTACTCATTTCCTGCAATTCTACACATTTTGCCATAGGGTGGAGGTAAATGTTTACAGTTTTAAATATGATAACTAATGATCAATGAGCCACACCCCGGTGGGTAATTCAACCAACAAACTACAAGTTTGGATAGCTTGCTGCTCGACTAAATTTACCAATCAAATAAATGTTTTGCTGACAGGACTAATTGAGTAATTGTTGATGCACAACCAAATTTCTAAATTACACCTTATACAATATATAATATATATATATATATATATATATATATATATATATATATATATATATATATATATATATATATAGACATAATAATATTATATTACTTTAACACTCAACAGTAAATTGAGACGCTGACTGAGTCCCCCCTGCTCTGTCAGGTTGGATGGGGAGCGTTGCTGCACAGCTATTATCAGGACTTTCCAGAAACGGTCGATCGGGTTTAAGTCCGGGCTCTGGCTGGGCCACTCAAGCACGGGGGTGGTAGCATCATGTTGTGGGGGTGCTTTGCTGCAGGAGGGACTGGTGCACTTCACAAAGTAGATGGCATCATGAGGATGGAAAATTATTTGGATATATTGAAGCAACATCTCAAGACATCAGTCAGGAAGTTAAAGCTTCGTCGCAAATGGGTCTTCCAAATGGACAATGACCCCAAGCATACTTCCAAAGTTGTGGCAAAATGGCTTAAGGACAACAAAGTCAAGGTATTGGAGTGGCCCTCACAAAAACCTGACCTCAATCCTGTAGAAAATGTGTGGGCAGAACTGAAAAAGCGCGTGTGAGCAAGGAGGCCTAGAAACCTGACAGTTACACCAGCTCTGTTAGGAGGAATGGGCCAAAATTCCCCCAACTTATTGTGGGAAGCTTGTGAAAGGCTACCTGAAATGTTTGACCCAAGTTAAACAATTTAAAGGCAATGCTACCAAATACTAATTGAGTGTATGTAAACTTCTTACCCACTGGGAATGTGATGAAAGAAATAAAAGCTGAAATAAATCATTCTCTGTACTATTATTCTGACATTTCACATTCTTAAAATAAAGTGGTGATCCTAACTGACCTAAGACAGGGCATTTTTTAAATGTATTTGGCTAAGGTATATATATATACGGGGGCCTACAAAGGGGGACAGTTGCCCATCCCTGTTCTACATGTATCCAAGTCAAATAGACCTGGGGTAAATCTGACATCATAACACACTCAAGAGAACTGCTGTCTAACCAGAAGTCGTTCTTACTTTGGATGTCTGGTGGTGACATAACACATTAAATTCCCCAGAGGGAAACGGAGTACATAAATCTGTGCTGTATGTATGTGTGTGTTCTCACCAGTAGACGTTCTGTGGGTCTGGCGCATAGCCGACCGTCCAGGAATATGTGTGAAGGTGCTGGCTGAAGGTAGAAGACCTGGGTTCCCTCTGACAGTGGCAGCCCTGACAGTTACAGGCATTGTAGTCCTTCAGGATACTGAACAGGGAACCATATAGGAAGACATCACTCAATTTATAGTTACCAACGCACAAAAAAAGACAAACATTGATTTCCAGCTTTCTCACATTCGTTCCAATAGCCGAGTGATGAACGACACTTGAAAGTATAGAAGGAGAGATTACAAAAAAAAAACGCAAACATCCTCTCATTCCTCTGGTCACACAGGCTCTTACATGGCGGTCATGGCTTCGTTCTGGAACGTAACAAAGGCCATTCCTAGTGGTTTACTGTTGACCTTCTCCTTCTCCTTCCTGTACTCCTCCTTCAGCTTCGACTCCAGCTTGGTGTAGTAACTCACTGCCTCCTCCTGTAGGATAGAGATGGTTAGTTAGAAGATGAAGAAGACGAAGAAGAAGGACTAATGAGAATACTATGAGTGAGACGGTACGAAAGACAGATTTATGGTCACTTTAAGCAACATATCCAAAGGGAATTTGATTGTGGCATTTGGATAGGAAAAAGAAAACACTCACAAATACAAATTCCAAGAAACATTTTGAATCAACTCCTTAGGAGTATTGTTATGATGTGGTACTGTAAATGGGTTTGAGGTGAGGGTTAAAAATACAGCTAGACTTTGGTCTTACCTGTTCACAGCCCTTGATAATACAGCAGCAGAGATGTCCACAGGGTTTGGGGTTGATCATGGTGGGGATGTGTTCCTTGGACTGTAGGTCTTTAAAGAACTTCATACTACGTTCAGTCTTCTTCCTGTTTACAGAAGCACATGACAGCACACATGCTCATATCACATGACCAAATACACTGGCCATACACAGGATTACTAGACAAATTAATATTGCTCATAGAGATGGAAAGAGGACTCATCTGTGCCGCTATGGCGTCTGTGACAGCATGGGTAGCGCCATTAAGGCTATCTCAATTTTAAAGTAGTGCATGTTCTTCTTCTTTTGTGCTTGAAAAAAGTGTGAAACGAATATATTGGTGATTTACCGCCAACTGCAGTGTTGGGAGTACTGAATCAAATCTGTGACGACTAGATGTAGTTTGGACCACTATCATGGTCCCAACACACTGAGACAGTCATGAAGAGGGCACGACAACACCTTTTTGTATCCCGGTTTCACCTGTACCGGGCAGATGGCAGACAGCGTGTATGGTGTTGTGTGGGCGAGCAGTTTGCTGATGTCAACGTTGTGAACAGAGTGCCCCATGGTGACGGTGGGGTTATGGTATTGGCAGGTATAAGCTACAGACAAAGAACACAATTGCATTTTATCAGTGGCTATTTGAATGCACAGAGATACTGTGACAAGACCTCAAGGCCCATTGTCATGCCATTCATCCGCCGCCATCAACTCATGTTTCAGCATGATAATACATGGCCCCATGTCACAAGGATCTGTACACGATTCCTGGAAGCTGAAAATGTCCCAGTTCTTCCATGGCTTGCATACTCAGCAGTCACCCATTGAGCATGTGTGGGATGCTCTGGATCGACGTGTACGACAGCGTGTTCCAGTTCCTGCCAATATCCAGCAACTTCCCACAGCCACTGAAGAGGAGTGGGACCAACATTCCACAGGCCACAATCAACAGCCTGATCAACTCTATGCGAAGGAGATGTGTCGTGCTGCATGAGGCAAATGGTGGTCACACCAGATACTGACTGGTTCTCTGATCCACACTCCTACCTTTTTAAAAAGTTATCTGTGACCAACAGATGTATACCTCTATCCCCAGTCATGTGAAATCATAGATTAGGTCCTAATTTATTTATTTCAATTGACTGATTTCCGTATAATGAACTGTAACTCAGTAAAATCTTTCAAATTGTTGCATGTTGCGTTTATTTTTGTTCAGTATACTTTAAAATGGTGGAAGACCCTCAATGGGAAATGTCCATGCTAAAACGTGTTAAATCTAAATTTCAGTCCTCGAACTCTCTCTATGGTGTTGCTACAGACAGCGACAGTCAAGAGGAGACACTACTTACCGTTCTGAGTTCAGGGACATCAGCTTGGCAACATCGTAACAAATACGAGCCTCTAGAACACAGCAGTTTTCATAAGCCTGTCTGTATTGAGAGAAAGGGAGGGTGGAGAGGGAAAGGGAGGGTGGAGAGGGAAAGGGAGGGTGGAGAGGGAAAGGGAGGGTGGAGAGAGAAAGGGAGGGTGGAGAGGGAAAGGGAGGGTGGAGAGGGAAAGGGAGGGTGGAGAGAGAAAGGGAGGGTGGAGAGGGAAAGGGAGGGTGGAGAGAGAAAGGGAGGGTGGAGAGGGAAAGGGAGGGTGGAGAGGGAAAGGGAGGGTGGAGAGGGAAAGGGAGGGTGGAGAGGGAAAGGGAGGGTGGAGAGAGAAAGGGAGGGTGGAGAGGGAAAGGGAGGGTGGAGAGGGAAAGGGAGGGTGGAGAGGGAAAGGGAGGGTGGAGAGGGAAAGAGATGGAAAGGTAAGGATTACATTTTTTTTTTTTAAGTATGGACATGGAGGAATCTGTTTATACAAGCCTATAGTATTCCCTTCAGTCCTTTGTTGGTTGCAGACATTAAATCGTAGGTTAGAAGTCCCTCAGCAGTCTCTCTCTGTATTAACATGTCACAGTCATAGAAATAGGGCTAAAACATATGAATGCAGAAGCACACTCATTACGGAACGTTGACTTGAATGGCAATGTCTGTTCTAGTAATTCTGTTTCTATGGTGACAGCGACCACTGCCAGTATCTATACAGAACCACACCACGACGACAGGGGAGGGGGGGGGGATTAGATTCAGATCGAAAGCATTTCAAATCAAGGAAGTGACCCACGGTCGATATTCTAGTAATATAATTACCTTTTATCACATTCACTATTACAGGACTGTAATCTAATCACGCTGAACAAAAATATAAAACGCAACATGTAAAGTGTTGGTCCCATGTTTCATGAGCTGAAATAAAAGATGCCAGAAATTTTCCATATGCACAAAAAGCTTATTTCTCTCAAATTTTGTGCACAAATGTGTTTTTTATTTATCCCTGTTAGTGAGCATTTCTCCTTTGCCCAGATAATCTATCCACCTGACAAATGTGGCATATCAATAAACTGATTAAACAGCATGATCATTACACAGGTGCACCTTGTGCTGGGGACAATAAAAGGCCACTAAAATGTGCAGTTTTGACACACAACACAATGCCACAGATGTCTCACGTTGAGGGAGCACACAATTTATATGCTGACTGCAGAAAAGTCCTCCAGATCAGTTGCCAGAAAATTTTATGATAATTTCTCTACCATAAGCCGCCTCTAAAGTCGTTTTAGAGAATTTGGTAGTACGTCCAACCGGCCTCACAACCGCAGACAGCGTGTATGGCGTGGTGTGGGCGAGCAGTTTGCTATTGTCAACGTTGTGAACTTAGTGCCCCATAGTGGCGGTGGGGTTATGGTATGAGCAGGCATAAACTGAGGACAATGAACACAATTGCATTTTATCAATGGCAATTTGAATACACATAGATACCGTGACGAGATCCTGATACCCATTGTCGTGCCATTCATCCGCCGCCATCACCTCATGTTTCAGCATGATAATACACGGCCCCATGTTACAAGGATCTGTACATAATTCCTTTAAACTGAAAACGTCCCAGTTCTTCCATGGCCTGCATACTCAGCAGTCACCCATTGAGCATGTTTGGAATGCTCAGGATCGACGTGTAAGACAGCGTGTTCCAGTTCCTGCCAATATCCAGCAACTTCTCACAGCCATTGAAGAGGAGTGGGACAACATTCCACTGGCCACAATCAACAGCCTGATCAACTCTATGCGAAGGAGATGTTGGTCTCTCTCTCTCTCTCTCTCTCTGCAGGCTACTGGCCAACTGACATGTTGGTCTCTCTCTCTCTCTCTGCAGGCTACTGGCCAACTGACATGTTGGTCTCTCTCTCTCTGCAGGCTACTGGCCAACTGACATGTTGGTCTGTCTCTCTCTCTCTGCAGGCTACCGGCCATCTGACATGTTGGTCTCTCTCTCTCTCTCTGCAGGCTACTGGCCATCTGACATGTTGGTCTCTCTCTCTCTGCAGACTACTGGCCAACTGACATGTTGGTCTCTCTCTCTGCAGGCTACTGGCCATCTGACATGCTGGTCTCTCTCTCTCTCTCTCTCTGCAGGCTACTGGCCAACTGACATGTTGGTATCTCTCTCTCTCTCTGCAAGCTACTGGCCAACTGACATGTTGGTCTCTCTCTCTCTCTCTCTGCAGGCTACTGGCCAACTGACATGTTGGTCTCTCTCTCTCTCTCTGCAGGCTACTGGCCAACTGACATGTTGGTCTCTCTCTCTCTGCAGGCTACTGGCCAACTAACATGTTGGTCTCTCTCTCTCTGCAGGCTACTGGCCAACTGACATGTTGGTCTCTCTCTGCAGGCTACTGGCCAACTGACATGTTGGTCTCTCTCTGCAGGCTACTGGCCAACATTGACATGTTGGTCTCGCTCTCTCTCTCTGCAGGCTACTGGCCAACTGACATGTTGGTCTCTCTCTCTCTGCAGGCTACTGGCCAACTGACATGTTGGTCTCTCTCTCTCTCTGCAGGCTACTGGAAATCTGACATGTTGGTCTCTCTCTCTCTCTCTCTCTCTCTCTGCAGACGACTGGCCAACTGACATGTTGGTCTCTCTCTCTCTCTGCAGGCTACTGGCCAACTGACATGTTGGTCTCTCTCTGCAGGCTACTGGCCATCTGACATGTTGGTCTCTCTCTCTCTCTCTCTCTCTCTCTGCAGATGACTGGCCAACTGACATGTTGGTGTCTCTCTCTCTGCAAGCTACTGGCCAACTGACATGTTGGTCTCTCTCTCTCTGCAGGCTACTGGCCAACTGACATGTTGGTCTCTCTCTCTCTCTCTCTCTCTGCAGGCTACTGGCCATCTGACATGTTGGTCTCTCTCTCTCTCTCTCTCTCTCTGCAGGCTACTGGCCATCTGACATGTTGGTCTCTCTCTCTCTCTCTGCAAGCTACTGGCCATCTGACATGTTGGTCTCTCTCTCTCTCTCTGCAGGCTACTGGCCATCTGACATGTTGGTCTCTCTCTCTCTCTGCAGGCTACTGGCCATCTGACATGTTGGTCTCTCTCTCTCTGCAGGCTACTGGCCAATGACATGTTGGTCTCTCTCTCTCTCTCTCTGCAGGCTACTGGCCAACTGACATGTTGGTCTCTCTCTCTCTTTCTGCAGGCTACTGGCCAACTGACATGTTAGTCTCTCTCTCTCTCTCTGCAGGCTACTGGCCAACTGACATGTTGGTCTCTCTCTGCAGGCTACTGGCCATCTGACATATTGGTCTCTCTCTCTCTCTCTCTCTCTGCAGACTACTGGCCAACTGACATGTTGGTCTCTCTCTCTCTCTCTGCAGGCTACTGGCCATCTGACATGTTGGTCTCTCTCTCTCTCTCTGCAGGCTACTGGCCATCTGACATGTTGGTCTCTCTCTCTCTCTGCAGGCTACTGGCCATCTGACATGTTGGTCTCTCTCTCTCTGCAGGCTACTGGCCAACTGACATGTTGGTCTCTCTCTCTCTCTCTCTCTCTCTGCAGGCTACTGGCCAACTGACATGTTGGTCTCTCTCTCTCTGCAGGCTACTGGCCAACTGACATGTTGGTCTCTCTCTGCAGGCTACTGGCCATCTGACATGTTGGTCTCTCTCTCTCTCTCTCTCTCTCTCTGCAGACTACTGGCCAACTGACATGTTGGTCTCTCTCTCTCTCTGCAGGCTACTGGCCAAATGACATGTTGGTCTCTCTCTCTCTCTCTGCAGGCTACTGGCCATCTGACATCTTGGTCTCTCTCTCTCTCTGCAGGCTACTGGCCAACTGAAATGTTGGTCTCTCTCTCTCTGCAGGCTACTGGCCAACTGACATGTTGGTCTCTCTCTCTCTCTCTGCAGGCTACTGGCCAACTGACATGTTGGTCTCTCTCTCTCTCTGCAGGCTACTGGCCAACTGACATGTTGGTCTCTCTGTCTCTGCAGGCTACTGGCCAACTGACATGTTGGTCTCTCTCTCTCTCTCTCTCTCTCTCTCTGCAGGCTACTGGCCAACTGACATGTTGGTCTCTCTCTCTCGCTCTCTGCAGGCTACTGGCCGACTGACATGTTGGTCTCTCTCTCTCTCTGCAGGCTACTGGCCAACTGACATGTTGGTCTCTCTCTCTCTCTGCAGGCTACTGGCCAACTGACATGTTGGTCTCTCTCTCTCTCTGCAGGCTACTGGCCAACTGACATGTTGGTCTCTCTCTCTCTGCAGGCTACTGGCCAACTGACATGTTGGTCTCTCTCTCTCTGCAGGCTACTGGCCAACTGACATGTTGGTCTCTCTCTCTCTGCAGGCTACTGGCCAACTGACATGTTGGTCTCTCTCTCTCTGCAGGCTACTGGCCATCTGACATGTTGGTCTCTCTCTCTCTCTCTCTCTCTCTGCAGGCTACTGGCCAACTGACATTTTGGTCTCTCTCTGCAGGCTACTGGCCAAATGACATGTTGGTCTCTCTCTCTCTCTCTCTCTGCAGGCTACTGGCCAACTGACATGTTGGTCTTTCTCTCTCTGCAGGCTACTGGCCAACTGACATGTTGGTATTTCTCTCTCTCTCTCTGCAGGCTACTGGCCAACTGACATGATGGTCTCTCTCTCTCTCTCTGCAGGCTACTGGCCAACTGACATGTTGGTCTCTCTCTGCAGGCTACTGGCCAACTGACATGTTGGTCTCTCTCTCTCTCTCTCTCTGCAGGCTACTGGCCAACTGACATGTTGGTCTCTCTCTCTCTGCAGGCTACTAGCCAACTGACATGTTGGTATCTCTCTCTCTCTCTCTGCAGGCTACTGGCCAACTGACATGTTGGTCTCTCTCTCTCTCTGCAGGCTACTGGCCAACTGACATGTTGGTCTCTCTCTCTCTCTCTGCAGACGACTGGCCAACTGACATGTTGGTCTCTCTCTCTCTCTCTCTCTCTCTCTCTGCAGGCTACTGGCCATCTGACATGTTGGTCTCTCTCTCTCTCTCTCTGCAGGCTACTGGCCAACTGACATGTTGGTCTCTCTCTCTCTCTCTCTGCAGGCTACTGGCCAACTGACATGTTGGTCTCTCTCTCTCTGCAGGCTACTGGCCATCTGACATGTTGGTCTCTCTCTCTCTGCAGGCTACTGGCCAACTGACATGTTGGTCTCTCTCTCTCTCTCTGCAGGCTACTGGCCAACTGACATGTTGGTCTCTCTCTCTCTCTCTCTGCAGGCTACTGGCCAACTGACATGTTGGTCTCTCTCTCTCTCTCTCTCTCTGCAGACTACTGGCCATCTGACATGTTGGTCTCTATCTCTCTCTCTGCAGGCTACTGGCCAACTGACATGTTGGTCTCTCTCTCTCTCTCTCTGCAGGCTACTGGCCATCTGACATGTTGGTCTCTCTCTCTCTCTCTGCAGGCTACTGGCCAACTGACATGTTGGTCTCTCTCTCTCTGCAGGCTACTGGCCAACTGACATGTTGGTCTCTCTCTCTCTCTCTGCAGGCTACTGGCCAACTGACATGTTGGTCTCTCTCTCTCTCTGCAGGCTACTGGCCAACTGACATGTTGGTCTCTCTGTCTCTGCAGGCTACTGGCCAACTGACATGTTGGTCTCTCTCTCTCTCTCTCTCTCTCTCTCTGCAGGCTACTGGCCAACTGACATGTTGGTCTCTCTCTCTCTGCAGGCTACTGGCCAACTAACATGTTGGTCTCTCTCTCTCTGCAGGCTACTGGCCAACTGACATGTTGGTCTCTCTCTGCAGGCTACTGGCCAACTGACATGTTGGTCTCTCTCTGCAGGCTACTGGCCAACATTGACATGTTGGTCTCGCTCTCTCTCTCTGCAGGCTACTGGCCAACTGACATGTTGGTCTCTCTCTCTCTGCAGGCTACTGGCCAACTGACATGTTGGTCTCTCTCTCTCTCTGCAGGCTACTGGAAATCTGACATGTTGGTCTCTCTCTCTCTCTCTCTCTCTCTCTGCAGACGACTGGCCAACTGACATGTTGGTCTCTCTCTCTCTCTGCAGGCTACTGGCCAACTGACATGTTGGTCTCTCTCTGCAGGCTACTGGCCATCTGACATGTTGGTCTCTCTCTCTCTCTCTCTCTCTCTCTGCAGATGACTGGCCAACTGACATGTTGGTGTCTCTCTCTCTGCAAGCTACTGGCCAACTGACATGTTGGTCTCTCTCTCTCTGCAGGCTACTGGCCAACTGACATGTTGGTCTCTCTCTCTCTCTCTCTCTCTGCAGGCTACTGGCCATCTGACATGTTGGTCTCTCTCTCTCTCTCTCTCTCTCTGCAGGCTACTGGCCATCTGACATGTTGGTCTCTCTCTCTCTCTCTGCAGGCTACTGGCCATCTGACATGTTGGTCTCTCTCTCTCTCTCTGCAGGCTACTGGCCATCTGACATGTTGGTCTCTCTCTCTCTCTGCAGGCTACTGGCCATCTGACATGTTGGTCTCTCTCTCTCTGCAGGCTACTGGCCAATGACATGTTGGTCTCTCTCTCTCTCTCTCTGCAGGCTACTGGCCAACTGACATGTTGGTCTCTCTCTCTCTTTCTGCAGGCTACTGGCCAACTGACATGTTAGTCTCTCTCTCTCTCTCTGCAGGCTACTGGCCAACTGACATGTTGGTCTCTCTCTGCAGGCTACTGGCCATCTGACATATTGGTCTCTCTCTCTCTCTCTCTCTCTGCAGACTACTGGCCAACTGACATGTTGGTCTCTCTCTCTCTCTCTGCAGGCTACTGGCCATCTGACATGTTGGTCTCTCTCTCTCTCTCTGCAGGCTACTGGCCATCTGACATGTTGGTCTCTCTCTCTCTCTGCAGGCTACTGGCCATCTGACATGTTGGTCTCTCTCTCTCTGCAGGCTACTGGCCAACTGACATGTTGGTCTCTCTCTCTCTCTCTCTCTCTCTGCAGGCTACTGGCCAACTGACATGTTGGTCTCTCTCTCTCTGCAGGCTACTGGCCAACTGACATGTTGGTCTCTCTCTGCAGGCTACTGGCCATCTGACATGTTGGTCTCTCTCTCTCTCTCTCTCTCTCTCTGCAGACTACTGGCCAACTGACATGTTGGTCTCTCTCTCTCTCTGCAGGCTACTGGCCAAATGACATGTTGGTCTCTCTCTCTCTCTCTGCAGGCTACTGGCCATCTGACATCTTGGTCTCTCTCTCTCTCTGCAGACGACTGGCCAACTGACATGTTGGTCTCTCTCTCTCTCTGCAGGCTACTGGCCAACTGACATGTTGGTCTCTCTCTCTCTCTGCAGGCTACTGGCCAACTGACATGTTGGTCTCTCTCTCTCTCTGCAGGCTACTGGCCAACTGACATGTTGGTCTCTCTCTCTCTGCAGGCTACTGGCCAACTGACATGTTGGTCTCTCTCTCTCTGCAGGCTACTGGCCAACTGACATGTTGGTCTCTCTCTCTCTGCAGGCTACTGGCCAACTGACATGTTGGTCTCTCTCTCTCTGCAGGCTACTGGCCATCTGACATGTTGGTCTCTCTCTCTCTCTCTCTCTCTGCAGGCTACTGGCCAACTGACATTTTGGTCTCTCTCTGCAGGCTACTGGCCAAATGACATGTTGGTCTCTCTCTCTCTCTCTCTCTGCAGGCTACTGGCCAACTGACATGTTGGTCTTTCTCTCTCTGCAGGCTACTGGCCAACTGACATGTTGGTATTTCTCTCTCTCTCTCTGCAGGCTACTGGCCAACTGACATGATGGTCTCTCTCTCTCTCTCTGCAGGCTACTGGCCAACTGACATGTTGGTCTCTCTCTGCAGGCTACTGGCCAACTGACATGTTGGTCTCTCTCTCTCTCTCTCTCTGCAGGCTACTGGCCAACTGACATGTTGGTCTCTCTCTCTCTGCAGGCTACTAGCCAACTGACATGTTGGTATCTCTCTCTCTCTCTCTGCAGGCTACTGGCCAACTGACATGTTGGTCTCTCTCTCTCTCTGCAGGCTACTGGCCAACTGACATGTTGGTCTCTCTCTCTCTCTCTGCAGACGACTGGCCAACTGACATGTTGGTCTCTCTCTCTCTCTCTCTCTCTCTCTCTCTCTGCAGGCTACTGGCCATCTGACATGTTGGTCTCTCTCTCTCTCTCTCTGCAGGCTACTGGCCAACTGACATGTTGGTCTCTCTCTCTCTCTCTCTGCAGGCTACTGGCCAACTGACATGTTGGTCTCTCTCTCTCTGCAGGCTACTGGCCATCTGACATGTTGGTCTCTCTCTCTCTGCAGGCTACTGGCCAACTGACATGTTGGTCTCTCTCTCTCTCTCTGCAGGCTACTGGCCAACTGACATGTTGGTCTCTCTCTCTCTCTCTCTGCAGGCTACTGGCCAACTGACATGTTGGTCTCTCTCTCTCTCTCTCTCTCTGCAGACTACTGGCCATCTGACATGTTGGTCTCTATCTCTCTCTCTGCAGGCTACTGGCCAACTGACATGTTGGTCTCTCTCTCTCTCTCTCTGCAGGCTACTGGCCATCTGACATGTTGGTCTCTCTCTCTCTCTCTGCAGGCTACTGGCCAACTGACATGTTGGTCTCTCTCTCTCTGCAGGCTACTGGCCAACTGACATGTTGGTCTCTCTCTCTCTCTCTGCAGGCTACTGGCCAACTGACATGTTGGTCTCTCTCTCTCTCTGCAGGCTACTGGCCAACTGACATGTTGGTCTCTCTGTCTCTGCAGGCTACTGGCCAACTGACATGTTGGTCTCTCTCTCTCTCTCTCTCTCTCTCTCTGCAGGCTACTGGCCAACTGACATGTTGGTCTCTCTCTCTCTCTCTGCAGGCTACTGGCCAACTGACATGTTGGTCTCTCTCTCTCTGCAGGCTACTGGCCAACTGACATGTTGGTCTCTCTCTCTCTCTCTGCAGGCTACTGGCCAACTGACATGTTGGTCTCTCTCTCTCTCTGCAGGCTACTGGCCAACTGACATGTTGGTCTCTCTCTCTCTCTCTGCAGGCTACTGGCCAACTGACATGTTGGTCTCTCTCTCTCTCTCTGCAGGCTACTGGCCAACTGACATGTTGGTCTCTCTCTCTCTCTCTGCAGGCTACTGGCCAACTGACATGTTGGTCTCTCTCTCTCTCTCTCTCTCTCTGCAGGCTACTGGCCAACTGACATGTTGGTCTCTCTCTCTCTCTGCAGGCTACTGGCACCCCCCTCCTCCCAGTGTGCGTCCGCCCCCCCCCTCCCAGTGTGCGTCTGTCCCCCCCAGTGTGCCCCCCCTCCCAGTGTGCGTCCGCCCCCCCCCCCCCTCCCAGTGTGCATCCGCCCCCCCCTCCCAGTGTGCATCTGTCCCCCCCAGTGTGCGTCCGCCCCCCCGCTCCCAGTGTGCGTCCGCCCCCCCGCTCCCAGTGTGCATCTGTCCCCCCCAGTGTGCCCCCCCAGTGTGTGTCTGTCCCCCCCCAGTGTGCGTCTGTCGTCCCCTCCCAGTGTGCGTCCGCCCCCCCTCCCAGTCTGCGTCCGCCCCCCCTCCCAGTAATGCGTCTGTCGTCTGTCCCCCAGTGTGCCCCCCCCAGTATGCGCCCCCACCCCAGTGTGCCTCCCCAACACATGACTCAACTAATCCAGCCCATCTGACTTCAGTTAGGAACAATTCCTCAGATAGACCTGCTATTGTATGTTTTGGGCTGGCCTGGGAGGCACGGACTACACACACCACACGGGACACATGGCCCATGGGGAGGGCAGGACTTGCACTGAAGCCTTACCCAACTACCTGGAGGAATGGATCTTCCAGAGAGACCACATTAACGTAACAATGTTAACAGAGCCTCAACTACCTGGGGGAATGGATCTTCCAGAGAGACCACATTAATGTAACAATGTTAACAGAGCTTCAACTACCTGGGGGAATGGATCTTCCAGAGAGACCACATTAACGTAACAATGTTAACAGAGCCTCAACTACCTGGGGGAATGGATCTTCCAGAGAGACCACATTAATGTAACAATGTTAACAGAGCCTTAACTACCTGGGGGAATGGATCTCCCAGAGTGACCACATTAATGTAACAATGTTAACAGAGCCTTAACTACCTGGGGGAATGGATCTTCCAGAGTGACCACATTAATGTAACAATGTTAACAGAGCCTCAACTACCTGGGGGAATGGATCTTCCAGAGAGACTACATTAATGTAACAACCCAACTACCTGGGGGAATGGATCTTCCAGAGAGACCACATTAATGTAACAATGTTAACAGAGCCTCAACTACCTGGGGGAATGGATCTTCCAGAGTGACCACATTAATGTAACAATGTTAACAGAGCCTTAACTACCTGGGGGAATGGATCGTCCAGAGAGACTACATTAGAGCATAAATGGTGGATTCATGTAATTTCTCTCCTAAGGGAGACATTCTAAGATAAACCATTGAGGCTTTCGAAGTGAAATCAAGAAATCATTGGGGCGGCAGGTAGCCTAGTGGTTAGAGCGTTGGACTAGTAACCGAAAGGTTGCAAGATCAAATCCCCGAGCTGACAAGGTAAAAATCTGTCGTTCTGCCCCTGAACAAGGCAGTTAACCCACTGTTCCTAGGCCATCATTGTAAATAAGAATTTGTTCTTAACTGATTTGCCTAGATAAATAAAAGATAAATAAACAGACAGCACTTACTCAAAGTGTTGCTTGATGTGCTTCTCCTCTGCATACTTGGAGATCCCATTGACAAATAAAGTGCGTTTCACCTAAAAAGCAGAGCCAGAAATGAAGATAAAAGGTGCGTGCGTGCGTGCGTGCGTGCGTGCGTGTTCATACCACCCACCAGATCGTCCTCCCTGTAGTGCATCTTGGAGGTGTGTCGTCTCATGCTGTACACGGTCAGCAACAGGTAGAGGAACGCAAAGGTGGTGTGGAGCCACAGCAGCATGTTACTGTGAGGAGAGACAGATAAACCCAGTGAACCACAGCAGTATGTTACTGTGAGGAGAGACAGGTAGAGGTTAACCACAGCAGTATGTTACTGTGAGGAGAGACAGATAAACCAAGTGAACCACAGCAGTATGTTACTGTGAGGAGAGACAGATAAACCCAGTTAACCACAGCAGCATGTTACTGTGAGGAGAGACAGGTAAACCCAGTTAACCACAGCAGTATGTTACTGTGAGGAGAGACAGGTAAACCCAGTTAACCACAGCAGTATGTTACTGTGAGGAGAGACAGATAAACCCAGTTAACCACAGCAGCATGTTACTGTGAGGAGAGACAGGTAAACCCAGTTAACCACAGCAGTATGTTACTGTGAGGAGAGACAGATAAACCCAGTTAACCACAGCAGCATGTTACTGTGAGGAGAGACAGATAAACCCAGTTAACCAAAGCAGCATGTTACTGTGAGGAGAGACAGGTAAACCCAGTTAACCACAGCAGTATGTTACTGTGAGGAGAGACAGGTAAACCCAGTTAACCACAGCAGTATGTTACTGTGAGGAGAGACAGGTAAACCCAGTTAACCACAGCAGTATGTTACTGTGAGGGGAGACAGATAGAGGTTAACCACAGCAGTATATTACTGTGAGGGGAGACAGACAGATAAACGTAGTTAACCACAGCAGTATGTTACTGTGAGGAGAGACAGATAAACCCAGTTAACCACAGCAGTATGTTACTGTGAGGAGAGACAGGTAAACCCAGTTAACCACAGCAGTATGTTACTGTGAGGGGAGACAGATAGAGGTTAACCACAGCAGTATATTACTGTGAGGGGAGACAGACAGATAAACGTAGTTAACCACAGCAGTATGTTACTGTGAGGAGAGACAGATAAACCCAGTTAACCACAGCAGTATGTTACTGTGAGGAGAGACAGGTAAACCCAGTTAACCACAGCAGTATGTTACTGTGAGAAGAGACAGATAGAGGTTAACCACAGCAGTATGTTACTGTGAGGAGAGACAGGTAAACCCAGTTAACCACAGCAGTATGTTACTGTGAGGAGAGACAGGTAAACCCAGTTAACCACAGCAGCATGTTACTGTGAGGAGAGACAGGTAGAGGTTAACCACAGCAGTATGTTACTGTGAGGAGAGACAGGTAAACCCAGTTAACCACAGCAGTATGTTACTGTGAGGAGAGACAGATAACCACAGCAGTATGTTACTGTGAGGGGAGACAGATAAACCCAGTTAACCACAGCAGCATGTTACTGTGAGGAGAGACAGGTAGAGGTTAACCACAGCAGTATGTTACTGTGAGGAGAGACAGATAAACCCAGTTAACCACAGCAGCATGTTACTGTGAGGAGAGACAGGTAGATGTTAACAACAGCAGTATGTTACTGTGAGGAGAGACAGGTAAACCCAGTTAACCACAGCAGTATGTTACTGTGAGGAGTGACAGATAAACCCAGTTAACCACAGCAGCATGTTACTGTGAGGAGAGACAGGTAGATGTTAACAACAGCAGTATGTTACTGTGAGGAGAGACAGGTAAACCCAGTTAACCACAGCAGTATGTTACTGTGAGGAGTGACAGATAAACCCAGTTAACCACAGCAGCATGTTACTGTGAGGAGAGACAGATAAACCCAGTTAACCACAGCAGCATGTTACTGTGAGGAGAGACAGGTAGAGGTTAACCACAGCAGTATGTTACTGTGAGGAGAGACAGATAAACCCAGTTAACCACAGCAGCATGTTACTGTGAGGAGAGACAGGTAGAGGTTAACCACAGCAGTATGTTACTGTGAGGAGAGACAGGTAAACCCAGTTAACCACAGCAGTATGTTACTGTGAGGAGAGACAGATAACCACAGCAGTATGTTACTGTGAGGGGAGACAGATAAACCCAGTTAACCACAGCAGCATGTTACTGTGAGGAGAGACAGGTAGAGGTTAACCACAGCAGTATGTTACTGTGAGGAGAGACAGATAAACCCAGTTAACCACAGCAGCATGTTACTGTGAGGAGAGACAGGTAGATGTTAACAACAGCAGTATGTTACTGTGAGGAGAGACAGGTAAACCCAGTTAACCACAGCAGTATGTTACTGTGAGGAGTGACAGATAAACCCAGTTAACCACAGCAGCATGTTACTGTGAGGAGAGACAGATAAACCCAGTTAACCACAGCAGCATGTTACTGTGAGGAGAGACAGGTAGAGGTTAACCACAGCAGTATGTTACTGTGAGGAGAGACAGATAAACCCAGTTAACCACAGCAGCATGTTACTGTGAGGAGAGACAGGTAGAGGTTAACAACAGCAGTATGTTACTGTGAGGAGAGACAGGTAAACCCAGTTAACCACAGCAGTATGTTACTGTGAGGAGTGACAGATAAACCCAGTTAACCACAGCAGCATGTTACTGTGAGGAGAGACAGATAAACCCAGTTAACCACAGCAGTATGTTACTGTGAGGAGAGACAGATAACCACAGCAGTATGTTACTGTGAGGGGAGACAGATAAACCCAGTTAACCACAGCAGCATGTTACTGTGAGGAGAGACAGGTAGAGGTTAACCACAGCAGTATGTTACTGTGAGGAGAGACAGATAAACCCAGTTAACCACAGCAGCATGTTACTGTGAGGAGAGACAGGTAGATGTTAACAACAGCAGTATGTTACTGTGAGGAGAGACAGGTAAACCCAGTTAACCACAGCAGTATGTTACTGTGAGGAGTGACAGATAAACCCAGTTAACCACAGCAGCATGTTACTGTGAGGAGAGACAGATAAACCCAGTTAACCACAGCAGCATGTTACTGTGAGGAGAGACAGGTAGAGGTTAACCACAGCAGTATGTTACTGTGAGGAGAGACAGATAAACCCAGTTAACCACAGCAGCATGTTACTGTGAGGAGAGACAGGTAGAGGTTAACAACAGCAGTATGTTACTGTGAGGAGAGACAGGTAAACCCAGTTAACCACAGCAGTATGTTACTGTGAGGAGTGACAGATAAACCCAGTTAACCACAGCAGCATGTTACTGTGAGGAGAGACAGATAAACCCAGTTAACCACAGCAGTATGTTACTGTTAGGAGAGACAGGTAAACCCAGTTAACCACAGCAGCATGTTACTGTGAGGAGAGACAGGTAAACCCAGTTAACCACACCAGTATGTTACTGTGAGGAGAGACAGATAGAGGTTAACCACAGCAGTATGTTACTGTGAGGAGAGACAGGTAAACCCAGTTAACCACAGCAGTATGTTACTGTGAGGAGAGACAGGTAAACCCAGTTAACCACAGCAGCATGTTACTGTGAGGAGAGACAGGTAGAGGTTAACCACAGCAGTATGTTACTGTGAGGAGAGACAGGTAAACCCAGTTAACCACAGCAGTATGTTACTGTGAGGAGAGACAGGTAAACCCAGTTAACCACAGCAGTATGTTACTGTGAGGAGAGACAGATAAACCCAGTTAACCACAGAAGTATGTTACTGTGAGGAGAGACAGATAAACCCAGTTAAACACAGCAGTATGTTATTGTGAGGAGAGACAGGTAAACCCAGTTAACCACAGCAGTATGTTACTGTGAGGAGAGACAGGTAAACCCAGTTAACCACAGCAGCATGTTACTGTGAGGAGAGACAGGTAAACCCAGTTAACCACAGCAGTATGTTACTGTGAGGAGAGACAGGTAAACCCAGTTAACCACAGCAGCATGTTACTGTGAGGAGAGACAGGTAAACCCATTTAACCACAGCAGTATGTTACTGTGAGGAGAGACAGGTAAACCCAGTTAACCACAGCAGTATGTTACTGTGAGGAGAGACAGGTAAACCCAGTTAACCACAGCAGTATGTTACTGTGAGGAGAGACAGGTAAACCCATTTAACCACAGCAGTATGTTACTGTGAGGAGAGACAGATAAACCCAGTTAACCACAGCAGTATGTTACTGTGAGGAGAGACAGGTAAACCCAGTTAACCACAGCAGTATGTTACTGTGAGGAGAGACAGGTAAACCCAGTTAACCACAGCAGCATGTTACTGTGAGAAGAGACAGGTAAACCCATTTAACCACAGCAGTATGTTACTGTGAGGAGAGACAGATAAACCCAGTTAACCACAGCAGTATGTTACTGTGAGGAGAGACAGGTAAACCCAGTTAACCACAGCAGCATGTTACTGTGAGGAGAGACAGATAAACCCAGTTAACCACAGCAGTATGTTACTGTGAGGAGAGACAGATAAACCCAGTTAACCACAGCAGTATGTTACTGTGAGGAGAGACATGTAAACCAGGTTAACCACAGCAGTATGTTACTGTGAGGAGAGACAGGTAAACCCAGTTAACCACAGCAGTATGTTACTGTGAGGAGAAACAGATAAACCCAGTTAACCACAGCAGTATGTTACTGTGAGGAGAGACAGGTAAACCCAGTTAACCACAGCAGCATGTTACTGTGAGGAGAGACAGATAAACCCAGTTAACCACAGCAGTATGTTACTGTGAGGAGAGACAGATAACCACAGCAGTATGTTACTGTGAGGAGAGACAGGTAAACCCAGTTAACCACAGCAGTATGTTACTGTGAGGAGAGACAGGTAAACCCAGTTAACCACAGCAGTATGTTACTGTGAGGAGAGACAGATAAACCCAGTTAACAACAGCAGTATGTTACTGTGAGGAGAGACAGGTAAACCCAGTTAACCACAGCAGCATGTTACTGTGAGGAGAGACAGATAAACTCAGTTAACCACAGCAGTATGTTACTGTGAGGAGAGACAGATAAACCCAGTTAACCACAGCAGTATGTTACTGTGAGGAGAGACATGTAAACCAGGTTAACCACAGCAGTATGTTACTGTGAGGAGAGACAGGTAAACCCAGTTAACCACAGCAGTATGTTACTGTGAGGAGAAACAGATAAACCCAGTTAACCACAGCAGTATGTTACTGTGAGGAGAGACAGGTAAACCCAGTTAACCACAGCAGCATGTTACTGTGAGGAGAGACAGATAAACCCAGTTAACCACAGCAGTATGTTACTGTGAGGAGAGACAGATAACCACAGCAGTATGTTACTGTGAGGAGAGACAGGTAAACCCAGTTAACCACAGCAGTATGTTACTGTGAGGAGAGACAGGTAAACCCAGTTAACCACAGCAGTATGTTACTGTGAGGAGAGACAGATAAACCCAGTTAACAACAGCAGTATGTTACTGTGAGGAGAGACAGATAAACCCAGTTAACCACAGCAGTATGTTACTGTGAGGAGAGACAGATAGAGGTTAACCACAGCAGTATGTTACTGTGAGGAGAGACAGATAGAGGTTAACCACAGCAGTATGTTACTGTGAGGAGAGACAGATAGAGGTTAACCACAGCAGTATGTTACTGTGAGGAGAGACAGATAACCACAGCAGTATGTTACTGTGAGGAGAGACAGGTAAACCCAGTTAACCACAGCAGTATGTTACTGTGAGGAGAGACAGGTAAACCCAGTTAACCACAGCAGTATGTTACTGTGAGGGGAGACAGATAAACCCAGTTAACCACAGCAGTATGTTACTGTGAGGAGAGACAGATAAACCCAGTTAACCACAGCAGTATGTTAATGTGAGGAGAAACAAATAAACCCAGTTAACCACAGCAGTATGTTACTGTGAGGAGAGACAGATAAACCCAGATAACCACAGCAGCATGTTACTGTGAGGAGAGACAGATAAACCCAGATAACCACAGCAGCATGTTACTGTGAGGAGAGACAGATAAACCCAGTTAACCACAGCAGCATGTTACTGTGAGGAGAGACAGATAGAGGTTAACCACAGCAGTATGTTACTGTGAGGAGAGACAGATAGAGGTTAACCACAGCAGTATGTTACTGTGAGGAGAGACAGATAGAGGTTAACAACAGCAGTATGTTACTGTGAGGAGAGACAGATAAACCCAGTTAACCACAGCAGTATGTTACTGTGAGGAGAGACAGATAGAGGTTAACCACAGCAGTATGTTACTGTGAGGAGAGACAGGTAAACCCAGTTAACCACAGCAGCATGTTACTGTGAGGAGAGACAGATAGAGGTTAACAACAGCAGTATGTTACTGTGAGGAGAGACAGATAAACCCAGTTAACCACAGCAGTATGTTACTGTGAGGAGAGACAGATAAACCCAGTTAACCACAGCAGTATGTTAATGTGAGGAGAGACAGATAAACCCAGTTAACCACAGCAGTATGTTACTGTGAGGAGAGACAGATAAACCCAGATAACCACAGCAGCATGTTACTGTGAGGAGAGACAGATAAACCCAGTTAACCACAGCAGCATGTTACTGTGAGGAGAGACAGATAGAGGTTAACCACAGCAGTATGTTACTGTGAGGAGAGACAGATAGAGGTTAACCACAGCAGTATGTTACTGTGAGGAGAGACAGATAGAGGTTAACAACAGCAGCATGTTACTGTGAGGAGAGACAGATAGAGGTTAACAACAGCAGTATGTTACTGTGAGGAGAGACAGATAAACCCAGTTAACCACAGCAGTATGTTACTGTGAGGAGAGACAGATAAACCCAGTTAACCACAGCAGTATGTTAATGTGAGGAGAGACAGATAAACCCAGTTAACCACAGCAGCATGTTACTGTGAGGAGAGACAGATAAACCCAGTTAACCACAGCAGCATGTTACTGTGAGGAGAGACAGATAGAGGTTAACCACAGCAGTATGTTACTGTGAGGAGAGACAGATAGAGGTTAACAACAGCAGTATGTTAATGTGAGGAGAGACAGATAAACCCAGTTAACCACAGCAGTATGTTACTGTGAGGAGAGACAGATAAACCCAGTTAACCACAGCAGTATGTTACTGTGAGGAGAGACAGGTAAACCCAGTTAACCACAGCAGTATGTTACTGTGAGGGGAGACAGATAGAGGTTAACCACAGCAGTATATTACTGTGAGGGGAGACAGACAGATAAACGTAGTTAACCACAGCAGTATGTTACTGTGAGGAGAGACAGATAAACCCAGTTAACCACAGCAGTATGTTACTGTGAGGAGAGACAGGTAAACCCAGTTAACCACAGCAGTATGTTACTGTGAGGGGAGACAGATAGAGGTTAACCACAGCAGTATATTACTGTGAGGGGAGACAGACAGATAAACGTAGTTAACCACAGCAGTATGTTACTGTGAGGAGAGACAGATAAACCCAGTTAACCACAGCAGTATGTTACTGTGAGGAGAGACAGGTAAACCCAGTTAACCACAGCAGTATGTTACTGTGAGAAGAGACAGATAGAGGTTAACCACAGCAGTATGTTACTGTGAGGAGAGACAGGTAAACCCAGTTAACCACAGCAGTATGTTACTGTGAGGAGAGACAGGTAAACCCAGTTAACCACAGCAGCATGTTACTGTGAGGAGAGACAGGTAGAGGTTAACCACAGCAGTATGTTACTGTGAGGAGAGACAGGTAAACCCAGTTAACCACAGCAGTATGTTACTGTGAGGAGAGACAGATAACCACAGCAGTATGTTACTGTGAGGGGAGACAGATAAACCCAGTTAACCACAGCAGCATGTTACTGTGAGGAGAGACAGGTAGAGGTTAACCACAGCAGTATGTTACTGTGAGGAGAGACAGATAAACCCAGTTAACCACAGCAGCATGTTACTGTGAGGAGAGACAGGTAGATGTTAACAACAGCAGTATGTTACTGTGAGGAGAGACAGGTAAACCCAGTTAACCACAGCAGTATGTTACTGTGAGGAGTGACAGATAAACCCAGTTAACCACAGCAGCATGTTACTGTGAGGAGAGACAGATAAACCCAGTTAACCACAGCAGCATGTTACTGTGAGGAGAGACAGGTAGAGGTTAACCACAGCAGTATGTTACTGTGAGGAGAGACAGATAAACCCAGTTAACCACAGCAGCATGTTACTGTGAGGAGAGACAGGTAGAGGTTAACAACAGCAGTATGTTACTGTGAGGAGAGACAGGTAAACCCAGTTAACCACAGCAGTATGTTACTGTGAGGAGTGACAGATAAACCCAGTTAACCACAGCAGCATGTTACTGTGAGGAGAGACAGATAAACCCAGTTAACCACAGCAGTATGTTACTGTTAGGAGAGACAGGTAAACCCAGTTAACCACAGCAGCATGTTACTGTGAGGAGAGACAGGTAAACCCAGTTAACCACACCAGTATGTTACTGTGAGGAGAGACAGATAGAGGTTAACCACAGCAGTATGTTACTGTGAGGAGAGACAGGTAAACCCAGTTAACCACAGCAGTATGTTACTGTGAGGAGAGACAGGTAAACCCAGTTAACCACAGCAGTATGTTACTGTGAGGAGAGACAGGTAAACCCAGTTAACCACAGCAGTATGTTACTGTGAGGGGAGACAGATAGAGGTTAACCACAGCAGTATATTACTGTGAGGGGAGACAGACAGATAAACGTAGTTAACCACAGCAGTATGTTACTGTGAGGAGAGACAGATAAACCCAGTTAACCACAGCAGTATGTTACTGTGAGGAGAGACAGGTAAACCCAGTTAACCACAGCAGT
Organism: Salmo salar; assembly: GCF_965601325.2. Lineage (NCBI taxonomy): Eukaryota > Metazoa > Chordata > Actinopteri > Salmoniformes > Salmonidae > Salmo > Salmo salar. The sequence goes on along the minus strand of NC_138309.1, from coordinate 42,739,988 downwards.
ATGTTACTGTGAGGGGAGACAGATAGAGGTTAACCACAGCAGTATATTACTGTGAGGGGAGACAGACAGATAAACGTAGTTAACCACAGCAGTATGTTACTGTGAGGAGAGACAGATAAACCCAGTTAACCACAGCAGTATGTTACTGTGAGGAGAGACAGGTAAACCCAGTTAACCACAGCAGTATGTTACTGTGAGAAGAGACAGATAGAGGTTAACCACAGCAGTATGTTACTGTGAGGAGAGACAGGTAAACCCAGTTAACCACAGCAGTATGTTACTGTGAGGAGAGACAGGTAAACCCAGTTAACCACAGCAGCATGTTACTGTGAGGAGAGACAGGTAGAGGTTAACCACAGCAGTATGTTACTGTGAGGAGAGACAGGTAAACCCAGTTAACCACAGCAGTATGTTACTGTGAGGAGAGACAGATAACCACAGCAGTATGTTACTGTGAGGGGAGACAGATAAACCCAGTTAACCACAGCAGCATGTTACTGTGAGGAGAGACAGGTAGAGGTTAACCACAGCAGTATGTTACTGTGAGGAGAGACAGATAAACCCAGTTAACCACAGCAGCATGTTACTGTGAGGAGAGACAGGTAGATGTTAACAACAGCAGTATGTTACTGTGAGGAGAGACAGGTAAACCCAGTTAACCACAGCAGTATGTTACTGTGAGGAGTGACAGATAAACCCAGTTAACCACAGCAACATGTTACTGTGAGGAGAGACAGATAAACCCAGTTAACCACAGCAGCATGTTACTGTGAGGAGAGACAGGTAGAGGTTAACCACAGCAGTATGTTACTGTGAGGAGAGACAGATAAACCCAGTTAACCACAGCAGCATGTTACTGTGAGGAGAGACAGGTAGAGGTTAACAACAGCAGTATGTTACTGTGAGGAGAGACAGGTAAACCCAGTTAACCACAGCAGTATGTTACTGTGAGGAGTGACAGATAAACCCAGTTAACCACAGCAGCATGTTACTGTGAGGAGAGACAGATAAACCCAGTTAACCACAGCAGTATGTTACTGTTAGGAGAGACAGGTAAACCCAGTTAACCACAGCAGCATGTTACTGTGAGGAGAGACAGGTAAACCCAGTTAACCACACCAGTATGTTACTGTGAGGAGAGACAGATAGAGGTTAACCACAGCAGTATGTTACTGTGAGGAGAGACAGGTAAACCCAGTTAACCACAGCAGTATGTTACTGTGAGGAGAGACAGGTAAACCCAGTTAACCACAGCAGCATGTTACTGTGAGGAGAGACAGGTAGAGGTTAACCACAGCAGTATGTTACTGTGAGGAGAGACAGGTAAACCCAGTTAACCACAGCAGTATGTTACTGTGAGGAGAGACAGGTAAACCCAGTTAACCACAGCAGTATGTTACTGTGAGGAGAGACAGATAAACCCAGTTAACCACAGAAGTATGTTACTGTGAGGAGAGACAGATAAACCCAGTTAAACACAGCAGTATGTTATTGTGAGGAGAGACAGGTAAACCCAGTTAACCACAGCAGTATGTTACTGTGAGGAGAGACAGGTAAACCCAGTTAACCACAGCAGCATGTTACTGTGAGGAGAGACAGGTAAACCCAGTTAACCACAGCAGTATGTTACTGTGAGGAGAGACAGGTAAACCCAGTTAACCACAGCAGCATGTTACTGTGAGGAGAGACAGGTAAACCCATTTAACCACAGCAGTATGTTACTGTGAGGAGAGACAGGTAAACCCAGTTAACCACAGCAGTATGTTACTGTGAGGAGAGACAGGTAAACCCAGTTAACCACAGCAGTATGTTACTGTGAGGAGAGACAGGTAAACCCATTTAACCACAGCAGTATGTTACTGTGAGGAGAGACAGATAAACCCAGTTAACCACAGCAGTATGTTACTGTGAGGAGAGACAGGTAAACCCAGTTAACCACAGCAGTATGTTACTGTGAGGAGAGACAGGTAAACCCAGTTAACCACAGCAGCATGTTACTGTGAGAAGAGACAGGTAAACCCATTTAACCACAGCAGTATGTTACTGTGAGGAGAGACAGATAAACCCAGTTAACCACAGCAGTATGTTACTGTGAGGAGAGACAGGTAAACCCAGTTAACCACAGCAGCATGTTACTGTGAGGAGAGACAGATAAACCCAGTTAACCACAGCAGTATGTTACTGTGAGGAGAGACAGATAAACCCAGTTAACCACAGCAGTATGTTACTGTGAGGAGAGACATGTAAACCAGGTTAACCACAGCAGTATGTTACTGTGAGGAGAGACAGGTAAACCCAGTTAACCACAGCAGTATGTTACTGTGAGGAGAAACAGATAAACCCAGTTAACCACAGCAGTATGTTACTGTGAGGAGAGACAGGTAAACCCAGTTAACCACAGCAGCATGTTACTGTGAGGAGAGACAGATAAACCCAGTTAACCACAGCAGTATGTTACTGTGAGGAGAGACAGATAACCACAGCAGTATGTTACTGTGAGGAGAGACAGGTAAACCCAGTTAACCACAGCAGTATGTTACTGTGAGGAGAGACAGGTAAACCCAGTTAACCACAGCAGTATGTTACTGTGAGGAGAGACAGATAAACCCAGTTAACAACAGCAGTATGTTACTGTGAGGAGAGACAGGTAAACCCAGTTAACCACAGCAGCATGTTACTGTGAGGAGAGACAGATAAACTCAGTTAACCACAGCAGTATGTTACTGTGAGGAGAGACAGATAAACCCAGTTAACCACAGCAGTATGTTACTGTGAGGAGAGACATGTAAACCAGGTTAACCACAGCAGTATGTTACTGTGAGGAGAGACAGGTAAACCCAGTTAACCACAGCAGTATGTTACTGTGAGGAGAAACAGATAAACCCAGTTAACCACAGCAGTATGTTACTGTGAGGAGAGACAGGTAAACCCAGTTAACCACAGCAGCATGTTACTGTGAGGAGAGACAGATAAACCCAGTTAACCACAGCAGTATGTTACTGTGAGGAGAGACAGATAACCACAGCAGTATGTTACTGTGAGGAGAGACAGGTAAACCCAGTTAACCACAGCAGTATGTTACTGTGAGGAGAGACAGGTAAACCCAGTTAACCACAGCAGTATGTTACTGTGAGGAGAGACAGATAAACCCAGTTAACAACAGCAGTATGTTACTGTGAGGAGAGACAGATAAACCCAGTTAACCACAGCAGTATGTTACTGTGAGGAGAGACAGATAGAGGTTAACCACAGCAGTATGTTACTGTGAGGAGAGACAGATAGAGGTTAACCACAGCAGTATGTTACTGTGAGGAGAGACAGATAGAGGTTAACCACAGCAGTATGTTACTGTGAGGAGAGACAGATAACCACAGCAGTATGTTACTGTGAGGAGAGACAGGTAAACCCAGTTAACCACAGCAGTATGTTACTGTGAGGAGAGACAGGTAAACCCAGTTAACCACAGCAGTATGTTACTGTGAGGGGAGACAGATAAACCCAGTTAACCACAGCAGTATGTTACTGTGAGGAGAGACAGATAAACCCAGTTAACCACAGCAGTATGTTAATGTGAGGAGAAACAAATAAACCCAGTTAACCACAGCAGTATGTTACTGTGAGGAGAGACAGATAAACCCAGATAACCACAGCAGCATGTTACTGTGAGGAGAGACAGATAAACCCAGATAACCACAGCAGCATGTTACTGTGAGGAGAGACAGATAAACCCAGTTAACCACAGCAGCATGTTACTGTGAGGAGAGACAGATAGAGGTTAACCACAGCAGTATGTTACTGTGAGGAGAGACAGATAGAGGTTAACCACAGCAGTATGTTACTGTGAGGAGAGACAGATAGAGGTTAACAACAGCAGTATGTTACTGTGAGGAGAGACAGATAAACCCAGTTAACCACAGCAGTATGTTACTGTGAGGAGAGACAGATAGAGGTTAACCACAGCAGTATGTTACTGTGAGGAGAGACAGGTAAACCCAGTTAACCACAGCAGCATGTTACTGTGAGGAGAGACAGATAGAGGTTAACAACAGCAGTATGTTACTGTGAGGAGAGACAGATAAACCCAGTTAACCACAGCAGTATGTTACTGTGAGGAGAGACAGATAAACCCAGTTAACCACAGCAGTATGTTAATGTGAGGAGAGACAGATAAACCCAGTTAACCACAGCAGTATGTTACTGTGAGGAGAGACAGATAAACCCAGATAACCACAGCAGCATGTTACTGTGAGGAGAGACAGATAAACCCAGTTAACCACAGCAGCATGTTACTGTGAGGAGAGACAGATAGAGGTTAACCACAGCAGTATGTTACTGTGAGGAGAGACAGATAGAGGTTAACCACAGCAGTATGTTACTGTGAGGAGAGACAGATAGAGGTTAACAACAGCAGCATGTTACTGTGAGGAGAGACAGATAGAGGTTAACAACAGCAGTATGTTACTGTGAGGAGAGACAGATAAACCCAGTTAACCACAGCAGTATGTTACTGTGAGGAGAGACAGATAAACCCAGTTAACCACAGCAGTATGTTAATGTGAGGAGAGACAGATAAACCCAGTTAACCACAGCAGCATGTTACTGTGAGGAGAGACAGATAAACCCAGTTAACCACAGCAGCATGTTACTGTGAGGAGAGACAGATAGAGGTTAACCACAGCAGTATGTTACTGTGAGGAGAGACAGATAGAGGTTAACAACAGCAGTATGTTAATGTGAGGAGAGACAGATAAACCCAGTTAACCACAGCAGTATGTTACTGTGAGGAGAGACAGATAAACCCAGTTAACCACAGCAGTATGTTACTGTGAGGAGAGACAGATAAACCCAGTTAACCACAGCAGTATGTTACTGTGAGGAGAGACATGTAAACCAGGTTAACCACAGCAGTATGTTACTGTGAGGAGAGACAGGTAAACCCAGTTAACCACAGCAGTATGTTACTGTGAGGAGAAACAGATAAACCCAGTTAACCACAGCAGTATGTTACTGTGAGGAGAGACAGGTAAACCCAGTTAACCACAGCAGCATGTTACTGTGAGGAGAGACAGATAAACCCAGTTAACCACAGCAGTATGTTACTGTGAGGAGAGACAGATAACCACAGCAGTATGTTACTGTGAGGAGAGACAGGTAAACCCAGTTAACCACAGCAGTATGTTACTGTGAGGAGAGACAGGTAAACCCAGTTAACCACAGCAGTATGTTACTGTGAGGAGAGACAGATAAACCCAGTTAACAACAGCAGTATGTTACTGTGAGGAGAGACAGATAAACCCAGTTAAGCACAGCAGTATGTTACTGTGAGGAGAGACAGATAGAGGTTAACCACAGCAGTATGTTACTGTGAGGAGAGACAGATAGAGGTTAACCACAGCAGTATGTTACTGTGAGGAGAGACAGATAGAGGTTAACCACAGCAGTATGTTACTGTGAGGAGAGACAGATAACCACAGCAGTATGTTACTGTGAGGAGAGACAGGTAAACCCAGTTAACCACAGCAGTATGTTACTGTGAGGAGAGACAGGTAAACCCAGTTAACCACAGCAGTATGTTACTGTGAGGGGAGACAGATAAACCCAGTTAACCACAGCAGTATGTTACTGTGAGGAGAGACAGATAAACCCAGTTAACCACAGCAGTATGTTAATGTGAGGAGAGACAGATAAACCCAGTTAACCACAGCAGTATGTTACTGTGAGGAGAGACAGATAAACCCAGATAACCACAGCAGCATGTTACTGTGAGGAGAGACAGATAAACCCAGTTAACCACAGCAGCATGTTACTGTGAGGAGAGACAGATAAACCCAGTTAACCACAGCAGCATGTTACTGTGAGGAGAGACAGATAGAGGTTAACCACAGCAGTATGTTACTGTGAGGAGAGACAGATAGAGGTTAACCACAGCAGTATGTTACTGTGAGGAGAGACAGATAGAGGTTAACAACAGCAGTATGTTACTGTGAGGAGAGACAGATAAACCCAGTTAACCACAGCAGTATGTTACTGTGAGGAGAGACAGATAGAGGTTAACCACAGCAGTATGTTACTGTGAGGAGAGACAGGTAAACCCAGTTAACCACAGCAGCATGTTACTGTGAGGAGAGACAGATAGAGGTTAACAACAGCAGTATGTTACTGTGAGGAGAGACAGATAAACCCAGTTAACCACAGCAGTATGTTACTGTGAGGAGAGACAGATAAACCCAGTTAACCACAGCAGTATGTTAATGTGAGGAGAGACAGATAAACCCAGTTAACCACAGCAGTATGTTACTGTGAGGAGAGACAGATAAACCCAGATAACCACAGCAGCATGTTACTGTGAGGAGAGACAGATAAACCCAGTTAACCACAGCAGCATGTTACTGTGAGGAGAGACAGATAGAGGTTAACCACAGCAGTATGTTACTGTGAGGAGAGACAGATAGAGGTTAACCACAGCAGTATGTTACTGTGAGGAGAGACAGATAGAGGTTAACAACAGCAGCATGTTACTGTGAGGAGAGACAGATAGAGGTTAACAACAGCAGTATGTTACTGTGAGGAGAGACAGATAAACCCAGTTAACCACAGCAGTATGTTACTGTGAGGAGAGACAGATAAACCCAGTTAACCACAGCAGTATGTTAATGTGAGGAGAGACAGATAAACCCAGTTAACCACAGCAGTATGTTACTGTGAGGAGAGACAGATAAACCCAGATAACCACAGCAGCATGTTACTGTGAGGAGAGACAGATAAACCCAGTTAACCACAGCAGCATGTTACTGTGAGGAGAGACAGATAGAGGTTAACCACAGCAGTATGTTACTGTGAGGAGAGACAGATAGAGGTTAACCACAGCAGTATGTTACTGTGAGGAGAGACAGATAGAGGTTAACCACAGCAGTATGTTACTGTGAGGAGAGACAGGTAAACCCAGTTAACCACAGCAGCATGTTACTGTGAGGAGAGACAGATAGAGGTTAACCACAGCAGTATGTTACTGTGAGGAGAGACAGATAGAGGTTAACCACAGCAGCATGTTACTGTGAGGAGAGACAGACACCAACCATTCCTACTAAAATTGGAGCGTCAATAAGTAAGATGTCCAATCAAAAACACATATTTTGACCAACGGATATAATCATATATATAAATATATGTTTGTGTAGATAATACTCTAAGAAAACAAAATGGTCCAAACCTCATGAATCTATCATAATTTGTTTAAAATGTTATTGGAGTTTTTACCCTTGTAGGATGACCAGAATTAGGGTGACTAAATAAATGGAAGGCAGAGAAAGTGGTCAAGAACCTGGATAAAAAGCATTGTGTCAGCCAGTCTGGATGCTGTGAGAGAATTAAGGCTGACAGGCTCACCGTTGAACTCATCATTCTTCTCCAATACGGAAGACATAAAACAATATAGAAGTAAGATAGATATCGATGTTTAGACATGATGTAGTATCTTCATATTTCAGTATTCGCTTTTCATATTCCTGTTCTATTTAGAAGATTCTCACAAAAACAAGCGAATGTCTGTGAAATGTCACTGGAACACTGAGCACACAGCAAGATTTTTTATTTTCAAAGCCGTTTTACATTTAATTCAGCTCGTCATGCTTAATTTTGCATTTTTTTTTGCACCTGGCGTAAACAACTTTAAAAGACGACCACCACAACGTGTCAACAGAGCTCTGTGCTTATTATCGGTTACAAAAAAAGAAATCTGACTTTTTAGATGTAATCTTAACGAAATGGTAAAGAAAAACGCCACTGAACGATTCAGAACATGAAGATTCATATTGGTCAAGGTAAAATGTTGTTCGAGCCCTGAATGTTGATTGGCTGAAAGCTGTGGTATATCAGACCGTATACCATGGGTATGACAACAACAACAAAACACTTTTACTGTTCGGATAACGTTGGTAACCAGTTTATAATAGCAATAAGGCATCTCTGGGGTTTGTGGTATATGTCCAATATACCACGGCTAAGGGCTGTATCCAGGCTGTACCCGAGGTGCCTTATTGCTTAATTATAATGTAAGGAAGTTCATTTTCATCACCATCACCCTACAATAAGGAAACAGAAATGGAGAAGCACTCACTTGGCATCCAGATTGGCTATAGTGGTACGCCCAAAACTGTAGGCATTGTTTTCTGTGTGGGAAAAAAAAAGAGATTATATTTTACTTCATGGTTAGCCTAGTACACAGTAGAATAACAGGACATTGTCTGTTGAAGCAGCTAGTCATTCTATTTCTACAATTGGTTCTAGAATGGGAATGTACGTTATAATTCATTCTATGATTGGGTTCTAGAATGGGAATGTACATTATAGTTCATTATATTTCTATGATTGGGTTCTAGAATGGGAATTGTACATTATAGTTCATTATATTTCTATGATTGGGTTCTAGAATGGGAATTGTACGTTATAGTTCATTCTATATCCATAGGTGGGTTTGGGGCTCGTGTGTTTTTAGAGGAACAGGAGGTTTCCTATTATATCAAAGTGAGGAAATGAATCCACAAGGCGCTGACGAGATGAATTTGACTCATGTGATACACAGAATATATGTTTTAAATGGCCAAGCTGGCCAGCATGACCACAGCTATTTCTACACAGAGGACATTGATAGTAATTACATCTAATAACAAATAGTCTGCCTTTGAACATCAAGCCGCCTCGCCCTAAAGGAGCAGCCGCCGCCGCCTCGCCCTAGAGGAGCAGCCGCCGCCGCCTCGCCCTAGAGGAGGAGCCGCCGCCGCCTCGCCCTAGAGGAGGAGCCGCCGCCGCCTCGCCCTAGAGGAGGAGCCACCGCCGCCTCGCCCTAGAGGAGCAGCCGCCGCCGCCTCGCCCTAGAGGAGCAGCCGCCGCCGCCTCGACCTAGAGGAGCAGCCGCCACCGCCTCGCCCTAGAGGAGCAGCCACCACCGCCTCGCCCTAGAGGAGGAGCCACCGCCGCCTCGCCCTAGAGGAGGAGCCACCGCCGCCTCGCCCTAGAGGAGCCGCCGCCGCCACCTCGCCCTAGAGGAGGAGCCGCCGCCGCCTCGCCCTAGAGGAGCAGCCACCGCCGCCTCGCCCTAGAGGAGGAGCCACCGCCGCCTCGCCCTAGAGGAGCCGCCGCCGCCGCCTCGCCCTAGAGGAGCCGCCGCCGCCACCTCGCCCTAGAGGAGCAGCCACCACCGCCTCGCCCTAGAGGAGGAGCCACCGCCGCCTCGCCCTAGAGGAGCCGCCGCCGCGCCCTAGAGGAGCCGCCGCCGCCACCTCGCCCTAGAGGAGCAGCCGCCGCCGCGCCCTAGAGGAGGCGCCGCCGCCGCGCCCTAGAGGAGGCGCCGCCGCCGCCGCCTCGCCCTAGAGGAGGAGCAGCCGCCTCGCCCTAGAGGAGGAGCAGCCGCCGCCGCGCCCTAGAGGAGGAGCAGCCGCCGCCTCGCCCTAGAGGAGGAGCAGCCGCCGCCTCGCCCTAGAGGAGGAGCAGCCGCCGCCTCGCCCTAGAGGAGGAGCAGCCGCCGCCTCGCCCTAGAGGAGGAGCAGCCGCCGCCTCGCCCTAGAGGAGGAGCAGCCGCCTCGCCCTAGAGGAGGAGCAGCCGCCTCGCCCTAGAGGAGGAGCAGCCGCCTCGCCCTAGAGGAGGAGCAGCCGCCTCGCCCTAGAGGAGGAGCAGCCGCCTCGCCCTAGAGGAGCTGGAGATATGCTCCTGCCCGATGGACTCAGACAAGGCTAGCTTGGACAAGGCTACTTTTTCACTTACTTGTATTTGCCTCCACTTTGATGTTTCATGTGACGACAAGATGGAAAAATCACATGATATAACCCTTGAGTCATCAGAGTTAAAATAGATACAATTCAATCTATATTAATAACCTCAAAGTCCTAAAACCCCACTATCCAGACTAAAGGACTTCTGAAGTGAGGGACTTCTGATGACTACTAGGGAAACGTCTCAAATGGCCCCCTATTCCCTCTGAAGTGCACTACT